>NC_028648.1:5315035-5366336 GCF_001406875.1 Solanum pennellii
ATATATATATATATATATATATATATATATATATATTGAGGTATCATGGAAATGTATTTGTTGTATTCATATGTGCATTTAGGTTGTTTAATCTCTCTCTCACACCCCCCTATCTATATTTTCTATGTCCACCTCTTTTGTATTCCTATATTTTTTAGGTGTCTTGCGACTGTATTTGTTATATTCATAGTGCTTTTAAGTTAAACACCTAGTGTTTTTGTCTCCGATAGCAATTGAACCAGTGACTTTATGGTACTTAACCCGTTTCACTGACTACTAACATTTTATTTATTTTTGACGTATGAATCTAAATGCACATCTGAATGATTAATATGATGTCTCTTGATTTGAATACTGAATGATTAAGACTATTTGTTGTAAGCATTGCTCACTTTTGTTTGGGTATATGAACATTGACTTCTCCATCATTTCATTACCTTAGCCGTAACCTTACTCTGATACAAAATTGTCATAGATTTATACTAAGCACATGTGAGGCACTTGACAATTTGCTCACAATCTTGTTATGCCAAAGTTAGTCTAAAACTCTAGGAATTGCTAAGAGAATGGAAGTGAGAACACAAGACTTGCTAGGAAAAAATTTATTGTAGAGAACTTTGATTTTTTTGTTTTGAAAATATTGTATAGTTGTACATAGAGTATCCATTGTCACCAGAGGCGTATCTAGATGGGGTTCTGTGGGTTCACGTGAATCCATGCTCCCCTTTTTGGATCATATATAGTAGTGTTATATTTTTCAAAAGATAATTAAATATAGAGGTGTGAATCCACGTTTAAAGTAGCATATAATGATACAATGATGATTGGGTGCACCTCTCTAAGCAAATATAAACTTATATCTGTCTTATTTTTTGGTAACACTCCTCCAAGTGGTTATCGGTAACACTTTGGGCATCTCAATCATTTTATGTTTTGTGTTTTGCTTTAATCTTTCAAAATTTTCTAGTGTGCTACATCAGGAATTTCTAATTAAAAAATAGCAATGCTAAATTTTAATATAATTAAATCATATGTTATTAAAATTTTAAACTAGGTGTATTATGTATGTTGGACCTATAATTTAAAAATTTAACGGTTCTATATTAAGAACTTAAAGGTCAAATCGATCTAATTTATAACTTAGATACATTTTTTCGTAATAATGCACACATCCTTCTGAAATTCTGGATACACCTCTGATTGCCATACGTATAAAGCCACGATCAACAACCACCACTAGTACATTCATGGGCAAAGTGAACATTCTCACCAGCAAGTCTTGTCGCTTTGCTAGGGAATGTAGCAAGAGTGAAGGCGGAGAATGTGGTAAATACTCTTAGTGATTCCCAAACTTTTAGACTAACTTGGTATAGCATGACCGTGAGCAAGTGTCGCGAGAATGTGAGCAAATTGTCAAGTGTCACACGTGTGTTCTGTAGAAGACTAAGTCTGTGACATTAAGCTGTATTAAAAGCTACCAGCTTACTAATTTATGTTATTCAGGAATTCAGCTGCTTGACTATTAGACAAACTAGAACAGGAAATTTTTCAGAGGTAGAATGGATGGAATCATGTGACGAGCAATTTCAATACTCAATTTCAATCAAGACATATAACTCGCGTACGAGTTTTGTTGTATGCAATATGGTCAAAATATACAACTTGCATATGATTTGTATACAATTATATTATTGGTATTTTGTATGCATCATATATGTAGGGTGTGTATCATTTTATATCCAGGCTCCAATGATATATTAGTCAGAAAAATAACATATATATGCCATGTTAGACCTGATCTTAGATCTATTATATAAAAAATATAACTTATTCAATAGTCAGAACATCATCTCTACATAAAAAAAGAAATAGTTTGCGAAGATGAAGCTAAAGACCAAAGACGAAGTGAGCGACACAAATGATCCACTGCGTATACTGCTGAAAATATGACCTTTGCTTCTTATCATTCCAGAGAGAGCCCAGTTAGAATATGCCACTTAATAAATAATAATAAAAATAATTTAAAAAAATTAAAAGTTTTAAGGGTAAAAATAGACCAAAAAGGTGGACTGAGGGGTAGGGGTGGGCCAAATATCGAACTGAAAAAAATATTATTGAGTTATTGAGTTTTTAATGGGTTTATTAAAAAAATTATGGGGTTATTGGTTCGATATCAGTTTTTACTATACCTAATAACCCAATAAGACGATAATAATTTATTATTTTACCCTTATTTAATATTAATAATTTAATATATAATTAGACACTATAATTATATCAAATTATTATTACTCTACCAATTTCACACTGGACCATTTTACTAGTTTTTACTGTTTACTCAAAAACTAAAGATTAAAGTAAAGGGTTTGACAATTATAGTTATTTGATTTTAGTTTTACTCTTGTTGGACTATATTATTTTAGTTTTAGTTTGTAATTGTAGGTTATAGCATTTGCAAGTTTATAAAAGTCCGTAATTTAACTAACATAAAATATTTCATACTATGTTTTGGTGGTAACATGTAATTATAGCCTTCGTACTATATTTTCTCTTATTGATGCAATTTCTCATTATCTTTCTTGTTTCACTATACCAAAGCATTTAGAGAAGTGAGAAGACATAAAATATTTTATGGACATTTTCTTATTAGGTAAATCGAAAATCGAATCGAAAATGATCAAAAACTGATAAAGGACATCTTATTGGTTATCATATTTAAAAATCCAAAACTGATAAAATGAACGATAATACATAACACTAAATCGAAACAGCCAATACACACCCCGCTGATTGATATTTTTAACCCAATAGGTGGATGAGGAGTATATTTGGACCTTTTCGAATAGTTTAAGTATATTTTTGACCATTTTTCGTATATCATATTTTATCCGTCGAATACATATATCCAGATACATGTATCCGAAAATTTGAATTAAAGAGATACATATTTTAGTAGTTTTGAATTAAATATAGTTAACCGATTTACTGAAATAAAGGAGTAATTACGCTTAATTAATAACTAATATTGATTTGCAGATTCATGGATATCAATTCTAACAAATCTTTCTAAAATAACCAAATCCTAAAACCACAATAGTTCTCTTATTGAAAAATTATCTTTTTGGCAACAATTTTTATTTTGTTTCTTGCGTTTGATAATTTTAAAAAAATGATCAATATCCCCATAAAAGATCGATGAAATACTTCTCAAAGGATAATGTGACTTACCATGATCTTGTTGAAGGTATTTCCATGGAACTACAAATCGATTGTAGTCATAATGTTTGGGACTCAATTTTGAAAAATTACTTTAGCTTTTGACTTAATGCAGTTATCCAACCTTCTTTGCAAATCATGTTTCTATGGAAGGAGAATGTAACTCTAGACATGATATGGATCTTATAGGGAAAATTACTAGCTTCACATCTTATAGTTATGTACTAATGTAATTATGACAAAATATATCCATCATGCGTAACAACTGCAGAGAAAATTATTGGATGGTGAAATAGTTTTTGTGTCGGATACATCAATTGTTTGATTTCATTTTTTTCCTCTGTAACAAAAGATTTGAATAGTCTTAGATACATTTAGTTTAGGTACGAAAAGTTGTTTTTTTTTTTCTTTAGATACATGATGCAAACATACTTAGATACACTATTTATCATATTAGATACATGTATATGAAACATCTATAGAATACATATAAAAACATACTTAGATACATGAAATAATCATATCAAATACGTGTCACAATCGTATATAGATACATTAGAATATGAGCGAAAAACTGAATAAAATCTTAATTTCCCTCCTTGAATAATGTTGAATGAATATTATCAAGAAGTAGTTCTGAATTTAGTACATGCAAATAGTGGATGTGATGTGAGAGAAAGTAAAATTTGAATTGTTAGTATTCCATTAGTTAAGAAATAATTATTCAAATATCATACTGATAAGAGATTTGTGTATTTGATTTAATTTTTCAAAATATATGATATAATTAATAAGAAGTGGTATTATATGTAATTTTTTAAACTAAAGGTAGAAATATGCATATATGATACTAAAATATGTCTTGTTAATTGATTTTTTAATTTTAAATAAACTTGAAAAATCCAATCCCAACAACATATTAGGTTGGGCCAACCCCATGGGCTAAGCCCATTTTGACGTCTCTACTCCTAATTTTACATGCCATAATTTGAACCCTATTTTACTTAAAATATGTATTTATATGAATAAAACCTACTTCTTCTCCTTTTTTTAAAAAATGATAAGAAATAACCAGCCGTCATTTTTTAGGTGTGCATAGATGAAACCCTAGTTCCTAGCCGCACTGACATAGATAAAACCCTAGCTACTATGCAGTAGTTTGCAAATGACATAGTGCTAATTTACACTAGATAAGCTCGATTCAGAAGGAAAATCTTTTGATTTCGATCTCTACAATCAAACTAGTGCTCCTTCTTAATAGCAGTCCCCATGCTTTGATTCTAAATCCCTAACCATCTCAGATATTCAATGTCTGGTTTGATAAGACCAGAAAGAAATGACTCTTTTTTCCCTCCTCAAAAGCAACGAATTTCGAACTTGATATCTCCGATATGAAAATCCCAAACCCAAAGTTAGTCGGAAGAGTCAATTCTTTTCACCTTCTTCCATTTACTGTTACTGATTTTGTATTTATGGAAGAGATTGTGATTTGTGGCGGAAGAGGAAGATTGAACAGAAAATAAAAATTGCGGCTCTCCCAACTTATATATATATATATATATCCGGTACGCCCTTAGCTTCTTCTTCTTTGATTCATTCTTCACATGTTTGATTCCTAAATAGATAAAAAGTCTTTTATTATTGTTAATTTTGCTAGCAATAAACCTGATATCTTAAAGATTTTGATTTCAAGAACACTTTTTTTCAACTTTATGGCAATTCCAATATGACCCATTACTGTTTCTTTCTGCCAGCATCTGTGAGTTTAAGTGAATTTGATAAGTGGGGGAGATGTAAAATTAGTTTATCTATGGAATTGTCCTATTTTAGTTAAACAATAAATGAAGATCCCCTGATGTATAGTGAAGTAGTAGATAAAAGGAAAAGAATTTATTAACTGTTGTGGTAATGTCCAAATAAAAAAGATGTTATCTTGTTTATAAGTTTCCCTTTAATAGAAAATAAGGAACTTTTCTGTTAAAAGTTTATGTAATTTACATACTGGAAATATCAGAAGTAAAATAACTTAGATGCCTGTAAAATGTGTTTGGAGGTTAGAGGTGTTCCCTAACTTACTCTAGAGTGATTGTATGATGATGCTAAGACTTGGTTCTGGACTATGGAGGTGACTCGGAACGTTTCAAGTACTCTTAGTCCATCTTTATTTGCATTGGCTATGGATATACTTAAGCATCACATTCAAGGATTGGCTCCTTGTTCCATGTTATTTGCACGTGGCATAGTTCTGATTGACGAGACACGAGGGGGACTTAACACAATATTGGAGGTTTAGAGACATACTTTTGATTCAAAAGTTGAGCATGACAAAAATTGATTACTTGTAGTGCAAGTTGAATGACGTGTTTTATGAAAGGGATGTGGACGTGAGATGCTTGACACACTTGTTATCCCTTAGAGGAAGTTTAAAGTACATGGGTTAGTGTTCCAAGGTAATAGGTAGATTATCGAGGATTTCACTCATCGTATTGGGGCATGGTGATGAAATGGAGGCTAACATCCGGTGTTCTGTGTGATAAGAATGTACCACCTAAGCATAAAAGTTAGCTCTACCGAGTGGCGAGTCTTCTACATGAGGCTAAATGTTGGCGATCGAGAATTCGCGAGATGAGAGATGAGGATATTTCGTGAATGTATGGTGTACGAGAAGAGATAAAATTAGGAATAAAGATATTCGGGACAAGTTAGAAGTGGATCCGGTTCAGGATAAGATGTGAAAAGTGAGCTGAGATGGTTTGGGCATGTGAGGAGGAGAGATGCAAATGTCACGATTAGGAGGTTTGATTTGTTGGTCATAGTAGCTTGAGGAGTAGTAGAGGTAGGCCTTAAAAGTATTTAGTGAGGTGATTAGACAATATATGAATCATCTCCAGTTTATCAAGAACATGACTCTTGATAGAATGGTGTGAAGGTCGAAGATTAGTTAGTTGGCAAGAGTTCTCGTTCACTTTAAGGGAGTATTAGTATCGTTCGTTTCTTTCCCTTATTTTTTAGATTTCTATTACTAGCTGTTTCTAAAATATCTTATTATCTTGTTATATTTATTTCTATTGCCTCTTTTTCATTGTTTGCTCAACCAGTTTTTTTTCTCTTTAAAACAACCTTTCTACCTTCTTAGGGCAAGATATGCGTTCACTCTATCCTCCCCAAACCCCACTTGTGAAAACACATTGGGTTTATTGCCTATACATTGTGAAAAGTAAATGATCTAGAATCTAGATAATTTTTTTATGACAAAGGAAACCTGCAGCCGCTACTCTTTGGGTCTAGGTCATGTTAAGTTGCTAATAAGTTTCTGAAATTTATATTTGTTCAATTACATGAATGTTTGAAGATTTCCTTTAATAAAGCAGGGTGCAACTTAATGCGCGTTTCATAACTAGATTCCCAGTAATTACCAAAATTGGATTGTCTCAAGTAAAATGCAATAATTAATTTTGAAGCACTTAATCTGACCAGAAAGGCTAGATCAAGTGGACAGAATTCTCCACCTCCAACCTTGAGGTTGGGGGATTGAGTCACCAAGGTAACAAGGTGGAGAGGACCAGTATTGACTCCTAGGGACAGAGGGGTATGAGGTTGGTAGATTTAGGTTACCATATAAAAAATAATTAAAAGATTATATTGATCTAGTCAAATACAGAACCACAACTGAAGGAACACTCAAATTGATTAAAGTCGCAATAATAATCATAACACTTGAAATATAAGTATGCCTAAACCTCACAACATTTGTTCGTTATTATTTCTAGCTCCAAGAAAAGCTTTGACACGCCAATGCATAAAATGATGCTTCAGGAGTTCACGTATTTGAGTATCATCGTCATCGTCATCTGTCGACTTCTCAGTTGACACTAACTCACCTTTATCTAGCAAAACAAGGCTTTCTTCGTAAATTGTCATAATAAAAAGAGTACATAGTACCAGCAATATTGAAGCTTTCCTTTGTTTCCATCTCAGGATTATACTTAGCTAGCATCCCTGTTATATCAATAACAATATTTTACGACAATCAGTAACATCTAGTACCATGCCGAACTAGCTCAAATTCCCCTACCGCAGTGCAATATTATATTCTTTACGCCTTGAATATGTGTCTCCGTACCTTTTCATTACCCAAATGGAGTAACTACTGCACCAAACACGTGTATCATTTACTGAACCAAAATTTGTGCAACATTCAAATTTGTAGGTGGTTCATGAACCAAAATTTTTGGTAATGATCATTTGTGAAATATCTCCTCCTTGATATCAAACATCATAATCATCTCCACCCTTCTCTCCCATTCCTCTTGTATGCAATCCAGTGGACTTCCCCACAAACTTCAACTTGTTTCCAAAAGTTTTCTACGACACCAATACCTGGATAAAACCATCAAAATCCTTTTAGATTCCTGAACTAAGTGCATATATCTTGACTTTAGGTGGCATCAAGTATTGATCATCACCATGAGCATATACCATCCTCACAACCTTGTAGTCTCTTGTTTTAACAACAAAGCCAAACCCAAAGACAAACATGTAAGTCCTTGAGTTATCACAAAAAAGAGGTGTCATTGGGAGGGTGAGACATCTGTATATCCTAGGGTTCCAAAGTACGAGACAACTTCTATATTCTAATAAGTCATCTAACACACAGAGAATACCGTTTCATACACCAATTATCCTACAATAGAAATAATCTGGTACTTCGCCATTAAAAAATGATTTTAATGGTATTACAGTGTCAAGATCTAATACATCCACAAGTTAGATTTTTTCCTTCTTGAGACCTGTTTTGAAATACCTTTTGAAAAAATGTGTAGGTTTTTTTAAAATGACTGGCTGTTCTGTATGTAGTCAAATGGAGTCGGCGATTGAAAGTAGTACATCCAAAATTTTGATAAACATCTTAATTGGAGGAGAAAATTTTGATAAATATCTCTGACATTTTTCTTTGGTTACGAAGTTGGGTGGGAAAGGGAGAGCTCTAGAAAGAGAGATTGATTGATGGGCTTGGACATGTTTTGAAGTATCAATAGTGAATAGAGCTTCAATGTGATGCTAAGTAGTTAGAGGAACCACTATTTATATATGGCAAATACAGTAAAGACTAAATTTTGTACCAAAAACAATAATTGGATTCTAAACTAGAAAGGTAATTTTTCAATAACTTGCTTAAGATCTCTCCTCACATTTAGGAAACAAAATCATGATAATTTATTTGAGCTTAACAAAATCATGATCTATTTATTTGGCTTCAAAATAGAGAATTCAAAAAATGACTTGTCATTTTTGAGATCTATAGCTTTAGTTTGAGTATTTACTGTTTATAGCTACTGTTTGGATTACTAAGTGGGAAAAAACTTCTCTCGCCTCTTTGCCCAATCTCGCTCGTCTCTCTTCTCTTTCTCTCTCTCTCTATATGGTTGTATCCTCTCTCTCTCCTTCTTTGTGTTCTTTATGTCCACCTATCTGTATTTCTATATTTTTGAGGTGTCATGTAACTGTAGTTGTTGTACTGGTAGTGTTCTTGTCTCACCAAGTCTTTGAACATGTGACCTCATGGTGCTAAACCCACTTTATTGACCATTTAGATGTCATTTGTTTTCATTAAGATTTAGATGTATGAATTTGAATCCATTTGAATGATTAAGATGTTGTTTCTAGATCTGAATACCGGATAATTCCATCCATTCCGTCTCTCCAACTTTCCTATTCTAGTTTATCTAATAGCCAAGCAATTGAGTTTCCGAATAACATAAGTTAGTAAGCACCAAGTTTTTAATACAACATAATGTCTGGGACTTAGCCTTCTACTTTTTCATGATCTTGTTATACCAAGTCAAACTAAAACTCTAGGAATCACCAAGAGAATGGAAGAGAGAACACAATAGGATTGCTAGCAAAAATTGTATTGTGGAGAACTTTGATTTTTATTTTGAAAACATGTTCTCTTATAGTCAACTGTACAAAGAGTATCTGTTGCAACACGAACACACACACAGTAGGGTGTGAAGGTCGAGGATTAGGCTAGAAAGTTAGTTGGTAAGATTTTCGTTCACTTTCCTTGAGTATTAGCATTATATTCGTTTCTTTCCCCTTTTTTAAATTTCTATCACTACCTCTTATTTCTATATCTTGGTATCTTGATTATATTTGTTGCTATTGCCTTCATTTCATTGTTTGCTCATCAAAGCCACGCTTTATGAGCGCTTAAGACCTGAAGCAAGACCCAAAACGTGTTAGGCACGTTGCGTCGCTTTTATGTGCGCTTCAGTGTCGTCTTGAAGGTTCTAAGACAAACATTTCCTTGAAAATGAACTTCTTTATGAATAAGTGAAACTAAATCATTGTTATTTCACTTTTTCATTAAAAAAAATCAATTTCTTGTCATATATTTGTCATCCATGTCTATAATTATTAGTCTTGAAATATATATATATATATATATATATATATATTCTTTTTACCCTTTGCGCCTTTTTTCATTAAAGTCCACACTTTATTTGCGTTTAAAGCCCCCACGGACCTTAAAACTATTTTGCGCTTTTCACCTTTGATTACACTGAGCCAAGTTCACTCTATCCTCCCCAAACCTCACTTGTGGAAACCAGTGTTATCAAAGGCAAAAAACGCAAAAATCTCTAAGGTCCTGAAGGCTTTAAGCGCAAAGTGCAAATAAAGCGTGACCTTTAATGAAAAAAGGTGCAAAGGAAGAAAAGAATATAAATATTATATTTAGTCTAAGACTAATAATTATAAACATGAATATCAAATATATGACCAAAGAAATTGAATTTTTGTTATGAGAAAGTGAAATATCAATTATTTAGTGTCACTTCTTCATACGAAGCTCATTGGCAAGGAAACATTTACCTTGATGACGACACTGAAGCACACAACACGTTTTGAGCCTCGCTTATGGGGTTAAGCGCGCTTAAAGATAACACTGGTGGGAACACATTGGGTTTGTTGCCGATACATTGTAAAAGTAGACGATTAGAATCTTGATCATGTTTAGTAGCTAATAAGTTCCCTAAATTCATATTTGTCCAATTATGTGAACGTTTGAAGACTTCCTTTAATAAAGTAGGGTTCAATTTAATGCGCTTTTTCGTTAAGAAAAAGCTTACACATGTTATGAACTGTGAAAATCGATCAGGCTATCTACTTTTGGTTACGGCGCAATTAAATATGCATCTCAGAAGGAAAAAGCTTGCAGATGTAATGAACTGAGAAAATCCATCAAGCTGTAATTTTTTCAATTTCAATGGTTAATAAAAAAAAAGAAGGATTTTAAACTTTTGAAATTTTACAATGTTTGCTTGTGTCCTTTTTAAGGGAAGGGAGGCTAGCCTCCTCTCCACTTCTCTGTATCAACAATATAAATAATGTTGTTTAGTATTCACATAACTTATTGTTAGTTCTTTGTTTCTTTTTTTTTTTTAAATTTTAGAATAGAATCTTGAATAATCAATAAATTGCTGGCATCTCTGCATTTTCTATGTGAACAATTGAAGAAAGCTCAGGACTTCGGTAGCGGTTTATCTCATGTTTGATTCAGAAGTTCATAACTAATCAAGAAATAGATTCTCAGCAATTACCAAAATTAGATTATGTAGAGTAAAATGCAATGACTAACACATTTTATTTTGAAGAATTTCATCTGACAAGAAAGTTAGCTCAAGTGGAAAGAGCTCTCAGCTCCAACCTTGAGGTTGGGCCGTTGAGTGATTGAGTCATAGGGAGAGAGGACTCTTGGGTTAACATGTAAAAAGTAATTAAAAGATTCTGAACATTGATTAGTTGATCTAGTCAAATACGAAACCACAACTAGAGCAAAAACTTAAATTTATTAAAATCACAATAATAATCATAACAATTGAATTACACCAAACAACAAATAACTGTGATAAAATAAATTGCGAAGGACTGAGAAGGCAAATATTCCATCTCCCCTATAAGTATGCCTAAACTTCATAAAAAATTGTTCGTTTCTATTTCAGTCTCCAAGCAATGTTGTGACACGCTTATGCATAATATGATGCTTCAGGAGTTCAAGTATTTGATGATGATCATCGTCATCATTATCATCATCATCATCGTCATCATCTGTGGACTTCTCATATGCTAAATCAACTGGAGGCAATAACTCCCCTTTATCTAGCAAAACAAGGGTTTCCTCGTAATTCTCATAGTAAAAAGAGTACATAGTCAACTTTTTCAACACACTTTTTCAACTTCCATTAATCTACAAGTCATTGCTAACACAAATTAAACAAGGAAACTAAGCATTAATTTTTGTCGTGGAACACAGTAACTACAAATGCTACCAAAAAAGATTTCTTTGCTGTACATTTGATCAAAATCTTCATGTACACTCAACTCAACTAGAGAGTGACCAAAAGGAAGGGAAAAGAGTAAAAAAAAAATGATATATATAACTTATCTAGCAAGGGAGGGAAAGGTAATAAAATAAAATGGGCATCAACGACTTCATCAGACCATTCATTCACACTTAACCAATGGCCAAGATCTCTACAATAACCAGTCATCACATAATCAGCAAACAAGTGCGTTAACCGATTCAACTAATTCCAGTCTCCATATTCTTATCTACATGCTCTTTCCATTCTCCTTACCCTTCGTCTACTTTAAAGATTCTACTTATAAAATCCCGAAATCTTTTGGAGTAGAGCTTTGGATCAACAGCATATATAGAAGTGTGATCCACCTGAAATGACTTGTATGCATGTTCTAGTCTTTTGCTGATATCATAATCTTGAAGAATGTCAGTGATGCCCAGGCAAAGGATAGCATTATTAGCCTCACAGATACCCTATTCAGAAGTTGACTCACTTCCACTCCTTGTCACACACATCGCCCTTGCAGGCACATTTGCAGCTGAACTTATAGGTGAATTCCTTTTGTCAATGATCAGTCCCTTATCAGGACTTTCTGCATCATATAAGCAATAATCTTGAGCATCAGCTTTGCCAGAAGGTGACAAATTCATCTCGCCATTGTTACAATAATTGCAGATACGAACACCAATCAAAAGACTGTTATCCATGATATTCTCAGCATCCAGAAACTGAAATCTATATCAATTTGCCTTATAAGCTCTTTATACCAAGATTGAAAGACAAAGTTGAGATCGAGGTCTTTAAGCGTAGTAGTCTCATCGGCCTTTCCTCCTAGCTTATCAGTTGTACGGCCATACGAAGATCCCTTTAAATCAAAACGCTTATGGATCACACGTTCAGAGTAGAACAGGTTCCCCATAACAACAAACGTGTCTTTTGAAATCCAACTATTTTAAAACAGTGTACACCAAAAAAACCTTGTCACCAAGGAGCTTGGGTACTGACTAAAATGCTGATAATAACTTTGAAGCATTCTAATGAACACCTTAACTTCGGATTTCTTCAAAGTTATGATGATAAATCGGTCACGCTGCCACTTTTCCAAGGGGAAGACAGTTCCCTAAGTGCATCACTTCCACAGATAGCTAGCATGTATTCAGCTGGATCTATTCCAAACAACTCCCTAAGTAATTGGGGCATGCTTCTGAGTAGAATACCTGATACCTAGCAGAAGACTAACCACCAAATCATAATTCTTATGTCCTTTGGTTATTGGTTGCCCTGTCTTCTTCATTTCCACAACTTCAGAGTGGCAAGGACTCTTTCGATAATACCCACTTTCATATCCTTCGGAACTCTCAATCTCTTCATCATCATCATCCTCGTCCTCCTCCTCATCATTCCTAGGAACAAATATAGAAGAAGCCTCCTGCTTCACCATCAGATTCCCATATACAAGTCCTAGGTAAATTAACATTCCTTTTGCGCACATTCATCGTCAACGAAGATCTCCTTAGAACCTGACCACCATTACCACCACCAGTACTAAATTCTTGTTTGGATGAACCACTAGTGTAACAAGTCTCCCAATCCCCTTCATATCTTTTCCCATTTGCCCAAATCATAACCCCTTTCCCTTGTTGCAAATTTCACTTCCAAGAACCAACCTACAAATCCCCATTAGCATATAACTTGTCCCCAAACCCATGTTTCCGATCTGCTGCCCACCAACCCCGATACATGTCCCCATCAGCTCCGATAAACGTCCCATACCCATCCATTCTCCCATTCTACATGAGTCGCCCCTGAAGGCCACGAAAACTTTCCTTTACCACTCGCCTTCCCTATTCTCCACTCACCTTCATACATACACCCATCAGACCATAAATACTTCACATTACCATGCGGAACTTTTCCCAAATATGTTCCAGTGTACAGATCTCCGTTCAGAAGCTGATGGAACTCAGCCATATCATCATTCGTTGGCCTTATGCGACATGACCCAACTTGCAATCTTGACCGATTAGCTGATGTACACAACGGAGGGATGATTATCACGTCTCCATCTTCCTCCGGACTAGTTTTCTTCGTCAACAACAACAACAACAGTAGCAGCAACAACAACACAAGGTTTCTTCACAGTTTCACGCATTTACTTCTTTCTTTTTCAGCTCAACTCAACAGTACTGTGCTCTCCGGAGAGTCGGTACCGACGACATTGCCGGTGCCGGAGACTTTTTTAATGATTTTTTTTCTTTCGTTGGTGGTATTGTTGAGCACTCGGCACACTTATTCATTACTAATCTCATATTTCTTCATTATCGCTAAGTTGTTATTTGTGGTATTATTCATTACAAATTAAGGGATCAATGGTATTGGATTCATTAGTTTGAACTAAAATAACATATACGCTTCAAAAACTCAAGATTAATTGTAAGCAAAAATTTAATCATGTACGAAGCATGTGTAGATTATGATTTTCCATGTAATGCAATATGGATGCCAAAGGTGCCGATGAAATTGTGTGTTTTCACTACCTTAGCTGCTTGAGGGTTGATTTGACAGTGGAAAATTTTAAAGAGCGAAAGGTTGTCTGGTGTTATATGTGTAAGGAGGTTGTCGAGGACATGATCATCTTCTTATACATTGCCGGTTGAGTCTGAGGTTATGGTGGGATATGTTTAGGTAGTTTGATACTTCATAGGTAAGAGTGGACACATGGTTCCACTTGCGTTAACGTGGATTGTTTGGAGAGAACTTTTGAAGGACTAGAATCGAGTTTCTCTTAGTTGAGGAATAGATATTCCATTGTTTTCTTTGGCTGTTCACTGAAAGTTCGTTGTTGTATAGATGATTGGTGAAGTTTGTAGAGAATCATATTGTTTTGTAGATTATTTAGCTTTTGGTATAAAACCTGTATATGACAACTTATGGCCATGTTTATGAATGAAATACTCTTACTTGATAAGAAAAGGTATGGGTTAAAAAGTGTAAAACAAAGATGGATTCCCGGCTCATGATGAAGTTGTTTTTCATGCAGAGAACGGGAGATGGTATATCAACACCAAAATCACGGGAACTTTACTTATTGGTAACATAGAGAACAGAGAAGAGGTTCATTTTCACGGTGCAGATCACATGCCAACCAGGTAATTTAGTTTGAATTTTGAGACGTATGACCTATTCTATAAGCTGGCACATGAAGTTCTGTGCTTTTAAATTATAAGCATAAACTACGCTTCATCAGTAAATATGTCTCTACATGTTACTCTGTGACCAGCTAGGTAAGTATAAGTGTATCTTGTAAATACCCATGTCTGACAAGACAGTTACGAGTGCTTCAGTATTCTTTTTTTGGCTTAGTACACTTACTTTTCTCAACATAAGCTTAGAACACTTGTCTTTTCTCTCTCACCTTCCATGGCTGACCCTCACCTACTTCACCATTTCAGATATACAACAACTCACAAATCACCTTTAAATTCCACCCATTGCCACCTTAACCACTGGCCAGTTTCAAAGGAGATTAAAAAAGTTGAAGGTACTCGATGCCAGGAAAAGAAACATTCTGGTTTACACACTTTCTCACCGAAAAATATGCCAGCCTACACAGTTGTTGTCCCGGGTAAATGTTGCACGTGTATTTCAATAGAATAATCCTGAATGATCAATAAACATCTGGCATCTCTGCAGTTTCTGCGTGAACAATTGAAGAGCGGTTTATCTCATATTTGATTGAGAAGTTCATAACTAATCAAGAACTAGATTCCCAGCAATTACCAAGATTTAATTATCTTAAGTAAAATGCAATGACTAGCATAATTAATTTTGAATAATTTCATCTTACAAGAAAGCTAGCTCAAGTGGAAGGTGCTCTCCACCTCCAACCTTGAGGTTGGGCCGTTGGGACTACTATGGTATAATAAATCATTTAACATACAGAGGAAACCGTTGCATATACCAATGATCCTACAATAGAAATAATCTGGAAAATCGACATTAAATGGCGACCTTAATCGCATTACAGAGGTGTCGTAATTTGATACATCAACGAGTCGAATTTTTTTCTTCTTCTTGAGACCTGTGCTGAAATACCTTTAGAATAAATGTGTAGGGTTTTTTAAAATGACCGATTGTTGTGTATGTAGCCATATGAAGTCGAGGAATGAAATTAGCTCATTCCATGACTTTGATTGGAGGAGAGATTTGGGTTGGAGCTTTGAGAAGATTAGGACCATCATCTCTATTGGGAGATATTCCGACATTTTTCTTGGTTATGAAGTTGGGCGGGGTAGGGAGAGTCTAGAAAGAGAGACTGCTTGTTGGGTGTGGGCAGGTGTTTGTAGTATCAATAGTGAATAGAGATTCGATGCATTGATAAGAAGTCAGCGAAAGCACTATTTATACAGGGTAAATAGTGAAACAACAATTGGATTCTCGTCAAAAAAGGAAAATCCTTTAATGAGTTGCTTAAAATCTCTCCTTGCATTTAGGTAACAAAATCTAAAGACTAACTTATGTACCAAAAACAACAATTGGATTCTCATCTAGAAAGGAAAAATCTTAAATAACTTGCTTAAGATTTATCCTCACATTTAGGTAACAAAATCTAAAGACTAACTTATCTACCAAAAACAACAATTGGAGGGAAATTTTTTTAATAACTTGTTTAAAATCTCTCCTCACATTTAGGTAACAAAATCTAAAGACTAAGAGCCCATTAAAGTTAGCTTAAAAGAAGTAGCTTTTAAATTATAAATAAAAAATCAAACTGAAATGACCTTTAAGTTAAAAATAAAAAGTAGAGGGAGGTACTTTTGGTTTTGGACTTATTTGAAGTCATTTTTGACCTTACCAAATACTTCTTAACTTATTTGAAATCATTTTTTATTTATTTATTTTAAGTTATTTTTTAATTTTTGTATTAGCCAAACAATTCAAGAAGTCAAAAACTGACTAAAAAATAGGTTTGATCAACTTTTAAGTCAATCCAAACACCCTCTAACTTATGTACCAAAAACAACAATTGGATTCTCATCTAGAAAGGAAAATTCTTCAATAACTTACATAAGATCTCTCCTCACATTTAGGTAACACAATCTTGAAATTTTTTTTGAGATTAACAATAAAAAAATTAGGGGAAAAGGGAAAATATACCCCTCAACTGTGCAATTTTGAGCGGATATACCCCTTCGTTAAAAAAGTGATGCATATATACCCTCGTTGTCTAACAAATGATGCATATTTGGCCTTTATCTACATTGATTGTTAAAAAAATAATCCTAAAAAACTGTTTGCTTAATTCCAAAAATGTCACGTGGTTTTCAGAAAGAGAATTTGAAAAAGGAAAAAAGGACAAATATAGCTCCGAACTACAATTGATCGCATGCAACTACCCTCTCTCATACTTTTGGGACATTGGTGTCCCTATTGTCAAAAAACTAGAGCATATATACCCTTCATTCTAATGGAAGGCTAAATAGGGACACATGACACAATTTCATCCATTGATCTGATATTTAATAAATGTCGGGTCAGTGGATCAGATTATGACACGTGTATGTCCGTTAATATAAATGGTATATACACTCTAGTTTTTGGACGGTGGAGGCACCAATGTCCCAAAAAATGAAGGATAGATGTGTACTATTTATGATAGTTCGGGGGTATATTTGTCCTTTTTCCCTTTAATAATGACTTATCGTCTTAGAGATCTATAACTTTAGTTTGAGTATTTACAATTCATAGCTACTAATTGGATTGATACACGGAATCTCCTATTTCCTCAATCTCGCTCTCCTTCTTTCTCTCTCCCTCTCTCTATAACCCCCCTCTTATTCTTTGTATTTTGATTACCTCTCCATCTATCTGTTTGTATTTTCTCGAATCTTCCTCTTAGTATTTTTTTCTCTCTTTGTATTTTGTATTCTCATCTTTCTCTCTCTCTCTCAATCTATCTATCTCAATATATATATATNGCATAAGGTAAGTTCGCCCACGTTCCAATCATGATTAAATTTCAGCAGAGTTCATTAGATCCGAAAGTAAATCCCTTGAATTTTTTATGATGTTCGTCTTAATCCTTGTGGGTTGTGTTGTTGACTTTTTATTGAGATATGATTCATGTTTTTGGGTGTAAATTTGAGTTGAATCTAATATATATATATATATATATATATATATATATATATTGAGGTATCATGCAAATGTATTTGTTGAGTTCATATGTGCATTTAGGTTGTTTAATCTCTCTCTCACATCCCCTTATCTATATTTTTTATGTCCACCTCTTTTGTATTCCTATATTTTTTAGGTGTCTTTCGATTTTATTTGTTATATTCATATTGCTTTTAAGTTAAACACCTAGTGTTTTTGTCTCCGATAGCATTTTAACCAGTGACCTCATGGTACTTAACCCGTTTCACTGACTACTAACATTTTATTTATTTTTGACGTCTGAATCTAAATGCACATATGAATGATTAATATGATGTCTCTTGATTTGGATACTGAATGATTAAGACTATTTGTTGTAAGCATTGCTCACTTTGTCTTGGGTATTCGCAACATTGATTTCTCCATCATTTCACTACCTTAGCCGTAACCTTACTCTGATACCAAATTGTCACAGATTTATACTAAGCACATGTGAGGCACTTGACAATTTGCTCACAATCTTGTTATGCCAAAGTTAGTCTAAAACTCTAGGAATTGCTAAGAGAATGGAAGTGAGAACACAAGACTTGCTAGGAAAAAATTTATTGTAGAGAACTTTGATTTTTTTGTATTGAAAATATTGTATAGTTGTACATAGAGTATCCATTGTCACCAGAGGCGTATCTAGATGGGGTTCTGTGGGTTCACGTGAACCCATGCTCCCCTTTTTGGATCTTATATAGTAGTGTTATATTTTTCAAAAGATAATTAAATATAGAGGTGTGAATACACGTTTAAAGTAGCATATAATGATACAATGATCATTGGGTGCACCTCTTTAAGCAAATATATAAACTTACATCTATCTTATTTTTGGTAACACTCCTCCAAGTGGTTATCGCTAACACTTTTGGCATTTCAATCATTTTATGTTTTGTGTTTTTGCTTTAATCTTTCAAAATTTTCTAGTGTGCTATATCAGGAATTTCTAATTAAAAAATAGCACTGCTAAATTTTAATATAATTAATCATGTGTATATTAAAATTTAAAACTAGGTGTATGATGTATGTTGGACCTATAATTTAAAAATTTAACGGTTCTTTATTAAGAACTTAAAGGTCAAATTGATCTAATTTATATCTTAGATACATTTTTTCGTAATAGTGCACACATCCTTTTAAAATTCTGGATACGCCTCTGATTGCCATACATATAAAAATACGGCTCCCTATTACTATAAAGGTTCAAAATGATACTAATAAAGAGTACAAAATAAAGCAACCATCTCAACTAGAGATAAATGCCGAAAAACATAACAATTTAAAATATAAAAGCATAAGAGGGATTCAATCCCTCTTGTGTTTTAATCTTTTAAATTATGTTTTTCGGTATTTATCTCTAGTTGAGATTGTTACTTTATTTTATGTTCTTTATTAGGTATCATTCGGAAGCTTTTTTGTTGTGCGTAGTAGTATTTCTGTTCATGTTGCAATAGACACTCTCAATATAACTATACATGCTCACAGACAAAAATCAAAGTTCTCTACAATACAATCTTTCCTAGTAATCCTTTTGTGTTGTCTTAGCGATTCCCAAAGTTTTAGGCTAACTTGGTATATACGCCATGTTAGACCTGATCTTAGACCTATTATATAACAAATATAATTTATTTAATAATCAGAACATCATCTCTACATAAATGATCCACTGCCTATACTGTTGAAAATATGACCTTTGCTTCTTATCATCCCAGAGAGAGCCCAGTTAGAATATGCCACCTAATAAATAATAATAAAAATAATTTAAAAAAATTAAAAGTTTTAAGGGTAAAAATAGACCAAAAAGGTGGACTGAGGGGTAGGGGTGTGCAAAATATCGAACTGAAAAAAATATTACTGGGTTATTGAGTTTTAAATGGGTTTATTAAAAAAAATTATGTGGTTATTGGTTCGATATCAGTTTTTACTATACCCAATAAGACGATAATAATTTATTATTTTACCCTTATTTATATTAATAATTTAATATATAATTAGACACTATAATTATATCAAATTATTATTACTCTACCAATTTCACACTGGACCATTTTACTAGTTTTTACTGTTTACTCAAAAACTAAAGATTAAAGTAAGGGGTTGACAATTATAGTTATTTGATTTTAGTTTTGGTCTTGTTGGACTATATTATTTTAGTTTTAGTTTGTAATTGTAGGTTATAGCATTTGCAAGTTTATAAAGGTCCGTAATTTAACTAACATAAAATATTTCATACTATGTTTTGGTGGTAACATGTAATTATAACCTTCGTACTATATTTTCTCTTATTGATGCAATTTCTCATTATCTTTCTTGTTTCACTATACCAAAGCATTTAGAGAAGTGAGAAGACATAAAATATTTTATGGACATTTTCTTATTGGGTAAATCGAAAATCAAATCGAAAATGATCAAAAACTGATAAAGGATATCTTCTTGGTTTGTTATTGGTTATCATATTTAAAAATCGAACGACAATACATAAAACTAAATCGAACCAACCAATACACACCCCGCTGATGGATATTTTTAACCCAATAGGTGGATGAGGAGTATATTTGGACCTTTTCGAATAGTTTAAGTATATATTTGACCATTTTTCGTATATCATATTTTATCCGTCGAATACATATATCCAGATACATGTATCCTGAAATTTGAATTAAAGAGAAACATATTTTAGTAATTTTGAATTAAATATGCTTAACCGATTTACTGAAATAAAGGAGTAATTATGCTTAATTAATAACTAATACTAATTTGCAGATTCATGAATATCAATTGTAACAAATCTTTCTAAAATAACCAAATCCTAAAACCAGAATAATTCTCTTATTGAAAAATTATCTTCTTGGCAACAATTTAAATTCTGTTTTTGCGTTTGATAATTTTTTTTAAAATGATCAATATCCCCATAAAGATCGATGAAATACTTCTCAAAGGATAATGTGACTTACCATGATCTTGTTGAAATGGAACTACAAATCGATTGTAGTCATAATGTTTGGGACTCAATTTTGAAAAATTACTTTAGCTTTTGACTTAATGTAGTTATCCAACCTTCTTTGCAAATCATGTTTCTATGGAAGGAGAATGTAACTCTAGACAAGATATGGATCTTATAGGGAAGATTACTAGCTTCACATCTTATAGTTATGTACTAATGTAATTATGACAAGATATACAAATCTGATTTTTGATTGTATACATCATGTGTAACAACTGCAGAGAAAATTATTAGATGGTGAAATAGTTTTTGTGTCGGATACATCAATTGCTTGATTTCATTTTTTTCCTCTGTACTAAAAGATTTGAATAGTCTTTTTTTTTAATTTGAATAGTCTTAGATACATTTATTTAGGTATGAAAAGTTGTTTTTTATGTTTTATTTTTTCTTTAGATTCATGATGCAAACATACTTAGATACACTATTTATCACATTAGATACATGTATATGAAACATCTATAGAATACATATAAAAATATACTTAGATACATGAAATAATCATATCAAATACGTGTTACAATCGTATATAGATACATTAGAATATGAGCGAAAAACTGAATAAAATCTTAATTTCCCTCCTTGAATAATGTTGAATGAATATTATCAAGAAGTAGTTCTGAATTTTGTACATGCAAACAGTGGATGTGATGTGAGAGAAAGTAAAATTTGAATTGTTAGTATTCCATTAGTTAAGAAATAATTATTCAAATATCATACTGATAAGAGATTTGTGTATTTGATTAATTTTTCAAAATATATGATATAATTATTAAGAAGTGGTATTATATGTAATTTTTTAAACTAAAGGTAGAAATACGTATATATGATACTAAAATATGTCTTTTTAATTGATTTTTTAATTTTAAATAAACTTGAAAAATCCTATCCCAACAACATATTAGGTTGGGCCAACCCCATGGGCTAAGCCCATTTTGACGTCTCTAATCCTAATTTTACATGCCATAATTTGAACCCTATTTTACTTAAAATATGTATTTATATGAATAAAACCTACTTCTTCTACCTTTTTTTAAAATGTTAAGAAAATAACCAGCCGTCATTATTTAGGTGTGCATAGATGAAACCCTAGTTCCTAGCCGCACTGACATAGATAAAACCCTAGCTACTATGCAGTAGTTTGCAAATGACATAGTGCTAATTTACACTAGATAAGCTCGATTCAGAAGGCAAATCTTTTGATTTCGATCTCTACAATCAATCTAGTGCTCCTTCTTAATAGCAGTCCCCATGCTTTGATTCTAAATCCCTAACCATCTCAGATATTCAATCTCTGGTTTGATAAGACCAGAAAGAAATGACTCTTTTTTTCCCTCCTCAAAAGCAACGAATTTCGAACTTGATATCTCCGATATTAAAATCCCAAACCCAAAGTTAGTCGGAAGAGTCAATTCTTTTCACCTTCTTCCATTTACTATTACTGATTTTGTATTTATGGAAGAGATTGTGATTTGTGGCGGAAGAGGAAGATTGAACAGAAAATAAAAATTGCGGCTCTCCCAACATATATATATATATATATATATATATATATATCTGGTACGCCCTTAGCTTCTTTTGCTTTCATTCATTCTTCACATGTTTGATTCCTAAATAGATATAAAGTCTTTTATTATTGTTAATTTTGCTAGCAATAAACCTGATATCTTAAAGATTTTGATTTCAAGAACACTTTTTTTTCAACTTTATGGAAATTCCAATATGACCCATTACTGTTTCTTTCTGCCAGCATACGTGAGTTTAAGTGAATTTGATAAGTGGGGAGATGTAAAATTTGTTTATCTATGGAATTGTCCTATTTTAGTTAAACAATAAATGAAGATCCCCTGATGTATAGTGAAGTAGTAGATAAAAGGAAAGAATTTATTAAATGTTGTGGTAATGTCCAAATAAAAAAGATGTTATCTTGTTTATAAGTTTCCCTTTAATAGAAAATAAGGAACTTTTCTGTTAAAAGCTTATGTAATTTACATAATGGAAATATCAGAAGTAAAATAACTTAGATGCCTGTAAAATGTGTTTGGAGGTTAGAGGTGTTCCCTAACTTACTCTAGAGTGATTGTATGATGATGCTAAGACTTGGTTTTGGACTATGGGAGGTGACTCGGAACGTTTCAAGTACTCTTAGTCCATCTTTATTTGCATTGGCTATGGATATAATTAAGCATCACATTCAAGGATTGGCGCCTTGTTCCATGTTATTTGCACGTGGCATAATTCTGATTGACGAGACACGAGGGGGACTTAACACAATATTGAAGGTTTAGAGACATACCTTTGATTCAAAAGTTGAGCATGACCAAAATTGATTACTTGTAGTTCAAGTTGAATGACGTGTTTTATGAAGGGGATGTGGACGTGAGATGCTTGACGCACATGTTGTCCCTTAGAGGAAGATTCAAATACATGGGTTAGTGTTCCAAGGTAATGGGTAGATTGACGAGGATGTCACTCATCGCATTGGGGCATGGTGATGAAATGAAGGCTAACATCCAGTGTTCTGTGTGATAAGAATGTACCACCTAAGCATAAAAGTTAGCTCTACCGAGTGGCGAGTCTTCTATATGAGGCTAAATGTTGGCGATCGATAATTCGCGAGATGAGAGATGAGGATATTTGGTGAATGTATGGTGTACGAGAAGAGATAAAATTAGGAATAAAGATATTCGGGACAAGTTAGAAGTGGATCCGGTTCAGGATAAGATGTGAAAAGTGAGCCTGAGATGGTTTGGGCATGTGAGGAGGAGAGATGCAAATGTCACGATTAGGAGGTTTGATTGGTTGGTCATAGTAGCTTGAGGAGTAGTAGAGGTAGGCCTTAAAAGTATTTAGTGAGGTGATTAGACAATATATGAATCATCTCCAGTTTATCAAGAACATGACTCTTGATAGAATGGTGTGAAGGTCGATGATTAGTTAGTTGGCAAGAGTTCTCGTTCACTTTAAAGGGAGTATTAGTATCATTCGTTTCTTTCCCTTATTTTTTAGATTTCTATCACTAGTTGTTGCTTAAATATCTTATTATCTTGTTATATTTATTTCTATTGCCTCTTTTTCATTGTTTGCTCAACCAGTTTTTTTTCTCTTTAAAACAACCTTTCTACCTTCTCAGGGCAAGGTATGCGTTCACTCTATCCTTCCAAACCCCACTTGTGAAAACACATTGGGTTTATTGCCTATACATTGTGAAAAGTAAATGATCTAGAATCTAGATAATTTTTTTATGACAAGGGAAACCTGCAGCCGCTACTCTTTGGGTCTAGGTCATGTTAAGTTGCTAATAAGTTTCTGAAATTTATATTTGTTCAATTACATGAATGTTTGAAGATTTCCTTTAATAAAGTAGGGTATAACTTAATGCGCGTTTCATAACTAGATTCCCAGTAATTACCAAAATTTGATTGTCTTAAGTAAAATGCAATGATTAATTTTGAAGCACTTAATCTGACCAGAAAGGCTAGATCAAGTGGACAGAATTCTCCACCTCTAACCTTGAGGTTGGGGGATTGAGTCACCAAGGTAGCAAGGTGGAGAGGACCAATATTGACTCCTAGGGACAGAGGGGTATGAGGTTGGTAGATTTAGGTTACCATATAAAAAATAATTAAAAGATTATATTGATCTAGTCAAATACAGAACTACAACTGAAGGAACACTCAAATTGATTAAAGTCGCAACAATAATCATAACACTTGAAATATAAGTATGCCTAAACCTCACAACATTTGTTCGTTATTATTTCTAGCTCCAAGAAAAGCTTTGACACGCCGATGCATAAAATGATGCTTCAGGAGTTCACGTATTTGAGTATCATTGTCATCGTCATCTGTCGACTTCTCAGTTGACACTAACTCACCTTTATCTAACAAAACAAGTCTTTTTCTTAAATTGTCATAATAAAAAGAGTACATAGTACCAGCAACATTGAAGCTTTCCTTTGTTTCCATCTCAAGATTATACTTAGCTAGCATCCCTGTTATATCAATAAAAATATTTTACGACAATCAGTAACATCTAGTACCATGCCGAACTAGCTCAAATTCCCTTGGCGCAGTGCAATATTATATTCTTTGTGCCATGAATATGTGTCTCCGTACATTTTCATTACCCAAATGGAGTAACTACTGCACCAAACACGTGTATCATTTACTGAACCAAAATTTGTGCAACATTCAAATTTGTAGGTGGTTCATGAACCAAAATTTTTGGTAATGATAATTCGTGAAATATCTCCTCCTTGAGATCAAACATCATAATCATCTCCACCCTTCTCTCCCCATTCCTCTTGTATGCAATCCAGTGGACTTTCCCACAAACTTCAACATGTTTACAAAAGTTTTCGACGACACACAGAGAATACCGTTGCATACACCAATTATCCTAAAATAGAAATAATCTGGTACTTCGCCATTAAAAAACAATTTTAATGGTATTACAGTGTCAAGATCTAATACATCCACAAGTTAGATTTTTTTCTTCTTGAGACCTGTTTTGAAATACTTTTTGAAAAAATGTGTAGGTTTTTTTAAAATGACTGGCGGTTCTGTATGTAGTCAAATGGAGTCGGCGATTGAAAGTAGTACATCCAAAATTTTGATAAACATCTTAATTTGAGGAGAAAATTTTGATAAATATCTCTGACTTTTTTCTTTGGTTACGAAGTTGGGTGGGAAAGGAAGAGCTCTACAAAGAGAGATCGATTGATGGGCTTGGGCATGTTTTGAAGTATCAATAGTGAATAGAGCTTCAATGTGATGCTAAGTAGTTAGAGGAAGCACCATTTATATGGTAAATACAGTAAAGACTAAATTTTGTACCAAAAACAATAATTGGATTCTAATCTAGAAAGGTAATTGTTCAATAACTTGCATAAGATCTCTCCTCACATTTAGGAAACAAACTCATGATAATTTATTTGAGCTCAACAATAATTTTTTTAGGAAAAAGGGGTAAATATACCCCTCAACTATGCAAGCTTGAACGGATATACCCTTTGTTGAAAAAGTGATGCATATATACCCTCATAATTTAAATGCATATTTGGCTTTCTCCTTAACAAATTATTTAAAAGAACAATCCTAAAACTGTTTGCTTAATTCACAAAATATACTTGGCTTCAAAATAGAGAATTCAAAAAATGACTTGTCATTTTTGAGATCCATAGCTTTAGTTTGAGTCCCTTTGTTGAAAAAAGTGATGCATATATACCCTCATAGTTTAAACGCATATGTGGCCTTTTCCTTAACAAATTATTTAAAAGAACAATCCTAAAACTGTTTGCTTAATTCCAAAAATATACTTGGCTTCAAAATAAAGAATTCAAAAAATGACTTGTCATTTTTGAGATCTATAGCTTTAGTTTGAGTATTTACTGTTTATAGCTACTGTTTGGATTACTAAGTGGGAAAAAACTTCTCTCGCCTCTTTGCCCAATCTCGCTCGTCTCTCTTCTCTTTCTCTCTCTCTATATGGTTGTATCCTCTCTCTCTCCTTCTTTGTGTTCTTTATGTCCACCTTTCTGTATTTCTATATTTTTGAGGTGTCATGTAACTGTAATTGTTGTACTGGTAGTGTTCTTGTCTCACCAAGTCTTTGAACATGTGACCTCATGGTGCTAAACCCACTTTATTGACCATTTAGATGTCATTTGTTTTCATTAAGATTTAGATGTATGAATTTGAATGCATCTGAATGATTAAGATGTTGTTTCTAGATCTGAATATCGGATAATTCCATCCATTCCGTCTCTCCAACTTTCCTATTCTATTTTATCTAATAGCCAAGCAACTGAGTTTCCAAATAACGTAAGTTAGTAAGCACCAAGTTTTTAATACAACATAATGTCGGGGACTTAACCTTCTACTAAGCACACATGTGACACTTGATAATTTGCTCATGTTCTTACACTACTTTTTTATGATCTTGTTATACCAAGTCAAACTAAAACTCTAAGAATTACCAAGAGAATGGGAGAGAGAACACAATAGGATTGCTAGCAAAAATTGTATTGTGGAGAACTTTGATTTTTATTTTGAAAACATGTTTTCTTATAGTCAGCTGTAGAAAGAGTATCTGCTGCAACACGAACACACACACATATATATATATATGTATCTAAAAAAATGACTCCCTATTACTGAAAAACTTCAAACGATACAAATAAAAGCAGAAAATAAATCAACCATTTCAACTAGAGATAAATACCAAAAAGTATAACACCATAAAAGATAAAAACATAGGAGTGATTCAAGCCACGATCAACGACCACCGCTAGTGCATTCACATGCAAAGTGACCATCCTTACCATATTTGTAGCAACCGCCGCAACCGCCGCCATCTTGACCAATTCCGCCAGAATCTCTAACACCTCGCCACCACTATTTTCATCTTGGCTAAATTCCCTAGCAAAGTGGTCAGACACGCCACACTTACGGCGACACTGATAGTTGTGGAGGAGGAAGCGACTATTTTAAGTGTGACGAGTCTTGCCACTTTACGAAAAAGTGTAGCCAAAGTGAAGGTCGCAGTAACGAAGGTGGTAGATATTCTGGTGGTGATGGTTGAGGCGATTGCGTTGGCGGCTGTTGCTACAAATGTGAAGAAAATGGTCACTTTGCTCGTGAACAACAGTGGTGGTCGTTGATCGTGACTTGAATCGTTCGTATGCTTTTATCTTTTAAGTTGTCTTTTTCGATATTTATCTCTTGTTGAGATTGTTGCATTATTGTCTACTCTTTATTAGTATTATTTTGAAGCTTTTTAGAAAATGAGTAGCCGTAGTTTTGTTCGTGCTGCAATGGATTCTTTCTATACAACTATACGATACAATTTTTCAAAGCAAAAATCAAAGTTTTCTACCTTACAATCTTTCCTAGCAATTCTCTTGCGTTTGCTCTTCCCTTCTCTTAGTAATTCTTAGACTTTAGGCTGACTTAATGTAGCAAGATCATGAGCAAGTGGTACAAGAACGTGAACAAATTATCAAGTGCCTTACGTGGCTTAGTAGAAGACTTAAGTCAATGATATTATGTTGTATTAAAAACTTGGTGCTTACTAACTTATGTTATTTTGCTTGACTATTAGACAACCTAGAACTCTTAATCAAAAGTCAAATAACAATGATGCACGTATAATTTGTTTGGAGACTAGAGGTGTTCCCCAAACATACACTAGAGTGATTAAAGATAGGTATGATGATACTAAAGTCTTGGGTTTGTACTATTGGAGGTGACTCGGAACGTTTCCTAGTCGTGATAGAGTTGTACTAAAGATCTACTCTTAGTCCATCTTTATTTGCATTGGCTATTGATATACTTACGCGTCACACTCAAATATAGGTGCGTTGGTGCATGTTATTTGAACATGACATAGATTCAATCAACGAGACAAGAAGGAGACTTAAAACAAGATTGGAGGTTTAGAGACATGCTTTCAAGTAGAAAGGTTTTAAGTTGAGCATGACCAAAATTGATTACTTGGAGTGCATGTTGAATGACATATCTTATGAAGGGGATGTGGGCACAAGGCTTGACAGAAATGTCATCCTTAAGAGAGAGTTTCAACCACATGGGTCAGTGATCCAAGGTAATTTGGAGGTTGATAAGGATGTCACTCATCGTATTGGGGAAAGGTGATGAAACGAAGGCTAACATCTTTGTGTGATAAGAGTGTACTACCTAAATATAATGGTTACCTCTACCGAGTGGTGGTTAGATTGAGTCTGCTATATGAGACAAAGTGATGGCCGATCAATTTCTCAAGTTCAGAAGATGTGACTAACGGAGATGAGGATGTTGGAGTGGACCCGCGGTGTACAAAGAGAAATAAGATTAGGAATGATGATATTCAGGACAAGCTAAGGGTGTCTCCCGTGCAACATAAGATGTGAAAAGTGAGGTTGAGATGGTTTGGGCATGTGTGAAGGAGAGGTGAAAATGTCACTATTAGGAGGTGTGATAGTTTGGTCGTAGTATCTTAAGGAGGGGTAGAGGTTGGCCTCAAAAGTGTTGTGGTGAGGTAATTAGACAACATATGAAGCATCTCGAGTTTATCGAGTACATTACTCTTGATAGTAGGGTGTGAAGGTCGAGGATTAGGCTAGAAGGTTAGTTGGTAAGATTTTCGTTCACTTTCCTTGAGTATTAGCATTATATTCGTTTCTTTCCCCTTTTTTAAATTTCTATCACTACCTCTTATTTCTATATCTTGGTATCTTGATTCTATTTGTTGCTATTGCCTTCATTTCATTGTTTGCTCATCAAAGGCGCGCTTTATGAGCGCTTAAGCCCTGAAGCAAGACCCAAAATGTGTTGAGCATGTTGCGTCGCTTTATGTGCGCTTCAATGTCATCTTGAAGGTTCTAAGACAAACATTTCCTTGAAAATGACCTTCTTTATAAAGAAGTGAAACTAAATCATTGATATTTCACTTTATCATTAAAAAAAATCAATTTCTTGTCATATATTGTCATCCATGTCTATAATTATTAGTCTTGAACTATATATATATTTGTACTCTTTTTACCCTTTGCACCTTTTTTCATTAAAGTCCACACTTTATTTGCGTTTAAAGCCCCCACGGACCTTAAAACTATTTTGAGATTTTCACCTTTGATTACACTAAGCCAAGTTCACTCTATCCTCCCCAAACCTCAATTGTGGAAACCAGTGTTATCAAAGGCAAAAAACAAAAAAATCTCTAAGGTCCTGAAGGCTTTAAGTGCAAAGTGCAAATAAAGCGTGACCTTTAATGAAAAAGGTGCAAAGGAAGAAAAGAATATAAATATTATATTTAGTCTAAGACTAATAATTATAAACATGAATATCAAATATATGACCAAAGAAATTGATTTTTTTTTATGAGAAAGTGAAATATCATTTATTTAGTGTCACTTCTTCATACGAAGCTCATTGGCAAGGAAACATTTACCTTGATGATGACACTGAAGCACACATAACGTTTTGAGCCTCGCTTATGGGGTTAAGCGCGCTTAAAGATAACACTGGTGGGAACACATTGGGTTTGTTGCCGATACATTGTAAAAGTAGACGGTTAGAATCTTGATCATGTTTAGTAGCTAATAAGTTTCCTAAATTCATAGTTGTCCAATTATGTGAACATTTGAAGACTTCCTTTAATAAAGTAGGGTTCAATTTAATGCGCTTTTTTTGTTACGAAAAAACTTGCACATGTTATGAACTGTGAAAATCGATCACGCTATCTACTTTTGGTTACAGTGCAATTAAATGTGCATCTCGTAAGGAAAAAAGCTTGCACATGTAATGAACTGAGAAAATCCATCAAGCTGTAATTTTATCAATTTCAATGGTTATACACGAAGGATTTTAAACTTTTGAAATGTTAAAATGTTTGCTTGTGTCCTTTTTAAGGGAAAGGAGGCTAGCCTCCTCTCCACTTCTCTGTATCAACAATATAAATAATGTTGTTTAGTATTCACATAACTTATTGTTAGTTCTTTGTTTCTTCTTTTTTTAATTTTAGAATAGAATCTTGAATAATCAATAAATTGCTGGCATCTCTGCATTTTCTATGTGAACAATTGAAGAAAGCTCGCGACTTTGGTAGCGGTTTATCCCATGTTTGATTCAGAAGTTCATAACTAATCAAGAAATAGATTCTCAGCAATTACCAAAATTAGATTATGTAGAGTAAAATGCAAGGTTTCTTCACAGTTTCACGCATTTCCTTCTTTCTTTTTCAGCTTAACTCAACAGTACTGTGCTCTCCGGAGAGTCGGTACCGACGACATTGCCGGTGCCGGAGACTTTTTTAATGATTTTTTTACTCTCTTTTTTTGGTGGTATTGTTGAGCACTCGGCACACTTATTCATTACTAATTTCGTATTTCTTCATTATCGCTAAGTTGTTATTTCTGGTGTTATTCATTACAGATTAAGGGATCAGTGGTATTGGATTCATTAGTTTGAACTAAAATAACATATACGCTTCAAAAACTCAAAATTACTTGTAAGCAAAAATTTAATCATCTACGAAGCATGTGTAGATTATGATTTTCCATGTAATGCAATATGGATGCCAAAGGTGCCGATGAAATTATGTGTTTTCACTACCTTAGCTGCTTGAGGGTTGATTTGACAGTGGAAAATTTTAGAGAGCGAAAGGTTGTCTGGTGTTATATGTGTAAGGAGGTGGGCGAGGACATGATGATCTTCTTATACATTGCCGGTTTAGTCAGAGGTTATGGTGGGATATGTTTAGGTAGGTTGATACTTCGTAGGTAAGAGTGGAACATGGTTCCACTTGCGTTAATGTGGATTGTTTGGAGAGAACTTTTGAAGGACTAGAATCGAGTTTCTCTTAGTTGAGGATTATATATTCCATTGTTTTCTTATGACAACTTATGACCATGTTTACGAATGAAATACTCTTACTTGATAAGAAAAGGTATGGGTTAAAAAGTGTAAAACAAAGACGAATTCCCGGCTCATGATGAAGTTGTTTTTCATGCAGAGAAGGGGAGATGGTATATCAACACCAAAATCACGAGAACTTTACTTATTGGTAACATAGAGAACAGAGAAGAGGTTCATTTTCACGGTGCAGATCACATGCCAACCAGGTAATTTAGTTTGAATTTTGAGACGTATGACCTATTCTATAAGCTGGCACATGAAGTTCTGTGCTTTTAAATTATAAGCATAAACTACGCTTCATCAATAAATATGTCTCTACATGTTACTCTGTGACCAGCTAGGTAAGTATAAGTGTACCTTGTAAATACCCATGTCTGACAAGACAGTTACGAGTGCTTCAGTATTCTTTTTTTGGCTTAGTACACTTACTTTTCTTGACATAAGCTTAGAACACTTGTCTTTTCTCTCTCACCTTCCATGGCTGACCCTCACCTACTTCACCCATTGCCACATTGGCAGCGATTTTATTAAAAAAAAAATTATTAAATTGCTGCCTAGGAAGCTATTTTCAAAAAAAAATGTTACAGCAGCGATTTATATAAAAAAAATTATAATATTTTTTAAAATTTAAATATATAACTTATAAGAAAATATACTCATATCTGTGTGCCCTTGAGCTCTTTGATAATAATCATTAAATTTTTTATCTATCGCAAGAGGACGTGGCATATTACTTTGAAGTAATGCAATTGCAAGATTGTTTCTTTCGACAAAACGATCAATGAGAGCTTTGACCGTCATTCCAACCATGGCAGTCACAGGAAGCCCCCGAGTTTTTTTCAATAAACCATTATATGACTCAGACAATTTGTCGTCATGGCACCCCATCTACGACCACCATCCTTATACATTGTCCATTTTTCCAAAGGAAATTCATTTAACCATTCATATGTTGCAGGAGACAATGTTTTGATTTGTTGCATCCGTTGCATAAACTTTTTCTCCTGATGCTCAGTAGCAGCCAACCACATTAGATTTTCGAGTTCACTATTTACAAATTTTTTATTAAAATTTGCTTTTAAGTGTCGAACACAAAATCTATGATATGTATTGGGTGGACTCAACCAATAATAAGATTGAACGCACTGCAAGATTCCTTGATGACGGTCAGAAATAAGACCAATTCCTTGTCGTTCACAAACTACATGTGTCCATAATAACTTGAGAAACCATGACCAAGACTCAAAACTCTCACGTGCAACTAAAGCATATGCAAGTGGAAAAATATTTCCATTCGCATCAATTCCAACCGCAATTAACAATTTGATATCATAGAAACCATAAAGATGTATGCCGTCAATAGAAATGACCGGCCTACAACTTTTGAAACCATCAATGCTCTGTTTAAAAGCCCAAAAAAGAAATTTAAAAATTTGATCACCTTGCATTGTTGTATAATGATGCTCCCACTCAATAATAGTGCCTGGATTGAATAATTGTAGTGCAGCCATGTATCGAGGTAATGCCTTAAATGAACTTTCAAAATCACCATAAACCATTCGAAATGCTTTTCTTCGACCTTTTTATGCTTTTCTGTAACTAGGAGTATAGTGATGCTTTCCTTTGATAATTTCACAGATCATCTTAATATTTATGTCCGGATTTTGCATAACATATGGTATTAATGAAGTGGCAATCATGTTATCATTCAAATTGAAATGATCCTCCTTATAGTTATCTGTAAGACAAGTATGCGGTTCAATCATTTTTCCTTTCTTCCACATACTGCTTGAAATCTCTCTAAACCGAATCATCCAATCACACCCTAACTCATGACGCTAGCAAATAAGTTTCCAACTTTTACTTTTGGATTGATCACAAAGAAATTCCTTTTTAATAGCAAGACTATATGCTCTTACTGCAGATTTCATTTGCATCTTATTCATAAATAACATACCTAGTTGCATATACAAATTAAATTAATTAACATGAAATAAATAAATAAACAACTATAAAATATTTAGTTTTCAACAATCGGACCTGACGGGATATGTTTAGGATTTTTTAAAATCCAAAGTGCCATTCGAATGGAACCGTCATCTCTCGTGTAGATAAAATCTTCTGCATTTTCTTCAGTGTGATCTAAGTATGGAATCGCTGTAGAATGATAATTAATACTTTGATCTTCAACGGATGCATTAGGTGCATTAGGAACATTGTCCACATTATCATCATCGTCGTCATACATACCATCACTGTCTGATAATTCATGCTCGGAAGGTTCATCATTGTGCAACTCACCAACTCGTTCATCACCCATAACATTATTATTTACAATTTGTGTACAATAATTCACTGCATTTTGAATTTGATTATACCTATAAAAATGATAATATAAATATATAACATATAAGAAAAATAGTTTTTAAGAAATAAGAAAACATTACTTTATTTACCTATTAGTTGAATCCGATGAGAAAAAAATTCAAATGACTGAAATTTTGGCTAGACTCTCCCATAATATTCAAATGACTTAATTTACCTAAGATTGTTGGAAGATTGAAAGTAGAATGAAATATGAATATGAAGGATAATTCACCAATTTATAGCATTGTAAACATATTAATACTATTTACATGTGACCTCTCTATTCAACTATTTNTCTTTTATATAAAATCGCAGCTTTAACATTTATTTTTTTTAATTTATTTTTTAAATAGCTTCCTAGGCAGCGATTTAATAAAGGAAAAAAAAATTATAAAATCGCTGCCAAGGCAGCGATTTAAATTTTTTTTTTTATAAAGTCGCTGCCAAGGCAGCGATTTATTTTATAAAAAAAAAATTCATAAAGTCACTGCCTGGGCAGCGATTTATAAAAAAAAAAAAACTTCATAAAGTCGCTGCCTGGGCAGCGATTTTAAAATAAAAAAAATTATAAATCGCTGACCAGGCAGCGATATATCTTATTTTTTTAAAAAAAATAACTAAAAAAATAAATAAAATCGCTGCCAAGGCAGCGATTTGTAAGAAATAAAATTTTGAAATCGCTGCTGAGGCAGCGATTTTGTTTTTTCAGGTGAGGTAAGTCGCTGCATCTGCAGCGATTTTACCGTTTTGGTTAATATAAAATTTTATATACCGTTTTGGAATTTTTGTTAATATTTTGTACCCTTTAAGTTTCGGACTCATGCAAACATACTTAGATACAATATTTATCATATTAGATACATGTATATGAAACATATATAGAATACATATAAAAACATACTTAGATACATGAAATAATCATATCAAATACGTGTCACAATCGTATATAGATACATTAGAATATGAGCGAAAAACTGAATAAAATCTTAATTTCCCTCCTTGAATAATGTTGAATGAATATTATCAAGAAGTAGTTCTTAATTTAGTACATGCAAACAGTGGATGTGATGTGAGAGAAAGTAAAATTTGAATTGTTAGTATTCCATTAGTTAAGAAATAATTATTCAAAAATCATACTGATAAGAGATTTGTGTATTTGATTTAATTTTTCAAAATATATGATATAATTATTAAGAAGTGGTATTATATGTAATTTTTTAAACTAAAGGTAGAAATATGTATATATGATACTAAAATATGTCTTGTTAATTGATTTTTGAATTTTAAATAAACTTGAAAAATCCAATCCCAAGAACATATTAGGTTGGGCCAACCCCATGGGCTAAGCCCATTTTGACGTCTCTACTCCTAATTTTACATGCCATAATTTGAACCCTATTTTACTTAAAATATGTATTTATATGAATAAAACCTACTTCTTCTCCCTTTTTTAAAATGATAAGAAATAACCAGCCGTCATTTTTTAGGTGTGCATAGATGAAACCCTAGTTCCTAGCCGCACTGACATAGATAAAAACCCTAGCTACTATGCAGTAGTTTGCAAATGACATAGTGCTAATTTACACTAGATAAGCTCGATTCAGAAGGCAAATCTTTTGATTTCGGTCTCTACAATCAATCTAGTGCTCCTTCTTAATAGCAGTCCCCGTGCTTTGATTCTAAATCCCTAACCATCTCAGATATTCAATGTCTGGTTCGATTAGACCAGAAAGAAATGACTCTTTTTTTCCCTCCTCAAAAGCAACGAATTTCGAACTTGATATCTCCGATATGAAAATCCCAAACCCAAAGTTAGTCGGAAGAGTCAATTCTTTTCACCTTCTTCCATTTACTGTTACTGATTTTGTATTTATGGAAGAGATTGTGATTTGTGGCGGAAGAGGAAGATTGAACAGAAAATAAAAATTGCGGCTCTCCCAACTTATATATATATATATATATATATATTCGGTACGCCCTTAGCTTCTTCTGCTTTGATTCATTCTTCACATGTTTGATTCCTAAATAGATAAAAAGTCTTTTATTATTGTTAATTTTGCTAGCAATAAACCTGATATCTTAAAGATTTTGATTTCAAGAACACTTTTTTTTCAACTTTATGGCAATTCCAATATGACCCATTACTGTTTCTTTCTGCCAGCATCTGTGAGTTTAAGTGAATTTGATAAGTGGGGGAGATGTAAAATTAGTTTATCTATGGAATTGTCCTATTTTAGTTAACAATAAATGAAGATCCCCTGATGTATAGTGAAGTAGTAGATAAAAGGAAAAGAATTTATTAAATGTTGTGGTAATGTCCAAATAAAAAAGATGTTATCTTGTTTATAAGTTTCCCTTTAATAGAAAATAAGGAACTTTTCTGTTAAAAGCTTATGTAATTTACATACTGGAAATATCAGAAGTAAAATAACTTAGCCTGTAAAATGTGTTTGGAGGTTAGAGGTGTTCCCTAACTTACTCTAGAGTGATTGTATGATGATGCTAAGACTTGGTTCTGGACTATGGGAGGTGACTCGGAACGTTTCAAGTACTCTTGGTCCATCTTTATTTGCATTGGTTATGGATATACTTAAGCATCACATTCAAGGATTGGCGCCTTGTTCCATGTTATGTGCATGTGGCATAGTTCTGATTGACGAGACATGAGGGGGACTTAACACAATATTGGAGGTTTAGAGACATACTTTTGATTCAAAAGTTGAGCATGACCAAAATTGATTACTTGTAGTGCAAGTTGAATGACGTGTTTTATGAAGGGGATATTGACGTGAGATGCTTGACACACATGTTGTCCCTTAGAGGAAGATTCAAGTACATGGGTTAGTGTTCCAAGGTAATGGGTAGATTGTTGAGGATGTCACTCATCGTATTGGGGCATGGTGATGAATTGGAAGCTAACATCCGGTGTTCTGTGTGACAAGAATGTACCACCTAAGCATAAAAGTTCCTCTACTGAGTGGCGAGTCTTCTATATGAGGCTAAATGTTGGCGATCGAGAATTCCGAGATGAGAGATGAGGATATTAAGTGAATGTATGGTGTACGAGAAGAGATAAAATTAGGAATAAAGATATTCGGGACAAGTTAGAAGTGGATCCGGTTCAGGATAAGATGTGAAAAGTGAGCCCGAGATGGTTTGGGCATGTGAGGAGGAGAGATGCAAATGTCACGATTAGGAGGTCTGATTGGTTGGTCATAGTACCTTGAGGAGTAGTAGAGGTGGGCCTTAAAAGTATTTAGTGAGGTGATTAGACAATATATGAATCATCTCCAGTTTATCAAGAACATGAATCTTGATAGAATGGTGTGAAGGTCGAAGATTAGTTAGATGACAAGAGTTCTCGTTCACTTTAAGGGAGTATTAGTATCATTCGTTTCTTTCCCATATCTTTTAGATTTCTATCACTACCTATTGCTTATATATCTTATTATCTTGTTATATTTATTTCTATTGCCTCTTTTTCATTGTTTGCTCAACCAATTTTTTTTCTCTTTAAAACAACCTTTCTACCTTCTCAGAGCAAGATATGCGTTCACTCTATCCTCCCCAAACCCCACTTGTGAAAACACATTGGGTTTATTGCCTATATATTGTAAAAACTAAATGATCTAGAATCTAGATAATTTTTTTATGACAAGGGAAACCTGCAGCCGCTACTCTTTTGGGTCTAAGTCATGTTAAGTTGCTAATAAGTTTCTGAAATTTATATTTGTTCAATTGCATGAATGTTTGAAGATTTCCTTTAATAAAGTAGGGTGCAAGTTAATGCGCGTTTCATAACTAGATTCCCAGTAATTACCAAAATTTGATTGTCTCAAGTAAAATGCAATGATTAATTTTGAAGCACTTAATCTGACCAGAAAGGCTAGATCAAGTGGACAGAATTCTCCACCTCCAACCTTGAGGTTGGGGGATTGAGTCACCAAGGTAACAAGGTGGAGAGGACCAGTATTGACTCCTAGGGACAGAGGGGTATGAGGTTGGTAGATTTAGGTTACCATATAAAAAATAATTAAAAGATTATATTGATCTAGTCAAATACAGAACCACAACTGAAGGAACACTCAAATTGATTAAAGTCGCAATAATATTCATAACATTTGAAATATAAGTATGCCTAAACCTCACAACATTTGTTCGTTATTATTTCTAGCTCCAAGAAAAGCTTTGACACGCCGATGCATAAAATGATGCTTCAGGAGTTCACGTATTTGAGTATCATCGTCATCGTCATCTGTCAACTTCTCAGTTGACACTAACTCACCTTTATCTAACAAAACAAGTCTTTTTCTTAAATTGTCATAATAAAAAGAGTACATAGTACCAGCAACATTGAAGCTTTCCTTTGTTTCCATCCCAGGATTATACTTAGCTTGCATCCCTGTTATATCAATAAAAATATTTTACGACAATCAGTAACATATAGTACCATGCCGAACTAGCTCAAATTCCCCCGGCGCAGTGCAATATTATATTCTTTGTGCCATGAATATGTGTCTCCGTACCTTTTCATTACCCAAATGGAGTAACTACTGCACCAAACACGTGTATCATTTACTGAACCAAAATTTGTGCAACATTCAAATTTGTAGGTGGTTCATGAACCAAAATTTTTGGTAATGATAATTCGTGAAATATCTCCTCCTTGAGATCAAACATGATAATCATCTCCACCCTTCTCTCCCCATTTCTCTTGTATTCAATCCAGTGGACTTTCCCACAAACTTCAACTTGTTTACAAAAGTTTTCTACGACACACAGAGAATACCGTTGCCTACACCAATTATCCTACAATAGAAATAATCTGGTACTTCGCCATTAAAAAACAATTTTAATGGTATTACAGTGTCAAGATCTAATACATCCACAAGTTAGATTTTTTCCTTTCTGAGACCTGTTTTCAAATACTTTTTGAAAAAACATGTAGGTTTTTTAAAAATGACTGGCGGTTCTGTATGTAGTCAAATGGAGTCGGCGATTGAAAGTAGTACATCCAAAATTTTAATAAACATCTTAATTGGAGGAGAAAATTTTGATAAATATCTCTGACATTTTTCTTTGGTTACGAAGTTGGGTGGGAAATGGAGAGCTCTAGAAAGAGAGATCGATTGATGGGCTTGGGCATGTTTTGAAGTATCAATAGTGAATAGAGCTTCAATGTGATGCTAAGTAGTTAGAGGAAGCACCATTTATATATGGTAAATACAGTAAAGACTAAATTTTGTACCAAAAACAATAATTGGATTCTAATCTAGAAAGGTAATTGTTCAATAACTTGCTTAAGATCTCTCCTCACATTTAGGAAACAAAATCATGATAATTTATTTGAGCTTAACAATAATTTTTTTAGGAAAATAGGGTAAATATACCCCTCAACTATGCAAGCTTGAACGGATATACCCTTTGTTGAAAAAGTGATGCATATATACCTGTTAGGATCGAATTCACGCACACACACTATATGAATGAAGAACACAAGAACTTTCAAGAGAAAGAGATGAGAGATCTAGAGAGAGAAAGAGAAAACCCAATATTTCGTGGTAACACCCCGTGAGTAAACTTCCACGGCGGTGAGGTATATTTATATTAATAAATCAGAGTATTTTTGGTTACAGAGAATAAATAGGAAAACCTAAAATAGAGAATAAATAGGAAAGCCTAAAATAGAGAATAAATAGGAAAACCTAAAATTAATCAGGCTCCACTACCTAACAATTCTCCCACTTGGAGACTGACTCAGTCATCCAAAAAATACATTCTCAAAAAAAATCTCTTCATCATCAACATCTTTACCGCACCGCAACATCTGTAGCAACAACTACAGAAGACCAACCGAGGTTTTACATAACCTCAGTTTCCCAACATCAACACATTTCGTCAACATGTCTGCCGGGTTCTTTGCACCCTCTATCTTCTCCAAGCACATATCACCATCCTCCACTGCCCTGCGACTGAAATGGTATCGCCTTCTGATGTGCTTTGTCTTCGAATGATAGACTGGATTTTTCACCAACTGTATGGCACTCTGGCTATCTGAGTAAAGAATCTTCTCGCTCTGCTTCTTGCCCAATTCCTCAAGATAATCTGTCAGCCATATCATCTCTTTCCCAGCTTCAGCTATTGCCACATACTCAGCTTCAGTAGATGAAAGAGAAACACACTTCTGAAGCCTGGACATCCAACTCACTGCTGTTCCACCTATGGTGTAAATGTACCCGGATGTACTCTTGCTCGAGTCAACATCCCCACCAAGATCAGCATCCACAAAACCCTGTAGAGTCACCTTGCCTTTGCCAAAACAAAGTGAAGTACTGGATGTACCTCTCAGATATCTCAGAAGCCACTTCACAGCTTCCCAATGCTCTTTCCCAGGGTTCGCCATGTACCTGCTAACAACTCCCACTGCATGTGCTATATCAGGTCTAGTGCAGACCATAGCATACATCAAACTACCAACTGCTGAAGCATATGGAACAAGTGCCATGTGATCACGCTCCTCGGCAGTCTTGGGTGACTGCTCCTTTGACAATTTAAAGTGATTTGCCAATGGAGTAGTCCTGGGTTTAGCATCATTAACCCTGAATCTGCTCAACACCTTCTCAATGTACAACTCCTGAGATAGATTTAAAGTGCCAGCAGATCTATCCCGAGAAATCTTCATCCCCAAAATCTGCTTTGCTGGACCCAAATCTTTCATCTCAAACGCTGCAGACAACCTTGTCTTCAGATTGTTAATCTCCCTCATACTAGATCCTGCAATCAACATATCATCCACATACAAGAGTAGAAAGACATATGAATCAGTGTATTTCTTGAAGTAACAACAAGGATCCTTTTCAGCTTTGCAGAATCCACTCTTGGTCATGAAGGAGTCAAACTTCTTGTACCACTGCCTTGGTGCTTGCTTTAGTCCATACAAGCTCCTGGTGAGCTTGCACACCATGTGTTCCTTGCCTGGAACCACAAATCCTTCCGGTTGCTGCATATAGATCTCTTTGTCCAGATCTCCATGTAAAAATGCTGTTTTTACATCCATTTGCTCTAGATGCAAATTCTCCGATGCAACAATACTCAACAGAATTCGAATAGAGGTTAACTTCACAACAGGAGAGAATATTTCAGCATAATCAATACCTTTCCTTTGTGAATATCCTTTAACCACTAAACGAGCCTTGAACCTTCTTTTGCCATCTGGTTCAGTCTTGATTCTGAACACCCACTTGTTCAGCAAAGCTCTCTTCCCTGCAGGTAACTCAGTCAACACCCATGTGTCGTTCTTCTCAAGTGACCTCATCTCATCATCCATGGCTTGCTCCCACTTGATCGAATCCTCCACCTGTAGGGCCTCATCAAAAGACTCTGGTTCCCCCTCATCAGTCAGCAATAGATAGTGTAATGAAGGTGAATACCTATCTGGTGCCCTGATGGATCTGGATGATCTCCTTAACACCTGCTCAGGTGTAACTTGCTCCACTTCAGATTCTTCAGTAGGAGTTGGTTGAGTATCTGCTTCGACATCTCTGGGGTTACTCTTCTCCAACTCAACCTCAACTCCCACTTGCTTTGTAATCTCTAGAACCTTCTGCTCTCTGTCCTTGTACAGGACAGACTCATCAAATGTCACGTCACAATGTCTCAGGATCTTTCTGTTCTTGTCATCCCAAAACCTGTAACCAAACAAATCAGAACCATAGCCTATGAAGTAACACTTCACAGCCTTGGCATCAAGCTTGTCTCTCTTTTCTGGATCAACATGAACATAAGCAGTGCAACCAAAAGTCCTCAAGTGTGAGTACTTGAGTTCTTTTCCTGTCCACACCTCCTCTGGAATCTTGAACCCTAATCAAACTGATGGTCCCCTGTTGATCAAGTATGCAGCTGTGCTCACAGAATCCGCCCAAAGTGTTTTGGGCAGCCCACAGTGTATCCTCACACTCCTTGCACGCTCATTCAATGTTTTGTTCATCCTCTCAGCAATTCCTCTCTGCCTTGCCTTACCAGGAACTGTTCTCATCAATCTGATTCCCTCAGCTGCACAGAATGCCTTGAACTCTGATTTGTCATACTCTCCTCCATTGTCCGACCTTAGGCATTTGACTTTCAAACCGGTCTGATTCTCAACTTCAGCTTTCCACTTCTTGAAAGTTTCAAACACATCTGACTTATGCTTCAAGAAGTAAACCCATACCTTCCTGCTGAAATCATCAATGAAGGTAACATAGAATCTGGATCCTCCAAGTGATGATACTGGAGATGGTCCCCAAACATCTGTATGGACCATTTCCAACCGCACTTTCTTTGGCTCTCTAGGAGTCTTTGTGAAGCTTACTCTTTTCTGTTTGCCCATAACACAGCTCTCGCAAAGACCCATATCAACAGACTTCAGACCCTCTAATGCTCCTTTTGCAACCAGCATCTTCATTCCTTTAGTACTCATGTGTCCAAGTCTGTTGTGCCACAGACATGAACCGGAAGCACCTTCAGCAACAGCGGCCATGTTTATACACCCTGCAGTGGTGTACAAGGTTCCAGATTTGGTGCCACGAGCTACTACCATAGCACCTTTCACGATCTTCCACGAACCTTTCCCAAACTCTGCTGCATATCCCGTGCTATCCAACTGACCAACAGAGATCAGATTTTTCTTGATCCCAGGAATATATCTGACATCCTCCAATGTCCACTGGTTTCCCGAGGTGGTCTTTATGCAAACATCCCCCTTTCCTTCAATCTCTAAGGCTTTATTGTCAGCAAGATATACTTTTCCAAAATTTCCAGATTTGAAATTTTGGAACAACTCCTTGCTTGGAGACGAATGGAAAGATGCACCAGAATCCAAAATCCATGATTCAACCGGGCTGTTCACACTAAGGATTAGAGCATCCCCAATGTCCTCTGCTGAATTTACAGAATCATTGTCATCTCCAAATTTCTGATTCTGTTTCTTCTTTGGCTTTGTACAGTTCGTCCGAAAGTGCCCTTTTTCTCCACAGTTCCAACAAGTCACGTTTGATCTGTTCAGGGATTTTCCTCGATTCTTTGATTTTGATCGACCATGTTGATTTTGGCCTTTCGTCTTACTTCTCCCCCTTCGATCAACGCTGAGAGCACTGCCCGATGTATCTCCCACTTCTCGTTTGCGAATAATTTCGCTAAGAACAACATCACAGATTTCATCAAACTTCAGTTTCTCAGATCCAGGGGAACTGCTAATCGCAGCAACAACAGTATCCCAAGACTCGGGCAGAGATGACATCAAAATCAACGCCTTAATTTCATCTTCGAAATTAATATCCACAGAATTGAGTTGACTCACAATCATATTGAACTCGTTTATATGATCAGAAACGGATCCATTCTCAGACATCTGTAAATTGAACAATCTACGCATCAAATATACCTTGTTCATAGCCGATGGTTTTTCATACATGTTTGACAGTGCCTTCAACAGACCGGACGTAGTCTTCTCCTTCACGATGTTGAACGCCACGTTTCTTGACAAAGTCAACCGGATCAACCCTAGAGCCTGGCGATCCTTGAGTTTCCACTTCTCCTCCGTCATGGATTCCGGCTTCACCCCGGTAATCGGTTCGTGAAGATCTTTCTGGTACAGATAATCTTCAATCTGCATCTTCCAGAAACTGAAATCGGATCCATCAAAATTCTCAATTCCAAGCTTCGAACTATCCATCTTCAGTGATCGTGTTGAATCTCCTTAGCTCTGATACTAGTTGTTAGGATCGAATTCACGCACACACACTAGATGAATGAAGAACACATTTCAAGAGAAAGAGATGAGAGATCTAGAGAGAGAAAGAGAAAACCCAATGTTTCGTGGTAAAACCCCGTGAGTAAACTTCCACGGCGGTGAGGTATATTTGTATTAATTAAATCAGAGTATTTTTGGTTACAGAGAATAAATAGGAAAATCTAAAACAGAGAATAAATAGGAAAGCCTAAAATAGAGAATAAATAGGAAAACCTAAAATTAATCAGGCTCCACTACCTAACAATACCCTCATAATTTAAATGCATATCTGGCCTTCTCCTTAACAAATTATTTAAAAGAACAATCCTAAAACTGTTTGCTTAATTCAAAAAATATACTTGGCTTCAAAATAGAGAATTCAAAAAATGACTTGTCATTTTTGAGATCCATAGCTTTAGTTTGAGTCCCTTTGTTGAAAAAAGTGATGCATATATACCCTCATAATTTAAACGCATATGTGGCCTTTTCCTTAACAAATTATTTAAAAGAACAATCCTAAAACTGTTTGCTTAATTCCAAAAATATACTTGGCTTCAAAATAGAGAATTAAAAAAATGACTTACCATTTTTGAGATCTATAGCTTTAGTTTGAGTATTTACTGTTTATAGCTACTGTTTGGATTACTAAGTGGGAAAAAACTTCTCTCGCCTCTTTGCCCAATCTCGCTCGTCTCTCTTCTCTTTCTCTCTCTCTATATGGTTGTATCCTCTCTCTCTCTCCTTCTTTGTGTTCTTTATGTCCACCTTTCTGTATTCTATATTTTTGAGGTGTCATGTAACCGTAGTTGTAGTACTGGTAGTGTTCTTGTCTCACCAAGTCTTTGAACATGTGACCTCATGGTGCTAAACCCACTTTATTGACCATTTAAATGTCATTTGTTTTCATTAAGATTTAGATGTATGAATTTGAATGCATCTGAATGATTAAGATGTTGTTTCTAGATCTGAATACCAGATAATTCCGAATAGCATAAGTTAGTAAGCACCAAGTTTTTAATACAACATAATGTCGGGGACTTAGCCTTCTACTAAGCACACATATGACACTTGACAATTTGCTCATGTTCTTACACTACTTTTTCATGATCTTGTTATACCAAGTCAAACTAAAACTCTAGGAATCACCAAGAGAATGGAAGAGAGAACACAATAGGATTGCTAGCAAAAATTGTATTGTGGAGAACTTTGATTTTTATTTTGGAAACATGTTTTCTTATAGTCAGCTGTACAAAGAGTATCTGTTGCAACACGAACACACACACACACATATATATATATACATATATAAAATGACTCCCCATAACTAAAAATCTTCAAACGATACTAATAAAAGCAGAAAATAAAACAATTATTTCAACTAGAGATAAATACCAAAAAATATAACACCATTAAAGATAAAAACATAGGAGTGATTAAAGCCACGATCAACGACCACCACTAGTGCATTAACGTGCAAAGTGCCCCTCCTAACCATATTTGTAGCAACCGCCGCCGCCGCCACCATCTTGACCAACACAGCTAGAATCTCTACCACCTCCTCCACCACCATCTTCATCTTGGCTACATTCCCTAGCAAAGTGGTCAGACACGCCACACTTACGACGACACTGATAGTTGTGGAGGAGGAAGCGACTAGTTGAAGTGTGGCGATTCTTGCCACTTTACGAGGGAGTGTAGCCAAAGTGATGGTGGCAGTAACGAAGGTGGTAGATACTCTGGTGGTGATGGTTGAGGTGGTGGCGGCGATTGCTACAAATGTGGCGAGGATGGTCACTTTGCTTGTGAATACCAGTGGTGGTCATTGATCGTGACTTGAATCATTCGTATGCTTTAATCTTTTAAGTTGTCTTTTTTGATATTCATCTCTTGTTGAGATTGTTGCATTATTGTCTACTCTTTGTTAGTATTATTTTAAAGCTTTTTAGAAAATGGGTAGGCGTAGTTTTGTTCGTGCTGCAATGGATTCTTTCTATACAACTATACGATACATGTTTTCAAAGCAAAAATAAAAGTTTTCTACCTTACAATCTTTCCTAGCAATTCTCTTGAGTTCTCTCTTCCCTTCTCTTAGTAATTCTTAGAGCTTTAGGTTGACTTAATGTAGCAAGATCATGAGCAAGTGGTACAAGAACGTGAACAAATCATCAAGTGCCTTACGTGGCTTAGTAGAAGACTTAAGTCAATGATATTATGTTGTATTAAAAATTTGTGCTTACTAACTTATGTTATTTTGCTTGACTATTAGACAACCTAGAAGTCTTAATCAGAAGTCAAATAACTATGATGCACGTATAATGTGTTTGGAGACTAGAGGTGTTCCCCAAACATACACTAGAGTGATTAAAGATAGGTATGATGATGCTAAGTCTTGGGTTTGTACTATTGGAGGTGACTCAGAACGTTTCCTAGTCGTGATAGAGTTGTACTAAATATCTACTCTTAGTCCATCTTTATTTGCATTGGCTATTGGTATACTTACGTGTGACACTCAAAGATAGGTGCGTTGGTGCATGTTATTTGAACATGACATAGATTTAATCGACGAGACACGAAGGAGACTTAAAACAAGATTGGAGGATTAGAGACATGCTTTCGAGTAGAAAGGTTTTAAGTTGAGCATGACCAAAAATTGATTACTTGGAGTGCATGTTGAATGACATATCTTATGAAGGGGATTTGGGCACAAGGCTTGACACAAATGTCATCCTTAAGAGAAAGTTTCAACCACATAGGTCAGTAATCCAAGGTAATTTGGAGGTTGATAAGGATGTCACTCATCGTATTGGGGCAAGGTGATGAAATGAAGGCTAACATCTTTGTGTGGAAAGTGTGTACTACCTAAATATAACGGTTACCTCTACCGAGTGGTGGTTAGATTGAGTCTGCTATATGAGGCAAAGTGTTGGTCGATCAATAATTCTCAAGTTCAGAAGATGTGACTAACGGAGATGAAGATGTTGGGGTGGACCCGTGGTGTACAAAGACAAATAAGATTAGGAATGAAGATAATGATGTGAAAAGTGAGGTTGAGATGGTTTGGACATGTGTGGGGGAGAGGTGCAAATGTCACGGTTAGGAGGTGCGATAGTTTGGTCGTAGTATCTTGAGGAGGAGTAGAGGTAGGCCTCAAAAGTGATGTGGTGAGGTAATTAGACAACATACGAAGCATCTCGAGTTTATCGAGTACATTAATCTTGATAGTAGGGTGTGAAGGTCGACGATTAGGCTAGAAGGTTAGTTGGTAAGATTTTCGTTCACTTTCCTTGAGTATTACCATTATATTCGTTTCTTTCCCCTTTTTTAAATTTCTATCACAACCTCTTATTTTTATATCTCGGTATCTTGATTCTATTTGTTGCTATTGCCTTCATTTCATTGTTTGCTCATCAAAGGCGCGCTTTATGATCGCTTAAGCCTTGAAGCAAGACCCAAAAAGTGTTGAGCACGTTGCGTCGCTTTATGTGCGCTTCAGTCTCGTCTTGAAGGTTCTAACACAAACATTTCCTTGAAAATGAACTTCTTTATGAAGAAGTGAAACTAAATCATTGATATTTAACTTTATCATTAAAAAAAATCAATTTCTTGTCATATATTTGTCATCCATGTCTATAATTATTAGTCTTGNGTCCACACTTTATTCGCGTTTAAAGCCCCCACGGACCTTAAAACTATTTTGCGCTTTTCACCTTTGATTACACTGAGCCAAGTTCACTCTATCCTCCCCAAACCTCACTTGTGGAAATCAGTGTTATCAAAGGCAAAAAACGAAAAAGCTCTAAGGTCCTGAAGGCTTTAAGCGCAAAGTGCAAATAAAGCGTGACCTTTAATGAAAAAAGGTGCAAAGGAAGAAAAGAATATAAATATTATATTTAGTCTAACACTAATAATTATAAACATGAATATCAAATATATGACCAAAGAAATTGAATTTTTTTTATGAGAAAGTGAAATATCAATTATTTAGTGTCACTCCTTCATACGAAGCTCATTGGCAAGGAAACATTTACCTTGATGATGACACTGAAGCATACATAATGTTTTGAGCCTCGCTTATGGGGTTAAGCGCGCTTAAAGATAACACTGGTGGGAACACATTGGGTTTGTTGCCGATACATTGTAAAAGTAGACGGTTAGAATCTTGATCATGTTTAGTAGCTAATAAGTTTCCTAAATTCATATTTGTCCAATTATGTGAACATTTGAAGACTTCCTTTAATAAAGTGGGGTTTAATTTAATGCGCTTTTTCGTTAAGAAAAAGCTTGCACATGTTTTAAACTGTGAAAATCGATCAGGCTATCTACTTTTGGTTACGGTGCAATTAAATGTGCTTCTCGTAAGGAAAAAAGCTTGCACATGTAATGAAGTGAGAAAATCCATCAAGCTGTAATTTTTTCAATTTCAATGGTTTAAAACGAAGGATTTCAAACTTTTGAAATTTTGAAAATGTTTGCTTGTGTCCTTTTTCAGGGAAGGGAGGCTAGCCTTCTCTCCACTTCTCTGTATTAACAGTATAAAAAATGTTGTTTAGTATTCACATCACTTATTATTAGTTCTTTGTTTCTTTTCTTTTTTAATTTTAGAATAGAATCTTGAATAATCAATAAATTGTTGGCATCTCTGCATTTTCTATGTGAACAATTGAAGAAAGCTCAGGACTTTGGTAGCGGTTTATCTCATGTTTGATTCAGAAGTTCATAACTAATCAAGAAATAGATTCTCAGCAATTACCAAAATTAGATTATTTAGAGTAAAATGCAATGACTAGCACATTTTATTTTGAAGAGTTTCATCTGACAAGAAAGTTAGCTCAAGTGGAAAGAGCTCTCAGCCTCCAACCTTGAGGTTGGGCCGTTGAGTCATAGGGAGAGAGGACTCTTGGGTTAACATGTAAAAAGTAATTAAAAGATTCTGAACATTGATTAGTTGATCTAGTCAAATACGAAACCACAACTAGAGCAAAAACTCAAATTTATTAAAATCACAATAATAATCATAACAATTGAATTACACCAAACAACAAATAACTGTGATAAAATAAATTGCGAAGGACTGAGAAGGCACATATTCCATCTCCCCTATAAGTATGCCTAAACTTCCTAAAAAATTGTTCGTTTCTATTTCACTCTCCAAGCAATGTTGTGACACGCTTATGCATAACATGATGCTTCAGGATTTCAAGTATTTGATGATGATCATCGTCATCATTATCATCATCATCATCGTCATCATCTGTGGACTTCTCAGATGCTAAATCAACTGGAGGCAATAACTACCCTTTATCTAGCAAAACAAGGGTTTCCTCGTAATTCTCATAGTAAAAAGAGTACATAGTCAACTTTTTCTTGATCCTTCTTTTTCTTGTCCTTCTTTGGACCCCGGCATTCATTAGCCCTATGACCATGTTTACCACAGTTAAAGCAGTTTCCATTGAATTTCTTCTTAGGAAAATTGCTTTTTGGACCAGATATTTTTTTTCTTTTCTTTAATTTTTTGGGATCTTCTTCAACAAAATTTACTCCAGATATTGCTGAATTACCACGTGACCACTTTTCTGCAGCCTTATTATCCTCTTTGATTTTCAACCTTACTATGAGATCTTCAACAGTCATCTCCTTGCGTTTGTGTTTCAAGTAATTTTTGAAGTCCTTCCATAATGGAGGTAACTTTTCAATAATTGCAGCCATTTGAAAAGCATCATTCACAATCAATCCTACATTAAAGATTATGTGAGTATTAAGGGAAAACTTAATATTTCTAACATAGGCATTAAATAAATTTATACATTCAGCAAGGAGATCATGGATTATGACCTGCAATTCTTGAACTTGGGTGACGACAGTCTTACTGTCTATCATCTTATAGTCCAGAAATTTTGCCACAATGAATTTCTTCATTCCGGCATCTTCTATTTTGTACTTCTATTCAAAAGCATCCCAGACTTCTTTTGAGGTTTTGGCATTGCTGTACACATTGTACAGATCATCTTTGCAGACCACTCAAAATATAATTTTTACACAAAAAATCTGAGTGTGTCCATGCTTCTGTTACCGAGAATCGTTCATCAGCCGGAGTTTCATCTGACATAACAGGAACATTCTCATTAATGAACTTCTGCAGACTCAAAGTAGTGAGATAGAAGACCATCTTTTGCTGCCATCTCTTAAAGTCGACTCCAGAAAATTTTGCAGGTTTCTCAGCCGGCGCTAAGGCAGCATTTGAACGATTATGTGCAACCAATGTTGTTGCAGCACTTACTATTCCTTATTTGTTAGAAAATAAGGAAACAAAAAAAAATTTAAAATATGGAAATCGCAGCCTAAAAAAAATTAAATCGCTGCCTACGCAGCGATTTTATAAAAAAAATATTTAAATATGTAAATCGCTTAAAAAAAATTTTAAAATATGGAAATCGCTGCCTAAGCAACGATTTTCATAAAAAAAATAATTTAAAGCAGCGATTATATAAAAAAAAAGAAAATTTTATAATATTTTTTGAAATTCAAATATACAGCTTATAAGAAAATATACATTATTTTAAAAAATTAAGAATAATTAAGGTAACAAAAATATTTTTTGTGTATGTAGCCATATAGTCGAGGATTGAAACTAGCTCATTCCATGATTTTGATAAACACCTTAATTGGAGGAGAGATATGGGTTGGAGCTTTGAGAAGATTAGGACCATCATCTTTATTGGGAGATATTCCGACATTTTTCTTGGTTATAAAGTTGGGCGGGGTAGGGAGAGTCTGGAAAGAGAGAATGCTTGCTGGGTGTGGGCAGGTGTTTGAAGTATCAATGGTGAATAGAGATTCAATGCATTGATAAGAAGTCAGCGGAATCACTATTTATACAGGGCAAATAGTGAAACAACAATTGGATTCTCGTCAAAAAAGGAAATCCTTTAATAATTTGCTTAAGATCTCTCCTTGCATTTAGGTAACAAAATATAAAGACTTACTTATGTATCAAAAACAACAATTGAATTCTCATCTAGAAAGGAAAATTCTTTAATAACTTGCTTAAAATCTCTCTTCACATTTAGGTAACACAATCTTGAAAAAATTTTGAGATTAACAAAAAAAAAATTAGGGGAAAAGGGAAAATATACCCCTCAACTATGCAAATTTGAGCGGATATACCCCTTCGTTAAAAAAGTGAAGCATATATACCCTCGTTGTCTAACAAATGATGCATATTTGGCCTTTTCCTGCACAGATTGTTAAAAAAATAATCCTAAAAAAATGTTTGCTTAATTCCAAAAAATGTCACGTGGTTTTCAAAAAGAGAATTTGAAAAAGGAAAAAAGGACAAATATAGCTCTGAACTATAGTAAATCGTATACAACTACCCTCTGTCATACTTTTGGGACATTGGTGTCCCTATTGTCAAAAAACTAGAGTATATATGCCCTTCACTCTACTGGAAGACTAAATAGGGACACATGACACAATTTTATTCATTGATCCGATATTAAATAAATGTAGGATCAGTGGATAAGATTATGCCACGTGTATGTCCGTTAATATAAATAGTATATACACTCTAGTTTTTGGACGGTGGAGGCACCAATGTCCCAAAAAATGAAGGATAGATGTGTACTATCTATGATAGTTCGGGGGTATATTTGTCCTTTTTCCCTTTAATAATGACTTATCGTCTCAGAGATCTATAACTTCAGTTTGAGTATTTACAATTCATAGCTACTAACTGGATTGCTACACGGAATCTCCTATTTCCTCAATCTCGCTCGCCTTTCTTTCTCTCTCCCTCTCTCTATAACCCCCCCTCTTGTTCTTTGTATTTTGATTACCTCTCCATCTCTCTCTTTGTATTTTCTCGAATCTTTCCTCTTAGTATTTTTGTCTCTCTTTGTATTTTGTATTCTCATCATTCTCTCTCTCTCTCTCTCTCTCTATCTATCTATATATATATATATATATATAT
>NC_028648.1:5366535-5379904 GCF_001406875.1 Solanum pennellii
CATATTTCTTTCTCATCACAAATTATTTATAAGAGGAATATAAACTAATTATAGATTTTAAAGATATATAATTTGAATAGATCAAAGAACGATTTAAGATTTCATTTTAGTTTCATCCATAGATAATAATAATTGTCTATCATTCACATATTTCTTAATTATCACAAATTATTTATAAGAGGAATGTAAATTTTTGTTTAAGTTATATGTGCAACTTATTTTACATTTTAATAATATATAATTTGAATAGATCACTTGAAAGATTTAAGATTTATTTTATTTTTATTCATTAGTAATAGTAATTGTCCATCATCCACACGTGAAAAGGGAAAAATAGAAGAAAGAGATGTTAGGGTTATGTGGATAATTTGGAGATTGTATAAAAATATTAAGGGCAAAAAGGTAAAAATGTGGTCAACTTAAAACAGCTTATAAGCTGGAAAAAAAAAAAAGCACCCCTACCCCAACTTTTAACTATTGGCTTAAAATAAGTTTTTTTTAACTTAAAATAAGTTATTTTGAGTATTGTCAAACAGTTAAATAAGTCAAAAATCAGCTTTTAAGTCAGTTTGACCAGCTTTTAAGCTGAGCCAAACAGGCTCTTATACTAAGCACATGTTAGGCACTTGACAATTTGCTCACAATCTTGTTATGCCAAAGTTAGTCTAAAACTCTAGGAATTGCTAAGAGAGTGGAAGTGAGAACACAAGACTTGCTAGGAAAAATTTTATTGTAGAAAACTTTGATTTTTTGTTTTAAAAATATTGTATAGTTGTACATAGAGTATCCATTGTCACCAGAGGCATATCTAGATGCGGTTCTGTGGGTTCACGTGAACTCATGCTCCCCTTTTTGGATCAAATATAGTAGTGTTATATTTTTCAAAAGATAATTAAATATAGAGGTGTGAATCCACGTTTAAAGTAGCATATAATGATACAATGATGATTGGGTGCACCTCTCTAAGCAAATATATAAACTTATATCTATCTTATTTTTTGGTAACACTCCTCCAAATGGTTATCGGTAACACTTTTGGCATTTCAATCATTTTATGTTTTGTGTTTTTGCTTTAATCTTTCAAAATTTTCTCGTGTGCTATATCAGGAATTTCTAATTAAAAAATAGCACTCTAAATTTTAATATAATTAATCATGTGTATATTAAAGTTTAAAACTAGGTGTATTATGTATGTTGGACCTATAATTTAAAAATTTAACGGTTCTTTATTAAGAACTTAAAGGTCAAATCGATCTAATTTATATCTTAGATACATTTTTTCGTAATAGTGCACACATCCTTCTAAAATTCTGGATACGCCTCTGATTGCCATACATATAAAAATACGGCTCCCCATTACTAAAAAGCTTCAAAATGATACTAATAAAGAGTAGAAAATAAAGCAACCATCTCAACTAGAGATAAATGCCGAAAAACATAACAATTTAAAAGATAAAAGCATAAGAGGGATTCAAGCCATGATCAACAACCACCACTAGTACATTCATGGCCAAAGTGACCATTCTCACCAGCAAGTCTTGTCGCTTTGCTAGGGAATGTAGATAGAGTGAAGGCGGCGAAGGTGGTAAATACTCCGATGGTGGTGGTCGTGGCAGTGGTTGCTACAAATGTGGTGAGGATAGTTACTTTGCCCGTGAATGCACCAGTGGTGGTCGTTGATCGTGGCTTGAATCCCTCCTATGTTTAATCTTTAAAGTTATGTTTTTCTGTATTTATCTCTAGTTGAGATTGTTACTTTATTTTATGCTCTTTATTAGGTATCATTCTGAAGCTTTTTTGTTATGCGTAGTAGTTTTTCTGTTCATGTTGCAATAGATACTCTCAATATAACTATACATGTACACAGGCAAAAATCAAAGTTCTCTACAATACAATCTTTCCTAGCAATCCTCTTGTGTTCTATTAGCGATTCCCAAAGTTTTAGGCTAACTTGATATAAGCAAGTATCGCGAGAGTGTGAGCAAATTGTCAAGTGTCACACGTGAAAGAGTAAGCCCGAGACATTAAGCTGTATTAAAAGCTATCAGCTTACTAACTTATGTTATTCAGGAACTCAGCTGCTTGACTATTAGACAAACTAGAACAGAAGAGATTGCAGAGACTGAATGGATTGAATCAGATGGAATAATAATGTCATGGGAATTACAAGAGTAATATTTACTACTAAAAGTTTCCATATGTTTTGGCAAAGGCTGGAAATATTGTTTACTCCTGGCCACGGGAAAAGATCAAAGCTGCAACCAACGTAATTTGTTTCAGCTGGATAGTTGTGCATGAAGCTTACTTACCCGAAAGATAACAAAGAGAGGATTTGAACTTTAGAACAGATACTTTCTGTGTTCAGCAAAGGCAGAGAATGCAAAACATTTGTTGTTGCAGTACTGTGTGGTTATTAAACATTTTGGAATTCAATGGGCAAATAGTTTTGAGAAGGCTCCCGTGAGCTGGTCCATATTCTACGGATTCAACTAAACACAATATTTTCAACATGAAATACAAATATTTATGTGTGAACTGTGTTAGGACCGTCCAGAATCCACTTATAGAAATTGAAAACCACATCAATATATAAATGTATTGAGCTATGAAGCTACTATTCGACTTCCCCATTTTCTGTTATTTTCATTATTAGCTTAGTTTGTAGTTCAATTCAGTTACCAATGTAATCAAAAATTGTTTCAAAAAACATTGTTAATTCGAATCTGCTCGGGATCATTACACAATTCTAGTCACGCCCCCAAGAAGAATATATACAAAACAAAACACGAGGAAAATAAACACACTCAAGCAGAGGAACCAAATATCAACGCGAGCCAAAACAAAAATCTGTAAATTGAAGGATCCTTTAGCTAAAACGTCATCAAAAGATTGTACTCATGAAGAGCCAGAATGGAGCATTGATTCACCTGGAATGCAAGAGTTCAAGGTGAAATCAACTAACTTTGACAGCAAGATTATCCACCACATAATTGAGATAACAGGTTTAATTCTAGACCTATTATATAACAAGTATAACTTATTTAATATTCAGAACATCATCTCTACATCAAAAAGAAACGGTTTGCGAAGATGCAGCTGAAGACCAAAGACGAAGTGAGCAACATAAATGATCCACTGCGTATCTAATAAACCAACGGCTGAAAATATGACCTTCGCTTCTTATCATCCAAGAGAGAGCCCAGAAAACAGCAATTCCAACTCCTCATCCTGTGAAGTGGTTCTCTGCATATAATGTGAGACAATGAAAACATAAAACCCTCAATTCAAATGCTTAACAATTAACTCAAAGTCATAAGAAATCTATGATGCACTTATAAACAATACAACATCCCCTAGCAAGTAGTAGCGAAGTGATTGTAGAGCTGTAGTTCTTCTCCTTCCTAAAAACAAACTTGCTCTTATACTAATCATGATGGCGAAACAAAGCATGCTAGACCAGCAAACATCAAAACAATTTTATCACAGCTTCTCCAATAATTACTCTATAAATAAGTAGCCTGGAATTGTATAATCACCAAATTAGATGACTAGACCGACTAATGATCAGACAATGTGCCAAAACTTTCACGGGGCAGAGAGGGGAAAACAGCCACAAGAAGATATACAGATTGCGTGTGGTATGAATTTCAACCGAACCATTCTTCTCCAATAGGAGCAGAAGGGGCTATATACTTTACCAGAGCATGTTATAGGAAGAGGAAATCTGTAATAGGCCAATCTGTTTCAAATGATCAAGAGGATTCCTAAATCTCTAAATATGAGGCCAATTCCTAGTCATACTATTCTTTTAAACACACAACATCAAGCTAGTAACTGTTAATGTCATACAACTGATACAGACCAGAATTCATACAGGAATATCTCTCGCTATTTCCTTGAATATACCCAAAATTATAAGAAGAGCCTAATGCCAACAATCTTACAACATAAGGTGACATTTATGCATGGAACACATTGAGAAAGTAAATGGCTTGCATTTTCCCCATACAGAGTCACTCAGCCCTCTAGGATAGCAATAGAAGTCATCTTCCACATGCTACAAAGTCAATAGCAATATATCAAATGCTTGAGACCCTTCAGATAAACAATAACAGGCTGTGATCACTGAATTTATCCCTGTATAATGTAGCATTGTAGTAATGAGACCTCAAGCATGACATGTTGTGTGCTCGAGTAGGATGTTTAAAAAGGTCTCCTTTTCCCATAGCTACTTATTCGTAGAACACTAAAATACACAACTATAAAACACGAGCAAAAGAGATCACAATGACCATATATCCTAAACATGCATAATCTCCCCCTAGCCCATTGAATGTATGCACCATGTACCTGAATGGACAGAAGTTGCAGGATTTTGTTAAGGACGCGCATCCGATGAGTTGCATATGTACTGCTTGGTGGAAGTCTACTCACTCTCTTCATTTCTTCATGAACTGCTCCCATTTTCCCTTCAGATCCCATCTGCCTAAGTGCATCATTAGAAGACTGGGTGCTAGGGAGGCCGTCTTTGGGAGGATTTAGGGCACAACTATGATTAACTTGATAGGAACGATCCATTGATGATTGAACCACCTATAGATAAAAGGACATATTTAAGCAATGATAAAACCAGAACCTCACAAGAGAAATGCTAGGTCAAACAGGCTCTAAGTTGAAATCCCTAACAAATACCTAGATAGGCAAAGGGAATTGAACTTTATAACACCTAACTACGCTCCATGCGTTGCACCAGTTCGGCTAGAAATTACATAAGTATATATATCAGAAGTTTAACAAGATAAAGCAAAACGGAATTTCAGAATACGAGATAAATACCTAAACGACGGCAATTGAAATTCTCTGCCGCCTCCGGTTGCCGATCGGAAAATCTTTTGCGTCCAGAGAACGTAGTAGCGGACCGTATCGAACAATCCAGAATATTTCGGGTTTCTAGAAAACCGGAGATTCTCTAGAGTAAAAAAGAAAATGATTGAAGTTAGAAAAATATCACACTGACCCCTTAAGAATTGTATGGTCTCAGATATTACCCTTATTCGATATAACCTTTGTTTTAAAAGGCTTTTGCTCGATGGCATGAGCCGAGTCATTTTATATGATACGAGAAATTGCAAAGTAACTCTCAAAGCTCATCTTAGAACATTGACAACTATGGGAAGTGTATATATAAAATGCTTTGAGATTCACATGTGGATTTAATTCTGTGAGATTTATTTTCGTTTTATGTACACTTAATTTTAAACATACTAAAATTTATTTAATTGTTAAGTAAAATGACATGTCAAAATTTCCAATTAGCATAGTTTGATCTTAAGTTCTTAATAAATTACTATTACGAAGTACAAGTTACTTTTATAAAAATTGTCGGTAACAATATAAGCAAAAAAATAATTTTTTTATTCTATATTAACTATATTTTTTAATTGTTCAAAAAATAAAATGAATATTTATTTTTTTATGTTTATTCTTTCCTTAAATGAAATTCGATATTTTTTAGAAAAATAAATTATTATATTACTTTTCAGAATAATGAAAATATTGTTCAAATAAGTGTAAATATGGAAAATATAGAGTAATTTGGAAGGAGTTCAACATTAATCTACACCGTTGATTGACTGTAACATCGAACGGCTTAAACTTACGATCCGCGTCATTCAAAAGTAACCAATGAACAGCAAGCCTAAGCTAACATATAACAAGTCTCTTCATCCCTTTCACTTCACACCATTCAAACTCAAAAGCCCTCCAATTTCTTACTAATTTCCGAAATCTCCCTTCAATGGCACCAAAGGCAGAGAAGAAGCCAGCAGCTGAGAAGGCTCCTGCTGCCGCCGCTGAGAAATCAAAGGCCGGCAAGAAGCTACCCAAGGACGGCGGAGCCGCTGCTGCCGGAGACAAGAAGAAGAAAAGGTCGAAGAAATCAATCGAGACTTACAAGATCTACATCTTCAAGGTGTTGAAGCAGGTTCATCCAGATATAGGTATTTCAAGCAAGGCTATGGGAATCATGAACAGCTTCATCAACGATATCTTTGAGAAGCTCGCTCAGGAATCTTCTAGGCTTGCTAGGTACAACAAAAAGCCTACCATCACTTCTCGGGAGATTCAAACCGCTGTCCGATTGGTACTTCCCGGTGAATTGGCTAAGCACGCCGTCTCTGAGGGTACTAAGGCAGTTACCAAATTCACTAGCTCTTAGAGATGTGGTAGTTTTGTATTCGATTTTTTCTGTTGGATTTGTGATTTTCAATTAGCGTTTTGGTGATGTAAAGAACAGAAAAATTGAAATATAAAATAGATTTGATGAAATTGACTCTACTCTTTACATATTGTATATATGAATAAGGCTAATACTACGATATCATCGAGAAGCCCACAAAATATTTATATTTTGTTTAATGGCTATCTATCTACATAGCCAAATTAAAACTATAAAAAAATTAGGCATTAATTAAAAGTTCAGAAATAGTTAGGTATTGTGCCTACCTGATTAATAATACTAACTAATGCAGCAATTTTCTGAGAAGCAGATCAGTTTGAGAGTTGATGAAGGGAAAACAGGAATCTGTAAAGTTATTGAATTCTATCGAACTTGTAAACTGTTCCGTGAGGCGCGGGGAAATGGAAATTTGGAGCTTGATGAATTTCGGCAAAGAAACCATGAAGAAGGTATGTGAAATTTCTTACAGTTACAGCATGGAGGCTGTTAGAAAGATGGACGAAATTGTTAGAGTTAAAGGCCTCGAAAAACTTGGAGCGTATATGGCGGAGGATGAAGGTCGTGCTAAGATGGTTTATTTCAGTGCAAATTTCGTCAAAAATGCTTCACTTTATGCATTCAAGGAAGCAGCCAACATCTTAATTCCTGGTTAGCTCCTCTCTCATTTTCCGATGCTCAACTTTTTTACTCATCGTTTAAAAAGTGTAGTTGTGTATGGCCTAGTAATTAATGATGTGGATTGAAAACCATAATATTTACGTGTTCAATACTGTGTAGAGGCGAAAAACACTACTCCGCTCTAGCTGAAAACACAAGCTGATTCATATATGGTGTTAGAGGTCAAATGGTTAAATGTTATGTTACAACATTAAAAAAACGCGTCAATGGTATTAAATTCTTTACATCGTTAGTGTATAGAAGTTAAAAGCAATGAATGATTACGAATTATTCAAACAAAACCTCTAGAGAAATGTAATATAATGTTTAGGTGAAAACAAACAGAGATTTGGTCAGTATGATCAACTTTAATTTTCATGTGTTTACGCAGGTGGGAGGGCATTTGCCAAAATTTTCGCTGAAACAGTTCGTGAAATAGAAAGTGAGTCGAAAAATAATGCCACTGGTAATGTCGCGGCAGAGATGCTGAAGTTGGGTTCTGAAAATGGAGTTCATGTTGATTCATTTACACATCAAACACCTGAAGATGTCTTGAGATTCTTCATGATGATGGAATTTATGGGCACTCGTTATCTCGACTCTTTGCTAGTTTCTGATCATGGACAACGGAACGTATAATTGAAGTAAAATTTCATAGTTAAATTCAAGTTACCTCTTTATTTTCAATAGTATGAATTCGTCTCATACTATTTCTAAAAGTAAAAGAAAATACTTAAAATTATGTCATTGTATAGATTTGAATAATACATAAACGTGCCTTTCTAAACGGACCTTAAGTATTATGCTATTTATATGTTATGTCTTGAATAATTCATTAATTTTTTTAACCAAAAAAACACAAATAATTTGAGACGGAGAGTATATTGTGGCCTTGTAGTAGTATAAAGTTGAAATTTTCCTTGAAGCTGTTAGAGTGCCAAATGGGTACTTCATATAATTCCGATCTACTCTTCCGGGGGATGGAAGACAAGACGGGAATTTGGGATTTCATTACTTCCGGCAAAGAAAAGGTGATGAATGTCTGTCATTGCATTGGTGATGGTGAAGGTCGTGCTAAAATCGTTCATTTTACAGCAAAATTCGTCAAAAATGCTTCATTTTATGCCTTCAAAGAAGCAGCCAACATATTAATTCCTGGTTTGCTCCATCTCAAATAATTTAAAACTTCTATCCATCTTGATTGTATCGTATGTTTAAATTCATTGTTAGGTAACGTAATGTTTCTTTTTTATGCAGGTGGAAAGGAAATCTCCAAAATTTATACTGATACGGTTAGTGAAATAGAGACAGAGTCTAGAGAGAAACAAAACAGGTCGTGTGACGACAAAATAATTGGAAATTTGAGTAAGATAACTAATGGTAATGATAATCCTGTGATATTGCTTGATAGAGCAGAGAAGCTGGAAAGCATAAGGGAGCTTAAATTGGGTTCTGAAAACAGTGTTCAAGTTGATTCATTTGCATATCAAACACCTGAGGACGTTCTGAGATTCTTCATGATGATGGAATTTATGGGTACTCGTTATTTGGATAATTTGTTGGTTCATGATAATCGTCAACAAAAGAATATGTAGTTTATTCTAGTATATGTATTAGCATATCGAGTCTCGTATATGTTAGTATAATTGGATTGCTAGTTAAATCTTGGTTATTGTTTTGTTTCCTTTGAAACTCCCCATGATGGGAAGCAAATCTCATAAATACACTTTAGTGATCATAGTAATAAAATTAAAATTGTTTTTTTTCACTTTGACACGTGAAGGTAAGCAATTTATATATCGGCAAGGATATATATAGCATTATGCTTAAGTTACTTTTAGTGGTGCACCTATTTTCAAATCCTGAGTTCGTCTCTCTGAATATGAACAATTTATATAACAGTAAGAGTATATATAAATCATTTTATGAACAAGTATATATCAACATGACAAAGTTAAGAGTCCGGAGCCTAAAAGGTACAAAATATTAACAAAAATTTCAAAACGGTATATAAAATTTTATATTAACCAAAACGGCAAAATCGCTGCATCAACAACGACTTACTCCACTGGAAAAATCAAAATTGCTATCTCTGCAGCGATTTTGCAAAATGTGAATTTTTTTTTAAAAAAAAATGAAATCGCTACCTAGGAAGCGATTTAAAAAAAAAAATTAAAAATAACAAAAAAAAATTAAAATATGAAAATCGCTGCCTAAAAAAAAAATTAAATCGCTTCCTACGCATCGATTTTATAGAAAAAAAAACTTTAAATATGTAAATCGCTAAAAAAAAAAATTTTAAAATATGTAAATCGCTCAGCGATTTTATTAAAAAAAAAATTAATATGGAAATAGCTGCCTAGGCAGCGATTTTCATAAAAAAAAAATTTAAAGCAGCGATTTTATAAAAAAATAAAATTTTTATAATATTTTTTGAAATTCAAATATATAGCTTATAAGAAAATATACATTATTTTTAAAAAATTAAGAATAAGTAAGGTAACACAAATATTTTCTTTCTAAAAAAGATTTTATATTGAATTTAAATTTAAATGATTTTGAGTTCAAATAGAATTCTAAATTCAAATAATTAAATTTTATTGAATAAAAAATTAAAATAGTTATATTTTTATTTTTAAAAAAAAACAATTTGAAGATAATCACATGTCAACTTTAAAAAAAAAGGTGACATGTCAAATTCTTACAAAAATATTCAAACTTTTAAAAAAAATTCACATGCATTATTAAAAAATTGTGTCAATTCACATGCAAATAGTGTCAGTCATATATTACATTTTTATTTTGTTATGAATTGATTGAATTGTGTTTCACATGTAAACAGTGTAATTTTTATAAATTGACTGAATATTCACATGCAAATAGTGTAATTTTTATTTTGATATGGATTGATTGAATTCACATGCAAATAGTGTAGTTTTTGTTTTATTATAATTTGATTGAATACAATTCACGTGCAAATAGTGTCAACATTTTTACTTTGTTATAAATTGATGAATTGCTCATTCATATTGCATTGTAGTTTTTCAATTTTCCAACAATCTTAAAAGCCTTTCTATTTTTCTAATTTTCTAAAGTTGTTAAAAGCCTTTTCTTTATAAGGTAAGTTTGAATTTATTTTATTTTTAATTTATTTAATTAATTTTATACTTTTATATGATATTGTTGATATATTCAATCTTTTGATACTTATATAAATGTTAATATTTCTTTTTATTTTTTGTGTATAGATATGCATCTGTCAAATGTATACGTACATCCTGGTCCAATAGAGCATGATGTATTAAAAATTCAAGTCCATCATCGTTTCGAAGGAATTTGGAATGGTAGCATAAAAGAAGAGAGGTCTTGCTTATATACGCGTCGTGATGATATTGAATTTTGGCAACATATAAAATATCATCCATTACATTCTCGCATCCGTCAATATTTTGAAAACTGTAGATTTAAAGGAATTCTTGATGTAGGATGTGTGCCGTATGACTCCGGATTAATTTCTGCTTTAATTGAAAGGTGGTGTCCAGAAACTCATACTTTTCACATGCGAACTGGCGAGGCTACCATAACTTTACAAGATATTGAAATTTTATTCGGAATGGTAGTAGATGGTAGTCCTATAATTTTAAATGGAGCTGATTCTTTAGGGATTATAGGTAGACAAGAAATGATATTTAAATTAACAGGATGGTTACCCGATACTAGTTGTTTTCTGGTGTTAGTAGATTGTTAACATATAAATTGATTGATTATATTGAAGGTTTGGATGGTATTAATGATCACTCAACTGAGCATGAAGTGCAACAAAGATTTAGATTATATTTATTATGGTTATGTGGTGGATCAATATTTTCAGATAAATTTAATAAATAAGATTAATTTGGACATTTTGATTGACATGAGAAATTTAGATTTAATGTCAACTCAAGCATGGAGAGCAGCCGCATTATCATATTTGTATAATTGTTTATGCCGTGCATCAATGAAAAAATCAAATGAAGTTTGTGAATTTCTCTCTTTAGTGCAGTTATACATATTTTTTAATTAAATATTTTTCATATACTAGTAATATGCACTTTTAAATTTAAGTGCGTTATAAGTAATGGTGAATTTATTTATTGTAGATTTGGACATGGGAAAGAATTATTCCCCTGCAATCATTGCCAAAGCCTCTAAGGACCAATCAACTTGAGGCTTCAACTGCGCTTGCACGTAAATGTACGCGATGTAGAAATCATCAAAATGAGGCACGAACTGTAATTGGTGTGATTAGGGATGTACTAGATAATCTAACTGATGAACAGGTATTTAATATTATTAGTATTTTAAACTATTCATATTTTATTTCATTTTAAATAAAAATATGTTTGGTAGAATCTTTAAATAAGGCACTTATGTTTCACTACCCAAGAAAATTATGTGAATAAAATGACATATACATAGATTCTTGTTAGGTCCTTAAAAGTAAAATATCTTATGACACAAAGGACAAAAAAAAATATTTTGTAAGATTGTTCATTTTCACGTACATATTTTTTTCATTTTTCTGCCAATGTTGTTTTTATAATTATCTTACTTAATTATTTTTTATAGTTTATTTGGCAACCTTATTCGGAAGATGTTATTAATGGATTGCCTGAGTGGTGTCGGTCGGGACAACGTGTCTGGATGGCACAGGTGCCACTGATTTATGGAATTTATCGTGAGTGGCACATAGTTGATCGTGTTGTGAGACAGTTCGGTTATTTACAACATATTCCTGGATCGTGTACCCAATTTTCCGAACATCATTTTAAGCGTGATAAACGATCCAAAATAAAACAAGAAGATATAGATGCATTTAACTACACACAATATTTATGGGAACAACGTCAAAATCGTATATTTCGACCTCCATTTGTAAGTGATCAAACAAATTACTTTCGTTGGTACATGAGGCATACCCGCATGGTCATTAGAAATCCACAACATGTTGTACGAAAAGGGGTATCAACACATGGCAGGAAGACATGAGGCATTAGTATGTATATTATGTAAATTTTAAATTATTATGTCAATCTTGAATAATTTTTGTTATTAATATTTGTTTATTCATTATAGGCCAGGGGTCATGAAATACAGTATCGTCGAGCTCGGATGATTGAAAATGATGAAAACCAATTTAATGAAGTGAGACAGTATGCAGAGGAAATCGCTTGTATTTCAATGGAGTCAATGAATGCGGCCTTCCAGGGAACGCGATTGAGCTTTGATCCTGATTACAATCCTCCCACTCAATACGATGAACCACCACCAGTACAAGTATCTCGCCGATCACGACAAACAACACCAGAGAGAGGGTGCACGTCGAGGTAGAAGGATCGCTGGTGAAACAATTGATTTTTCTGCAGGGCCCTCTAACACTAATATGGCGACTCCCGAGCCTTATTATCCCACGTTTGATTTTTCCACAGGGCCATCTAACACTAATATTAATTTTTCTAGTCAGCAATCAGTTGGTTTTGTAACTCCACAGGTTCCAATATCTGGTTTTGCGCAATTTAGTGGATCTCAATATGGTATTCAACATGGTATGCGTGAATTTCCTATACATAATTCTCCATTTGGTGGAAGATTGAATTTTTCGAATGTAAGTATAATAATTTTCATAGAATTTTTTTAACTTTTTATAAAAAAAATTTAATTTTATTGCATGTTTATTTGATTATATTATATTGTATTGTATCATAGGTAACTGTGTCCGATGATTCAAGATTTAATGCTGGGGCTTCACAAAATTTAGTTCTTAATAGACAAAATCCACCTCGGAGAACATCTAGGCTACACAAATCAACTAGATGTGGAATAGGCAGTCACTATCAAAATGAGTAAGATTTTGAAAATGAAGATGTAGAAGATTCGGATTCAGAAGAATAATTTTTATGCACCTTTATTCTAAAAGGCTGAAGATTCGAATTTTGAAATGTGTAAATTTTGTTGTTTCGTGCAAGTTTGAACAAAGTAATGAGATTCTTACTTTTTTATTTATGTTTGAACAAGTTTGCACGATTTATATTTTCTTTATGTCATAGGTCAAATCAATATTTTTTATGTTAGGTCAAATCATTACTATAATAATAATATAAAGATATTATATTTACAATATTTAAAATGCAGCAAGACAAATTAAATTCATGTCAACAAATAAATATAAAAGATATATCATAATATTAATAACAAGACAATAAAAATACATTAACCTTAAAAACATAGACAAAATATTTAAAATCGAGTAGGACATCGTGCCTTTGTGTGACCTGTCTCCTTACAAACACTATATTTTCTAGTCATGCGAGCCGGAGCTATATCCATATCATTCTTAAGTCGACTTCTTACTTGCGTACCACTTGTCCGCAAATATTCAGTATTTGCAATTAAATTAAAAGGAGCTGGTGGCCAATACATTTCATAACCCACTGG
>NC_028648.1:5380189-5474430 GCF_001406875.1 Solanum pennellii
AAGGCATATGATAATTTCTCCATTTTCCACAAGAATATTTCTTACCTTTTGCAGTAACCTTGTGGACATTTTTACCTTTACCATCATGAGCAAAAGTAAGAATTTCAAAAACTCCATCACCTATGTTGTAAGTCATCATATCTGTGTGCCCTTGAGCTCTTTGATAATAATCATTAAATTTTTTATCTATCGCAAGAGGTCATGACATATTACTTTGAAGTAATGCAATTGCAAGATTGTTTCTTTCGACAAAACGATCAACGAGAGCTTTGAACGTCATTCAAATCATGGCAGTCACAGGAAGCCCCCGAGCTTTTTTCAATAAATCATTATATGACTCAGACACATTTGTCGTCATGGCACCCCCTCTACGATCACCATCCTTATACATTGTCCATTTTTCAAAGGAAATTCATCTAACCATTCATATGCTGTAGGAGACAATGTTTTGATTTGTTGCATCCGTTGCACGAACTTTTTTTCCTGATGCTCAGTAGCAGCCAACCACATTAGTTTTTCGAGTTCACTATTTACAAATTTTTTATTAAAATTTGCTTTTAAGTGTCGAACACAAAATCTATGATATGTGTTGGGTGGACTCAACCAATCATAAGATTGAACTCACTGCAAGATTCCTTGATGACGGTCAGAAATAAGACCAATTCCTTGTCGTTCACAAACTACATGTATCCATAATAACTTGAGAAACCATGACCAAGACTCAAAACTCTTACGTGCAAGTAAAGCATATGCAAGTGAAAAAATATTTCCATTCACATCAATTCCAACCGCAATTAACAATTTGATATCATACAAACCATAAAGATGTGTGCCGTCGATAGAAATGACCGGCCTACAACTTTTGAAACCATCAATGCTCTGTTTAAAAGCCCAAAAAAGAAATTTAAAAATTTGCTCACCTTGCATTGTTTTTGAATGATGCTCCCACTCAATAATAGTGCCTGGATTGAATAATTGTAGTGCAGTCATGTATCGAGGTAATGCCTTAAATGAACTTTCAAAATCACCATAAACCATTCAAAATGCTTTTCTTCGACCTTTTTGTGCTTTTCTATAACTAGGAGTTTAGTGATGTTTTCCTTTGATAATTTCACGGATCATCTTAATATTTATGTCTGGATTTTGCATAACATATGGTATTAATGAAGTGGCAATCATGTTATCATTCAAATTGAAATGATCCTCCTTATAGTTATCTGTAAGACAAGTATGCGGTTCAACCATTTTTCCTGTCTTCCACATACCGCTTGAAATCTCTATAAACCGAATCATCCAATCACACCCTAACTCATGACGCTTGCAAATAACTTTCCAACTTTTACTCTTGGATTGATCACAAAGAAATTCTTTTTTAATAGCAAGACTATATGCTCTTACTGCAGATTTCATTTGCATCTTATTCATAAATAACATACCTAGTTGCATATACAAATTAAATTAATCAACATGAAATAAATAAATAAATAAATAAATAAACAACTACAAAATATTTAGTTTTCAACAATCGAACCTAACTGGATATGTTTAGGATTGTTTGAATTCCAAAGTGCCGTTCGAATGGAACCGTCATCTCTCGTGTAGATAAAATCTTCTGCATTTTCTTCAGTGTGATCTAAGTATGGAATCACTGTAGAATGATAATTAATACTTTGATCATCAACGAATGCATTAGGTGCATTATCCACATTATCATCATCATCATCGTCATACATATCATCACTGTCTGTTAATTCATGCTCGGAAGGTTCATCATTGTGCAACTTACCAACTCGTTCATCAGCCATAACATTATTATTTACAATTTGTGTACAATAATTCACTGCATTTTGAATTTGATCATACCTATAAAAATAATAATATAAATATATTACATATAAGAAAAATAGTTTTAAGAAATAAAAAAACATTACTTTATTTACCTATCAGTTGAATTCGATGAAAAAAAATTCAAATGATTGAAATTTTGACTAGACTCTCCCATAATGGCACACTTCAGTTAGAAATAATGATCTCTTGAAGTAATGATCATGAGTGTGTGTATATATATATATATATATATATATATATATATATATTGTTGTTTATTAAATCGCTACGTGAAAAGCGATATTTAAAAATACTAAAAAAAACAACTAAAATCGCTACACTAACAGCGATTAATATTTAAAAATAATAATAATTTAAATAAAATTGCTGCCACCATTTAATTAACTTTTTTAAAAAAACAAAATTGGAAAATGTTGCTAGAGCAGCGATTTTATTAATTTTTTTTAAAAAAATCGGAAAATCGATGCATGTACAGCGACTTCATTTTTATAAATTAAATTTTTTTTAAAAAAAATAATGAAAAAGCGATTTCATTTTTTAAAATTAATTTTTTTAAAAAAATAAAATAAAAATCGCTGGAAGCCACAAAATCGTTGCTTTAAAATATTTTTTATAAAAAAAAATTTTTAAAAAAATTGCCTAGGCAGCGATTTCCATATTTTTTTAAAAAAATATATATTTATAAAATCGCTGAGCGATTTACATATTTAGAAAAAAAATTATAAAATCGCTACGTAGGCAGCGATTTGAAAATTTTATCAAAAAAAAATTTATAAAATCGCTGCCTAGGCAGCGATTTAACATTTTTTTTAAAAAAAAAATTTTTGTAAAATCGCTGCCTAGGCAGCGATTTCCATATTTTTTTTAAAAAAAATAGGCAGCGATTTTCCTTATTTAAAAAAAAAATTATAAAATCACTGCCTAGGCAGCGATTTTAAAAAAAATAAATTAAAATCGCTGCCTAGGTAGCGATTTCATTTTTAAAAAAAAAAATTCACATTTTGCAAAATCGCTGCAGAGGCAGCGATTTTGCTTTTTCCGGTGGAGTAAATCGTTGTTGATGCAGCGATTTTACCGTTTTGGTTAATATAAAATTTTATATACCGTTTTGGAATTTTTGTTAATATTTAATACTCTTTAGGCTCCTGACTCACAAAGTTAAGGTGTATATGAGACTCTTTTTCCCTTGAAATGAATGTCTTTTTTTTTTCTTTTTAGTACGTGTTTAATTTCAACTTTCTATATGACATATTTAAATTGAAGGCTATATGGCATTTTTGTACCTTCTGCGTATATTTGATCTAGATACAAGTTTCAATTTTATTTCTTTTTCTTAAATTTGTGTCAAATAAAAATCAATAAAAGAATTATATATGTCTAAGACCATCTACTTCATTGTCATTTCTAATTTTTTTTTAGGTGAAAAAAATAATAATATACAAGTATAATTAAACGGAAAAAATTGTATATAATGGCAAACTAATAAATCAAATTAATTGCTATAACCACTCTTTGATTTAATTGTGTCCCGTGGCAAACTGTTTGTAAGTCACCTCTCTCCCTCAAACTCTCGCTCGCCACTCTCCTCTCGCGCTCCATCTCTCGCTCACTTCCTCTTAATTTTATACAAACACAAGTGTATAAAATATGTTTCTATTGTATAAAGCAAAAGGAAATTATATAAATACATATATTTTTGTTCTCCTCTCTCTCCTCTCTCAGATCTCGCTCGCCACTCTCTCTAATTTCGCTCGCCACCCTCACCTCTTTCGTTTATACAAACAGAAACGAAATGTATAAATTGTGTTTCTGTTTTTATATAGCGAGAGAAAATTGTATATACACATGTATATATATTTTCGTCCTATACACTTATAATTATACAATTAAAATACTCCCCTGCCCAGCTTCTTTTGTCTTTCTCTCTTTCTCGTTCTATACAAATTGAAATTGTATATAATCTCTCTTTCTCGTTTTATACAATTCGATTTAATTGTATATTCTCTGCCCAAGTTTCTTTTGCCTTTCTCTCTTTCTCAGTTTATACAAATTCAAATTGTATACAATCGTTCTATATATTTATAATTATACAATTCGTTTTATACACTTTGTTTTATACAATTCTGTGTCCAAGTCTCTTTCTCTATCTCGTTATATACACTTCGTTTTATACAATTCGCTTCAATTGTATATATATAGCGAATTATACATTTATATATTCACTACGGAGTGTAATTATGTAAACTTTATTATAAAATTTTATGTTTGTTATATGTGAAAGTTGTCATAATTAAAAAGCTATTATTGCCATTTTCCAAGAATACAAAGGAGGCAAGGAGAAAAGCATAAGTTCCCAGTGTACTAGCATTTTTCGAGTTTTCCTAGTTCCCGATTTAAGCAAAAGGGCAAAAATGGGAATTTGGGACTTCATAAGCTCCGGCGCAGAATCGGTGAAACGGAACACACCGGATCTAGCAACTCCGGTGACGAAGGTATGCAAAGGTACCTATTATAACAGTGCGACCGCCGTTAAAATGATCGACAACGTCGTTCGAGTTAACGGCGTGCAGAAGCTGGGTCAGTACATTTACATGCCTGATGAAGAAGGCAGGGCTAAAATCGTCAGTTTCAGTACAAAATTCGCCAAAAATGCTTCTGTTTATGCAATCAAAGAATCAGCCAAGATCTTCCTTCCTGGTTTGCTCCCTTCTCATTTTACGAAATCAGACTTTGTGATAAATTTTCAAAAAAAAGTAAAATTTGATGAACAAACAATGTTTTCAACTTTTAATTTTGGGCGAAATTTGACTTCCACTCTCAAAAATTCATTTTTTTTTTCCAAGTAAAATACATATGTAGTGTTGATTTGTAGATTTAACTTTAGATATATTCCATGCACTTGAAAATAAAGTAGCTAGCAGTTGCGGAGGGTGTCCAAAAATAATGGTGTTGCTAAACACACAACTTTTTCATTCAAATGGATACCTATTACAACTACGTAGAATTTAACATATATATATATATACAATGTGACTTTTCGACGAGTACACCCTGGATAGCTATAGCTACGGCCCCTGCTAGCAGGCACTTAAAAAGGGTAACTTTAGAGTCCGTTTGAATTGGCTTAAAAATTGATCAAACATACTTTTTAACACAATTTTTGACATCTAAAAGTGTTAAGCAAATAAAAAAGATAACTTAAAATAAGTCAAAAATTACTTAAAATAAGTTAAGAATTGTTTGACAATTGTAAAAATGACTTAAAATAAGCGAGAAATCAAAAATAGGTCTCTCCTACTATTTGATTTTTCTCTTTTTGACTTCAAAGTTACTTTGTTTAAGCCAATCCAAACGGGCTCTTAGCGATCAATGAAGTAGTCGACTGTTCAGAGTTCCCGGGTTCAAATCTTGGTAGATACTTGACTGTAAGGAGAGGGCCCGGCAATCATACCACGGCGGTCAAAAAAGCGTGGTAAAAACACTAGGTGACTCATCCTATTGGTTCTAGCTTTGGTGGACAAAGTTAGATGATATTGATTGCTGGTGGGAGATATCCTGTGGTATTAGTCGAGATGCGTGTAATCAAACACCAAAGTCATAAAAATAAAAAAATAAAGTAACTATCAAAACCTTAAGTGACAATAGGGAAATGAGTAAACGTGTTGTCACCTATTGGAATTCTTACCAATAAATAATAACTAAGTGAAATTCTGGAGAACTTTAACCTAAAAAAGTAGTGTTCATGTGTGCAGGTGGAAAAGCAGTCTCCCAAATTTACTCTCAAACAGTTCGGGAAATGGAAGGCGAGTCTAAAAATAATCAAAACGCACCATGCAACAAGGAAATAACTAGCAATTCGAGTAAGGTTGCCACTAGTATTGGTCCTCTGGGATTGCTCAATGGGGAAGAGATGCTGGAAAACAGAGAACTGCAGTTAAGTTCTGAAAATAAAGCTCAGGTTGATTCATTTGCTCATCAAACACCTGAAGATGTTCTACGAGTTTTCATGATGAAGGAATTTATTGGCTCTCGTTATCTGGACAATTTGCTGGTTCCTGATCATCCACACAACAGAAGAAAGCGTAATTGATTCTAGTATGTATCTTTGACATTCTCGTATATATATATATTTGTGTTACTGGCTTGTTCTTAGTGTATGTTTGTATGTATATCTAACTTCTAAGTTACCCCTTTGTGTTCTTTGCTTTGGAAATCGCTTACTGGGAAGCAAGTTTTGTATAGTTATCTTCGATAACAATTTGAACTGCAGTATCACGAGTTTGAATATGTGTTACATCTTTGTTTTGCTTCCTTTGCAAGTTCCATGACAAGAAGCAAACTTCATAGATGACTCTATGATTGTATTGCAATTTGAATCGTAGAATCATGACGAGTTTTATTGAATCTGCTTGTAGTTAGAATTTAGAATTAGTCCCTTTGTATCACTATGGTAGATGTAAGATTTATGTGCACTCTACTCTTTTCAGACTTAACTTTATGAGACTACGTGAGATATGTTGTTGTTTGGATGTATTAATGCCTTCTTGAGTTTGAAACTCTTGAGAATTTACACTACCAGATTCCAGACACATAAAAACTAAAGTATGCATTTCAAATTCCAAAAACAATAATAGTTTACTTTTATCAATAGAATTATTTGCTAATCAGGAGATGACTTCTTAAACGTTTACGAATGAAAAAGATGAATTTGAGCAAGATACTTGTGCTCATGAATTAGGTATGTCATATTGAGGCTATGATTTTGAGTTCTTTTATAATTGAAAATAAATCATTAGTGTCCGATTAAATTTGTAGCTTAGTAAAATAGTCTAGTTTTAAAAGTAATTATTCAATCATCCATTGTGTGAAATTAATTTAGAAAATTCACTCTCTCAAATATCTTGACACACACATATGTTTGTTAGGATCGAAAATAAGCAGGTGTAAACGCGGAAGCTAACAAAGCAAACCTCGAAAGACCACGAGTAAGAAGACAAACGAGAAATATACTACGTCCACTAAGGAGATGGGCAATTCACTATAAATATGAGAGTACAAAAAACAGAGAGAAACAACTTAAACCAATTCACTTGGATTAAATGGGAGGTTCACACAAGTGATAACGTATCAAACTTGTGATCCATATATTCTCTCCCTAACCAAAACTCTCAAATCCCTTAAGACTATATTGTGAATGTTGATTAAGTTATAAGTAACATGATAGTCCTAATCTTTTTCTACCAGAAAAAAGGATTAAACCCAACAACATACTCCTCTTGGAATCAACCTCAAGTTTTTATTAGGTTTATTATTGCTACGATGATATTATATTTCACTTTAAGGTATAGGATTGGACGTGACAATTTTGATCGCCAAGTTAAAATAATTCCTTAAATATGCATTGAGCAATATTTGGTAAGTAATTCAAATCTTCGTCAAATATTTATCGAAATATATCGATTAGTTTTGACAAAAATGATGTGGAAATATTTTTTGATTATAATTTTTTTAAATCTTACATATAAGAGATTTTCATCTTTCTGTCTAAAAAAATCCTTAAAAAAATATTTTTCTCTATTTCAATTATATAAGAAAACAGGAAATCTTGTTTCCTCTCATTTTTTTTAAAACCACCCTTGAAACATATAATTTGTCACTCTCTCTCCATATGTCACAAAAAAATAACTCTGGAAATAAATAAGTAAAATTGACTCGATTTTCTTGAGTTTATTGGATTTTTCATAACACAAATGGCAAGAATTGGCATTTGCAATTTTGTAGTCACCAAAAAATAATAAAAATTAGAGCTTATAATAGAATATTTTACTTTAGTATATTTCAGTAAAATAGCATGACAATGTGGTTGAACTACATTTTTTCCCCTAATTTTTTAATTACGTAAAAAGAATATAATGAGTGGTTTTTTGATTTATCACTAAAAGTTATGGAGAAATGACTTTTTAATTAAAAGATTTTGAATTTAATTTTGAATACGAAATTGTTTCTAATAAAAAATAATTTTACCTTTATAAAATAAGGGTTTTTTTTACACAACTTACGTGTCAAATAATTGATCCCATTCGATTTTTTGTTTTCGGTTTTTATAATTCACTAATTTATTACTAGACACATTAAGTAATATTCTTCAAGGTGGGGTGAAGTTTAAAAATTATAATTAGGAGGTAATAAAAATGTTCGATCTTTTAATTATATAGACTTTATACTCTGTTTCTAAGTTTAAACGACACTACCATTAAACACATTTTAAATTATTTTAGGACTTCAAAATACACCTATCAATATTGAGTTAGAGAATTTTAATCTTTTGAAAGATATTTAATTAGAGAATTTTAATCATAGGAAGAAACGAAAAATAAGGTATAATTGAAGTATAAAATTAATAAAAGTATAGCACTAATAATAATAGTTTAGTGATAGCTTTTTCATTAACTCTAATAGTTTATTTGGTTAAATGTATAAAAATAATATTATCTCGAAAGTTAATTTGATTAATTTTTAAAGTTAAATCAGATTATATTAATTTGACATTTTAAACAAAAAATTTAGACATTCAAAAGCTATATGAGAAGAAGTAACATGAATTGACATTTTTTTGCATATCAATATGATGAAAAAATACATCTTAATTGCTAGTCAAAATTCTTATAGTTTGACTTTAAAAATAGAAATCATGACAAACAATAGTGAATGGAGAGAGTATTAAATATGATGTATCATAATAGTAATGTTTATACTAAATATGTTTTATACTGAGATTATTTCTTATGCATTATTTGATTTAATATATTGAAAACAACATGCATTACTAAATTTGAAAAAGATATTTTCTTATAAAAATACCTTACATAAATATCATGGATTAAACGTGAAATATCTTTTGAAGGATAAATATACTTTTAACCATACTATTATATGCGTTAAAATTCTTTGCATTATTAATAGGTTAAATGACAAAAAAATTCACCTTTAAATTCTCTTATTACCATTATCTCCTATTAATTTTATAAATTTTCAATTTCCTTCATTTTTACGCATAAAATTAATGTATCAGCGCATCAAATTAATGTATCTCGCGCATCAAATTAATATATCTGCACATCAAATTTAGTGTATCATGCATAAAATGTACATCAGATTAGTGTATCATATATAAAATGTAATGTATCTTACTTAATGATTAATTTATCTCGCACATCATATTAATGTATCAGTGCTTATATTATTATAAACTTATAAGGAACAAAATTATTTTACCTCAAAAGTATGTGATCTATGTCCTTTGCCCTTATTAATATTACGAGTTTATATATATATATATATAAAAGGTATAACAAATAAAATACTAATTAATACATAAATAATTTTCTTTTTGATACACTCAGGACTAAATTAATGTCAAATTAATAACGGGCTAAAACATGTATTGAAACGTCAGACGGATAAATATGGAAAAAAATAGTCTTTTTCATATATTAGGTAAAGAGGGGACGAAATAGCAGCAAAATTCTTGTGGATAACAGGTAATGGGCATTATTCAACAATTCCGAGCAGTCGCCGGGAAACTTTTCAACCGGAGAGGTCAACAGAAACCGTCAGATGCATATGCTTCAGAAGGTGAGTACAGTGGTGGCGTTTCATCGCCGGTGACCAAAACCAGCAGCCCGGTCAAGTATGACGGAACTCAATCTGATGAGTACGTTTTTTACCCGGATGGACGGGAGAAGATTAGCGACATTCTGTGCAAGCTCCGTAAATTCGCTATTGTCTCTGCCGTTGACGAATCTCTCAAAACTGTAGCCGGTTAGAATTCATTTCTCTCTCTGCTCATCTTTTTTTAGCAATTCGGCATTTATATTGTTCAATTTTGGTGCTGATTCAATTGCTATTAGCTATTTGATAGAAGAATTGATAAGGTTGAGCTGTATTTTATGTAAATAGGTTTTCAATTGGTTGAATTGATTTCGTCTCCTAAGCTGCTTTGTGTGTTGGGGGAAAGTTATACAGTTTTGTCATGCATTATATTGTTGAGTGTGTGCGCTATATCTCCTGTGTAAATGTGAGATCCAGGCCATTTTGTGACTGGCAACTGAAAACAGCTGCTTGGAAACTTGTTAATATCTCCTTTGTTCATGAAGTGGTTGAAAACTATGAGATTTAGCGATTAAACCCCAGTAGAGACAAATAAACATTTGGTGGTTTCTTTTCATATTGCCTACCCTTAGTGAGTGGACAGAGTTACCTATACTTGTTGTTGTTGGGGAGGTGCATGCAAGCTGACTTGGACACCGTGGTTATTAAAAAGAAAAGGAACTTGTTAAGATTCGGCAACTTTCTGCACTAATTTTCAGATCAAAACTAATAAATATACTCCAAATCTGTACTATAAGTCTTAAGTTAATAACAGAGCGTAGCTTATTTAAGTTTTCTGGTTTACTTCCTTGTGTTTGTATTTGCACCTTACTTATCTAAGTTTCTGGTCTACTTCCTCATGTTTGTATTTGCACCTAGCTTATTTAAGTTGTGGTTTACTTCCTCGTGGTTGTAATTGCTAGTAGCTTATTTAAGGTTTTTTTTTACGATCCTCATGTTTGTCTTTTGCGCTTAGCTTATTTAAGTTTTCTGGTTTACATCCTCGTGTTTGTATTATTGTATATGTGGCTAGCTTATTTAAATTTCCTGGTTTACTTCTTTGTGTTTGTATTTGCGCATAGCTTATTTAAGTTTTCTAGTTTACATCTTTGTGTTTGTATTTTGTGCGTAGCCTATTTAAGTTTTCTGGTTTACATCCTTGTTTTTATATTTTGTGCTTATGTTATGTAAGCTTTCTGGTTTACTTGCTCGTGTTTGTATTTGTGCGTAGCTTGTTTATGTTTTCTGGCTTACATCTCCGTGTTTGTATTGTGCCTAGCTTATTTAAGCTTGCATTACTTTCTCCTGTATGTATTTTCTCCTAGCTTTAAGCTTTCTGGTGTACTTCTTCTTCTTTGTATTTTCACTTAGCTTATTTAAGTTTGTGGCTTACATCCTCGTGTTACGAATTTGTGCCTAGCTTATTTTAAGACTTCCTGTTTCCTATGCCATGTTGTATTTACTGTCAATGACATTCCTCCAAATATGGTGGTCCACTTCTCTATGTTTCCTTGGAATAATTTCTTTCAATTAATTTCTTCTTTCTTCTCTTTAATTTTTGTTCAGCATTAAAGTCGGATAGTCAATACTGACAACCTGCCAGAAGCTGGGATGCTTAGAATAATATTGAACCCAGTGAATGCATGAATATTATCATTTTATCTCAATGCCATTTGCTGTAATTGGTTCTTCCATACTTATCGTCCTTGGTCAACACAGGAAGAAATTCTTGTTCCTTGAGTATGTCTGGAAGGCCTTAACATGATAGAAAACACAACTCAAGCATGGGATATTTTTTACTCACTTCTTTAAAAAATTATTTTAAGTTGGTCTTATTCTGATGTCTGGGGTTGGGGGTAGGTCAAGGAATATGATTAGGAGAATGAATAAAATGATAATTTAGGCTGTTTAGTCCCATGTTTGGTATATGTATGGGGAAGGGCACTTGGTGCATATAATATATTGCTCCAAATAAAAAGGTTGTGGATTGGTTATCCTGGCTAATCTTGAGAAACATCTTACTCTATACCCCATCCAGCAGAGTCTCCCTTCCCTTTGATCACACTTTGTTTAAACTTATGTAATCTAATGTTATGACTGAATTAGGTATGATAGTCACAAGATTGGAATGCCTATTACTGTTGAGCCGTTAAGCTCATGCACATTCATGGGATACTTGTTTTCCCTACCTCCTCCAGGATTCCTGGTCATCAGCATTTCCATCCTTGATGTTATAGTACCACCCAATCCTGTCTTACTACCAAAATGGTGCCACCACTCAGTTGATTTGTTGAGGTCCTTTCAGTTTTTCGTGATTTTGGATAATGCAAACAGCTATATGTTGACCTATTCGTCCTTGGAACTAGCTCTACTTGATACTTTTCTAGACTCGATATGATAATCTTAGCCTTTTGGATTGATATACTAACTGGATTTCAATTGTTTCTGCAGGTGGGAGTAAAAGCATTAAGGAAGGATCGAAGGATAAATCGCCTTCACGTCCTAGACTTGACAAACAAGATTTTACTGTTATGATGGAGGAGATGCAAGCAAAGATGGAGAAACTTCAGGATGACATGAACAACATGAAGCAGCAAAATGAGGTGTCAGCTAAGTGTACCAAAGGGTTAGATTCCTTCGAGTTCTCTGATGAGCCTATCAAGAGTTCAACGCCTACAAAATCTAAATCAAAAAAGGTTTTAATTCGTTCTCGAATGTAGAAAACAGAAAAATCATGGCAATGAGGAAGCTGCACTTTCATCTTTCTTGACAATATAGGTTGTGCTTCTGTGATTTTCTTGTGGTTTGTGTTATAACTGTATAATACATGTATTTATATGATCATCTAGAAGTATTAAACTGGTATTAAGATGTGCTTAACCACATTGCCTGATGTTTACTTAGACATGCGTCGTGTTAACTCTTTTTTCAACTATGCGTTAGTATTATTAGTCATCATCATTATTTTAAACATTGTGAACTATCAAACACTATTATGAATACTTAGTAATTGGACCAACTAGGTGACGAAATATGTGCAAAGTGAATTGGTAATGTCTATTTGTACTAAAGATACATATAATATATACATATGGATAGATATATTACAAACCTATATATATAAATAGATTTCGACTGTGTTGATAAACTAATAGGCGAAACGGCATATAACTTGTAGTAACTTTTAAAAATATTATTTACTTGACTGTCTGTACTTAAATACACCTTAATCTTGCAATATGAGTGAAATATATTCGTAAATTCTTTTTAAGTTTAGAGGTGTTTGTAACACTTTTTTCTGTTTTTTTATTAAGAGTTACATGCTTTTACAAGAGTATAAGACCACATATTGTGTCATGTGCCAGATCGAGAGTGTATTTGATCCGTAGCAAACACTTTGTCATTCGTCTCTCCCCAGCTATCTCGCTCGTCACTCTCTTGATCTTGTTCGTTCTTCTCTCTCGCCTTTCTCATTTATACAAATACAAATATATAAATTATATTTATACACTTATAATTATACAATACGAATCATTCCCTTCTCAATTCTCTTTTGCGTTTCTCTCTTTCTTAATTTATACAAACATAAATTATACAAAAAAAAAAACTTCCTTATTGTATACAGATTCTTATACAATTGATTCTTTTGTACAAGTATAACCAAATATACATATTAATAGTTATGCAAACTATAGCTATAACATACAAATATAATTTTTATGTTTACTAAACCTAAAATTTACTCGATGGGTTCAGTACTAATGCTAGCTCAAACTGAATTGGGCCTAGGCCCAAATCTCAAGGCCCAGGATGCTCCTTAAGAAATGCCGCTTCTGTTCGCATTCTGGTTACTTCAATCACTGTGTCACTCTCATTCATAAGATCTCCGATCGTCAGATTACAAAGATGGCGGCGTGGACAGCGGCGGCGCGTCAAGCTTCATCCCTCTCTCGACTCTCGGCTACCAAATCAGTGAACACAACCAGCCAAGGCGCACTCCTCATCCAGCGGCGCGGTCTATCCGGTGGAGGTGGTAATTTTCCCCTTTTCATATAATTTTTTAAAAAAATTTGCAGTGAATTGAAGAGCATGAAAAGTGGAAATTGCTGAATGCGAGGTTAATTGTTTGATTTACGCATTTCCTTTAGATTTCTGAAACTTGTTGAATATAGGACTTATATATATATGATCTCAAGTTACAAATATGTTAGAATTACTTGCTAATTAGTACTATTTTGATTTATTAAACCATAGACGCACTAGGTTTGGCTTTGGTTCGCATTGCTTGCTAAATTACTAAATGAGAATTCATATTCCTTCCATCCCATTTTAAGTGTCTTAAAGCCCAAAAGATATGTATGCTCCCTTGTTTCATTTTGTTTAAGATAAGAATATGTTTTTCATTTTTTGACTATTCTTTAATTTCAACTTTTGGTCAAACATGTTTAAGATGGACATACATTCTACATATCTTTTTGTTTTAAACCACACGATTTAAAAGTTTTCTTTACTTTCTTAAACTCTGTTTCAAGTTAAAACTTAAACAAATTGAAAGAGAGGGAGTGTTTCAAAATTTATGTTTTAGACAACCAAGATGAAGTTTCTTTTCAATTTTTCCTTTACTATTGAAGATGCACAAGTATTTGATAATCGTTACATCCCATTTTAAGTGTCGTTTAATGTTTTAGCATGTCCATTAAAAAAATACTAAGTAGAGTGTAATTGTTACTAAATTACTAATACTTGTATATTATTTTCTCTCACCTTATTACTCCCGGTAATACCAACTCAATTAATTAACTCTTAAACCATATTAGTCTCTCCCCTATTATTATTCAACCAATTAAGGTGCTTTATTTATTTATTAATTCTAAGTTTCTAAATAACCTTAATGACTCCCAAATTATTGTGTCTTATCCATCTTCATTATCATTGGCAAATTTTCTGAAGTAGAAATTCATTCCGTTGAAACTTTCATAACTTTTCTTTGAACTTGGTAACTTTGTATTATATCATGAAACAGTACATGAGTTGTATTGAAACCGTATATTATACAAGGGTACTCCCAATTTCATTGTTCTTTGTCTAAATTGCGTCTAAAACATCAATTATTGAGGCAATGTCTAAATTGAGTCTAAAACATCAATTATAGAGGCAATGTCATTAGAGTATAATTGGTTACATCAAAAATATAAAAGCAAGATGCAGTTGAGTTTAACCTTCTGCACATTATTGTCTATGCTCTCAAAGCACCTAGAATTCCTCTCTTGCCATATTGCCCACCATATTGCATCAGGGATAATTTTCCATCTACCTCTGTCCTTAGCATGTACACCTGCTTCCTCTGATGTCTTTGAAACCTCTGAAACCTTCCTAGGCATGGTCTAGGACATATTCTCCATAACTGTTGAGTGTACTTGCAATACAGAAATAGATCGTTAACAATCTCTAAGTTACTCCACAGAGAAAACATCTAGAGCACAAGGTTATTCCCCTTTTAATGACATTGTCCTGAGAAAGCAGGATACTTTGTGGCTTAGAACTGCTTAGCTCGGTGCTTCTTTCCGTATAGGATGACTTATTTCATTGGCCATTGAAGAGACTGAAGGACTGACAGCTTCACATAAATGATTTGAAGTGCAATGTTTTCTGCTATTCAAATTAATATTCAGATTTATATGTTATATTTTACAGGAGTTTTTCTAGTTGGTTAGAGGTTGTATGACAATGTACTATAGGCTTGAGATTTAGTGAATCTCTCACCAAACTAGAAGAACTCTTGTTTTAGCAAATCCCTTGCTTCTTTAGAGGAGAAATACCGAGTAGTGGCACAAGAGGGGTCTAAATGGACTTAGAATGTTCATATAGCTGTGTCAACTATATTGGTGTTGAAGATTAGTAGTTGTTATAACTTATATTACATTTTACTGTCTTAGTTGGCCTATATGTCTCTTCTAGCTTTATTGCTTCCATTGTATATTAGAGTTTGAATTTAGCCTTTTAACCCATATTGTCATTTAAATTTACTTAGTTCAGATGGAATGCAAAGAATTTAACTGAACTTTATCTTCGAGAATTTAACAGTAGAAAATTGGTACGTGACATAAAACTGAAGGAAACGGTGAGTAGTAATCTGTTGTCAAGCTCCTGCCTTTGTTTGTCGTGTGTTAACAATGCAAGCCCTAATGGCATTTGAGATATGGTTTTGGAATGCAAATGTACCATTCAGTGTATTCATGGCTAAGCTATTCGTTGTGATGCAGACCATCATGGTCCTCCAAAGGTGAACATTTGGCAGGATCCAATGAGCCCATCAAAATGGAAAGAAGAGCATGTGAGTTTTTCTGAATATTTACAGTTCTCTTTTCTATTTGTTTAAGCTGTCTTGGGTTCGTTTGGTGGTTTTCTATGATGTTATCATCTTGCCTGTCCTGAAACTGTTGAATTTCTTGTTCGTCACTGTTTAAGACTTGTTTGCTTATTACTTTCATCTTATCGTCATGCTTGTGTTGTTTAGAGTCTGTGACTGCTGGATATGTTATGTTTATGGACGGGAACTCTTCTATCTTGGTGGCTTCAGGCCATAATTCTGGTGATAACTTATGACGTTGCTTGTGCCTTGTGAAGTGGAAGTTACATGCCATTTTTACGATAAATTGTACATCTGTGCAATAATTCTGCCTTCTATTTTCTGTGAACTAAGGCGGAATCCTTACAGATGAGCATGCAACCTGTGTTCCTCATTTCCTGCCACCTTTGTAGTCCCCCAGTACTCTAAGTAGTCAGGCTTCATAAGCCCCAGTCCTCTTAACCATCACGACACCTAACTTCTCAAGATTGGCATCGGTGGTAGTTTTTGGAATAGGTTTTGCAGCAGCGGTGAAAGATGCTTTAGGAGAAATGGGGATAAAAGTATTGTACCCAAGAAGAAATAAGAATCCTTTGGGGAATGATTACTAGCCACTTCGAACTTATTGTTCCAAGAACTCCCAAAAAAATTGCCAGGCTCTTCCCAAATGCTCAGAATCCTTCAGTCCAGGAGCTTTGGACGTCTGGGCGGGTAAGAGCCGCCTCTTAATTTAGTTGGAATAGATAAAAGCTGTTGTATTTTAATCTGATGGGAAAAATTGGCAGCTTCTAGCCTTCTACATGTGCTAGGGTGGGGAGGCTTGTTGATAATGGGGGACAGAAACAGATTGAGGGAGTGAGAAGTTAAGTGATGACCATTGAGGTGGGGGTGATGTTGGGGGTGTCTGATGCCAGATTCTCTGTAGCGAGTTGTAGGTGAAGAGAAAAGAGGCGATGCCAGAAATGTTAGTTGAAGGTTGAACTTACCCGTGAAATTTGTCGTGTGTTTTCATGTAATGTTGCAGAGTGCTGGGGACTATAAAAACAAGAATGTTATATATGAAGATTTATGGTTCAATATTCTACTTGCTATTGTTTGATCAACTCTCCATCATCTTTTCTGTAATTACCATATCCATTATATTTGATCTATCAGTATACTCGTGTAGTTGTATGCTGCTGATGTTCACATATGGTGGTATTTTCTTTACTGTTACAGAACAAAGAAGACTGTTTAGAGTTAGCAGTAACATACAGGTTAATTGATCAAGTGTTAACCTTTTGTTAGCGATCTAGTTGAAGGCGTCCTAAATGTTAAGCCATTTGCTACTCTGCTATGTCAACATCATGGGTTCTCTGTCACATTTTTGTACACATTGTCATAGTGATTGCATCACTCTTTACTTTCTTCCAGTGTTACTGGGGTCAGAATTTACCGAGTTTTTGCTAATACAAACACCTAAACTAGGTGTACATCATAAACTTGTAAGTTTGACTAGGAACTTACATCTTTTGCAGTTTGTGATAGCCTCCCTTACTGGTTGGGGTTTGGTCTTCTATGGGGGTTGTAAGCTCTTCTCAGGAGGAAAGAAAGAGAAGAAGGAAGAGGTACACTTCCTGTTATTAAATAAGTGTTTTGGAATATTTTGTAGCTATTAATATTTATGTAATACTTTGTTTGAAGCAAATAGGAAATTTAGTTTCTATCTTCTTATAGCGAGTCCAGTCAAGTGGCTGTAGAATATGATAGGAATTTCAAATCTATTTTAAACTATTTTGCTAGCATCTAGCTGACTGAAATTTGGTCTAGTATTCACCACATAGGGTTTGTTTGGTACGAAGGAAAAGTATTTTCTTGGTAAATAAGTGGTCTTCTCACTTATTTTATCATGTTTGGTAAATAAGTAAAAAATATATTCCTGAGAGAATTTCTATATAATCTAAGCAAACACTAGAAGGGAGTGTTTGGGCAGGGTGCTGGGGTGGAAGTATTGGTGGGTAGTGTGTATGTTGACTCCCAAATCAATTACATTAACCTACATTTAACCATATAGGACATCCTTTGTTCCATTTTAGGATTTGAAACAGTGACAATAGGATTGAAATTGTTAAGTGACGGTGGGGGTTGGGAGAAGACAATCAGTGGAATACCATTTATCGAACTTGTTTTCCCTACTCTAATTGGGGAAGTCATTTAACCTTTAAAAGGGAGAACTTAAAGCTAATGTTCTCTAGCTACTTGAAATTTGGTCTCTCTCTATATACATCCTCTGATTTACTCAAATCTCTTTGCAGAAATGATCACACGGACGTCGGGTTGTCTCTATTCACCGGCAATAAAGTAGTGTAAGTTGCTAGGTCTTAGTGGCCTAGTTCAAGCCAATATGAGGATGTAATTTGTCATCCCCTATCCATTCCCATTCTAGCTTTGAACTTTGAGTTGTACATGAAATGTTGATTGAACAATCAACTTTGAGTGCTTTTTTTTCTGAATTGTTAATCCATTTAATAACTATCAGCATGAGTATGTTGAGGAGATGCAAAACACATGATTAATCGTTTTATACATTGAATATCTTATTTGTGAGTTCAATATGCCCTAGTGAGTCAAATGCATCCAGAGGTGTGTGACATCGACAACAACATAACTAGTGTAATCCTGTAAGTAGGATATGGGTTGTGTGGTGTGTATGTCGCCTTACATTGTTCAAATTGAACAATATGCCAGGTCGAGATGTTTTTTTTTTGATGCATCCTCGTGAGTCTATTGATAAAAATGTTTATGATGTGCATAATATATATATATATATATAGCGTATAATATATGTCTTGGCTGGTGTATTTTACGTTGAAACGAGAAAAAAAAAGTACATTTTGGCTATTAAATGTCAATTGATTGAAAGGTCATTTGTGTACTGTGAGTACATTCGAAACATAATTACTATACGTGTAGTTATAATCTCATTAAGTATTTGAGTCTTTGGCATTAAAGTAGAGCACATGCAAGAGAAATAAATGAGTTGAACCTCTCTATTTCTCCAATATTGGTTGTGACTTGTGAGGCACAATTTACCAATTTTCTTTCAAACAAATTACTTCTGTTTAACAATAGTTTGTTCATTATTGGCTTGGTATACGATCTTAAAATATAATAGATAACAGGGGCAATATTATTTTTTGAATATATTCAATTTATTGCTTTGAAAAATGTATTAGATATTTAATAGGAAGGGGAGAACAGACACAAGAGGATAAATTATCTTTTGGTCTTTCAAATCGAATAAGTATTGTTTAGTACAGTGAACAAATAATGATGGCGGAGGGAGTGTACAAACTCTCTTTCAATCCTTCTATGATATTTTATGTACCTTGAAACTTATGAGAGACTGGATCTAAATGGTGGTGAAAGAGAATTTAATGATTCAAACTCATCATTCAAACCCTCAAGTGTATTGAAACTTTAATTAAGCTTTCTATCCAAATTCAATTTTGCAACATACATCGACTTTTAAATCTTTTGTTCAGACCCCCTAACTAATTCATGACTTCTCAATGTGAATTTATTAATATTCGACGTATATTTAAACTTTAGAATTATTCAAATTCATAAATACAGAATAAAATTCTAAATAGAAAATTTGATCAATCAATCCTATCAATGTTACATTTATTTCGAAATAGAAATAAAGTGTTTGAAAGATAGAGATGGTTGTGTAAACTTCATCTCTCTTTGGATCTGAAGGAGTTTTTCTGAAGTTGAAATGCGTATATATTTTTGTCAAAATAGAATCACGTGTGTAGTTGATGCATAAATCAAACAATATTTTTACAAAATAAATATATTTTCCTTAAAAAAAAATCTTTTTGCAAGTGAGCACGCACACATAGACAAACTTGTATATGTGTTTAGTTTTTTTCTAATCTTGTTTACTTTTTAATGGCGTAAAATTTATTTAAGATTGTCATTCGAAACCTATTTAATTTTTCTCATTTTTTTTCTTTAGTATTTGCATCAGATTGTCATGCACCTAATCAGAATACATGTAATCATCTGGTTATCATAGTACCTTAATGACTCCAAAACCCTGTCAAAATTATGAACCTTTTCAGTTGAGAAGTGTCTTGAAATGTGATTGAGTTGTGGTTGCACGATGCATACAATGAGATTAATCAAGCCAGCTTCTCTTAGTCACAACTACAACACCAACATTTTATACTCCAACAGTGGTGAATTCCCCTACCAAATCAAAGGGCTTATAGCAATGGATCGTTGGAGTCTTTCGATCACTAGTTTCAACGTAAAATACACCAGCCAAGACATATATTATAAGCAATATATATATATATGGAAAATTTCTTGACAAGGATTTTAACGAGGCAACAAATAATGCATATCAAAGATAGGTGTACTATTTTTTTTTCACTAAAATTTTTTCTGTAAGTTTAACAACGCAAATAAACCTATGGACATTCATTTGCATAGAAAGATAGGCAGAAAAAATAATTAGAGTTAAAAAAATTACACCATTAGCTGATTTCTTTTTTATCTCAATAGTCTTCCATTTGTAACATGTCTAAAGATATCCTCTCAAAAACCAGTGCCTCACGTCCTCTCGAGTGCCTCATTGCACATCAAAACAGCAGAATGCTCTTTCACCAGCCAAGATGAGTATGTATGACTGAAATTCAATAGAGAGTCCAAGTTGGAGGACAAAAACGACTGAGGGAAACACCATTGTAATGCGGCTGAATGCTGCCGTCTGCTAGGTTGAACACCCCCATGTCCAACCCTCCTCCTTCTTCATAGGCGAGGTATGTTAAAAAATAATCGTCTGTAAAATAAATATGATTGGGCTTGATTCCCGGAAATTGACAAGCTTGGACTGAGACAGAACTATTAGCACCTAGAAAAAAAGCAGCGTCCCCTAATTCCCTTGTTTCCGTCATTATGCCAGCAGCTGAATCGACTTGGAAAACTCTAAAATTGGTTGTCCCATATGTGTACTCATCATCATCATCTGGGATGAGCTTTAATGGTATCCTGTCGCGATCATCTTTGAGTAACCTTAAATGAACACCATCTCGCAAAATTACAAATAATGATCCTAGTGATTCTACAATGTATAACTGTTCACGACGAAGTTGAGGTGGAAGTGGCATGTGCGCTACGATACGATATTTAGTAGGTTGAGTGCCAACAGCATCAGCAACGTCAAAAACTATCAGATCACCGGAATAATCCATAGCATAAATTTGGCCATTAAAGTATATCAAATCATAAAAAGCCGTACCCACGCGATCGGTTCCTTGGAATGTAACTCTAGTCCATCGAACATCACCTGGTCTCCAGAAACTTAAAAACTTAAATGCTCCTTCAATGACCATGAGAAGGTAGTCGGATGTATGAGAAGGACTAGCGGACAAAACTGCCTTGTAAAAAAAGCACATCTTCGAGCCAGTCCGGTAACGGTTGTATTTTGCGGTGGTATTTTGATGGGGTAATTCAATTTCAACACCAGAGAAGGGATGTAGCATACTAATTTCACCTTCATCTTCTCCTACCATGATAAGCCAACCCATAGACTCCATACACCGTTTTCTGCGGGCTTTCGGAATCCTCTTGTTCAAAATCATGCCATTATAGAGGCTGAAGAATTTCCGAATGGAATTTCCGTCTTCCTCTTCCTCCGCTAGCATCAACCAAGGAGCTCTAGAGAGGTAATTGTTGAAATTGTCCTTGGTGGATACAGAGTGCCAGCATTTGCAGACAGTCCCAAAATTTAGATAGTCTTCGAGATTCAAACGCCTAGCAATTAGAACAAGCAGATCATGTTGAAGTTCCGACCAATCCGCCATCGAAAAACCGGATGCAGCAGTTTCCATCCCTGCAGCCGTAACTCAACTCTTGCGCCACCGAAAGATCTCAGCTATTTCTGATACCAGCCGCCTTGTAGAGATAATAACCGAACGAAAAACCCTACATTCCAATTCGAAGTACAATGGAAATCTTATTTTGTTTTCCGACCCACGGTTTAGCATTAAAAAAAAAAAGAAGAACAATCCTTATCTTCTTCTTTTCGGTCTTTTTTTTTTTTTGTATTGATTAATTTATTTATCAAAAGTTGAAACTTTAAAAACTAGATTTTAAAAAATATTCTTAAAAGTGCAGAAACTTATTTTTAAAATAAGTAGTTATGTATTTGAATAAAAGTAGTGAATTTAAAAAAAAATTATTGATGTGTTTGACAAATAAGTGCTGATAAATACTTTTTTTTAATCAAAGTGTCTGAAATACTTTTAAAAGTTGTTAACATGATAAAAATTGATTAATTTAATAATAATAAATAAATAATAAAAATAATAATAACAATAATAAGTAAATAATAATAATAACAATAATTAAATATAAATAATAATATAACAATATGAAAATAATAATAATTATTTTATAATAATAATAATAAATAATAAAATTAATAATAATAATAATATATAAAATATTATTAATAAAATAAATAATAATAATAATAATAATAAATAATAATTATAATATATAATAATAATAATAATAATAATAATATATATAATAATAACAATAAAGAATAATAAAATAAATAATATATATGACACGTGTGATATTTGTTGGTGTGTATCTCAAAAAAAAGTGGTGCATAATGTATTAAGCCGTAAATGAAAGAAGATACAAAAGGCACTTTTTCCGGTAGAGTAGCGTATCTGAGAGATTCTCTTTTACTATCGGAAAACTAAAATATGAATGTGAAATCTGCCGGTGGAGTTGTTTCTGTGTTGTGAAATTGTTGGATTTTGATTCAAATTTGTTGTATTGAGAGATAATGGAGAAGGAGAAGTACTCGGAGGAATTGAATGTGGCTGTGAGGGTTGTTCATATGGCGTGTAGTCTCTGTCAAAAGGTGCAAAAGGGTTTGCTTGGTAAAGCATTTGGTGATGATGATGAGGTTAAGTCTAAGGATGATGATTCTCTTGTTACTATTGCAGGTAGCTTTTTGATTTTTTTTGCAATTTTGTTTTATAATGGGGAATTGTATGGGTGGGTTTCGATTAGTAGATAGTTTGTGAGTATGGGTAGGTAATCACATTGAGATGGAGGATATGTGTTGTAGCGGAATCATGATTTTCACTAAAAGGGATTGGCTGTTTGTTTCACTAGGAATTTAGAGCTGATTTAAGGTGTTGAAAGTACTCTGGATTATAAGAATTTGTTACTTGCTTTCTCATATACATGGGAGCTAAAAGTAGGACGAAGTTGTAGTGGAAAAGGGGGTTAATAGTATGATTTATGTTCTCAAATTGAATTGAAACGCGAGTGTTCAATAAGGGCATGATGCATCATTGGCCTTGCCAACATTACTATCCGATAACACTAGGCCAGACAGCTGATTCAGCTTGAACCCCGTAACCACAACCATACGAGTTAAGAAGTTACTATGTTTGATAAATTCTTTCACTGCAGTGACTTTGACACTAGTGGTGTATGTAGGAGTTTGTGCAAGCAATGTTGGCCTATTGTCCACAATTCAACTTGTATGTGGTTTTGACTGTTTACTGTAGTATTTTTAAGATTTTACTTCCGGTCTCAAATTGACTTTTACCGTTAAGTAGTGTTGGCCTATTGCGTGTATACATTTCTGTATTCTTAGAAAGATATAATTTACAAACACATATACAGGAATTGTTTCTTATAACGCGGAGTGTATGAACACATTTTATTAAAGTATGTTCTTCCCTGTCTGTCAGCGTAACTGCTTTCTCTTCCCCTTTGAGTAGGAAGCAAGTAACGTTGGCCGAACACTATCCGCAACAGAATCAGTTGACTTGCAATGTGAGTCGCTGAATGAGTCACACACTATGCCACTTCATTAAATCTTGCCCTGTATTTAGAAATATAATATTTAGGATGGTTAGATAGTGGGTTGAACCTGGTACCAATTGCTACTTGCATAAATAAAGCATCTTCTACAGAAATGGATATAACACAGTCGCCATACAACAAACTAATCAACATCAATTTACATATCTTTCAATTATCCTTTATCACTCAGTCATCTATTTACGTTATTTCAAACATTCCTGTACAACTTTCTTAGCTTCACCTTAGCCAAATATTAGTCTAAGTCCAGTTTTCAAAGACAGGATTTTGCTCGTTAATTGTTAGTCAAGATGCCTTATCGAGTCCAGAAGAGAAGTAGAATCCTCTTCCCTACATCATTTAATCGTTGGAATACAAATTTAGAATTGTGCGGAAGTGAAGGTCTAAACTACTACTTCTTAGTATCATTCTTTCAGCGACAAGCCGACAACAAGAAAATAAGAAGTAGCAAAAGAGTGGAATAAGCATATATTTTGGTATAAAATTCTATGTAGAGAATGCTCTCATTACTCTTTAGATATTATAAATTTTACATTGCTTGTACAATTGAAACATATACCCTCTTATACTAGCTTACATTGTGCAACTACAAGGGCTACAAAGGATGTTCCTTTTCCGGTGGAAGTTTGATGTATCTTTATCTGGCAGTGGTGCTCCTGAACTGTTAAAGGAGAAGCTTCCTTTTCAGAGTCAAATACATGCTTTTAAGTAGTTGGAAAGTGGAAATTGACCTTAAAATCACTGAAGTTCATTTCCTTAGATAACATAAAATATGGCCTATCTATCTTTATTGTTCACTAATCATCTGCATAGAAATGGGGTTCACATGACAATTGAAAATTCTTGGATGGTAGATAAATGATGATGTTTCTACTTTGACATATTTCATAATTCTTAAATCATGGGAACTGTTGGTTAGTCTCATCATGCTTGGTTTTAGAAGCCTAATAGAAAAAGCAAGTCCAGATTCTTCTTCTAATATGGAGGTGTTTGGATTAACTTGTGCAGACTTCAACAATTACGCTAGGTACTTGCTATCTCCCAGCACATATATCGAGTAACTCTAACCACAAGACTTAGTAGATAAAATGAAATCACCTACATTTTTTTGCCCTTACTGGGATTTGGACCCTGATCTCCCTTGATTTTATCCTTCCTCATTGATCTTCACGTCACATCCTTGGAATTCTTACAAGACACAAAAACTTCTCTCCGTTGTCTTCTGCTCTTAATACTTTATATCTGATCATTATGCTTAACAAGCACTTTAAGTTCACTGGGGTTGCGAGTAGTAGTGATTGTTATGTTAAGAAGCAGTAGCAGTAACTCTAAGGATCACTTTGATACTTACATCTAGTTCGAAGCTTTTTAATCTTTATACTCATAATAACTTAAATTAGGAACATAAATTATCAATAGAGACACTCTATTGTCACATAATCTGACCCTCTTATTTCTTTTCTCATTTCCACGAGGTATTCACCATATGGTTAGCTTCAAAGCCAAAGGTCAAGCAGTAGATTAGTTTCAGTTATGAGTCTCAAGTTCTGTCTTAGTTGATACAGCTGCTTTTAGTTCACTAATATGCAAGAGAACACCCATAAAAATGACTTCGCTTGCTTGACATATGAATGATTTTCCATGTAGCCAGCCACTCATGTTGTGTCTTCAGTTTGACTACTGAAGGGATCACAGGATTATGCAAAATGTCAGGAAATAAGCTGCATTCTTGAATCTCTTCACCTTGTTTAGTTAACAGGATTAGTGATACTTTCACTGCTTAATTTTGTATTTAGAATCAATATTCCATTCTTCAACATATTAACATTTGAATAATTGTTGAGAAGAAGTTGGCTGTGGTGGAGTAGTTATGCTGATTTAGATTCTTATGGACGTACTGTTTGATGGATATTAAATCCTAATTATTCAACAAGTATTTTCATTGTATACATGGATTGCAAATGCGGCAGTAACCTAAAGTTGAGTTTTGTCAATTTGTTAATGTTCAACGTGCGGAATTTTGAGATATTAGTAAATTTTTTTTCATTTCCCATTGCTGGATAAAAGTTCAGATGCTTGAGGTTTTATTTTGGCTGCTTAGTGATATATCTCTTTTTCTACTTTATAGGAGTGAAACAGCATATTCTGATTATTTGTTCAGACTGTTTAAAATTGTTTTTGGATTCTGATAGCGTTCAATGGAAACCTGCATTTAAACGGACTCGATTTTGCTTGTAGGGAAGGAGGAAAGCATTATGCTCCCTCCATAATTGTCCACTAAACTATCTTGGGATGTCCAACAATAGTTATCCACTTTATAAAATCAATGAATAATTTTTACACTTAGTTCCTAATTCACCCTTATCATTAATCATAGTCATTCCTTATTACATTTTTCAAGACATTGTATTTATTATTTTTAAAGGGTGATTCTTAAGAAGTGTACAAAGTCAAAAGTGGACAACTATTGTTGGACAGAGGGAGTATTATTATTTAAGAATAAATGTTTTCAGCACTTAGAAATTTGGTGTATGACTGATTTTTCTGGATGTTGATATAATGCCGGATTTTTTGGTGTTCTTAGTACAATAGGATCCCTGACTAGCTTTTCTGCTTCTTGTATCTGCGCTGTACTATCTTAGTGCTGTGCTTCATTAATAAAATTACCTTACTTATCAAAAAAAAAGGGGGCTGGTTTTTAATGTTTGTTTTTATTCCTTCAATTATTCAGGGTGGAAGAAGTTCTTACTAGTTCCAAGTTTGCATCTTTTAAAGTTATTGTATAGATTGTCTACAATGCACACTAAGTATTTCCTGCAATTTCTTTGCATGGATAGATTGGAGTGTGCAAGCAACTGTAAGCTGGATCCTTTCAAATACTTTTGGTAGCGAATATGTCTCCATAGTAGCTGAAGAGGACGTTCAAACTCTTTCCAAGCCTGAATCAGCAGGTCTATTGAGTAAAGTTGTCAGCACTGTCAATGAATGCTTAGCACAAGCTTCTAGATATGGTCTGAAAGGTCCAGATAAAACCCTGGGGCCTTCAGAAATTCTGGAGGCTATTAGTCGCTGCAATTCAAAAGGGGGCCCTCTTGGCAGGCATTGGGTTCTTGACCCGGTTGATGGTACACTGGGGTTTGTGCGTGGAGGTCAATATGCTGTAGCTTTAGCGTTGATTGATAATGCGGAGGTTGTAGTTGGAGTGCTAGGATGCCCTAATTATCATATGAAAAGGGACAGGCATAATAAGCAACAACAAAATCATATTTCATCAGAAGTTCCAGTGCCCTCACCTGATATGTTGGAAGAAGGATGTGTGATGTACTCAAAAAAAGGTACTGGTGAAGCTTGGGTGCAGCCAACGGTTTATGGTGATGGTAAATATGAATGGCCAAATTTTGCCAAACAAGTTCGTGTTTCTCCAATTGATGATCCAGCATTGGCAACTTTTTGTGAGCCAGTTGAGAGAGCTAATTCAAATCACTCCTTTGCAGCTGGACTTGCTTCCTCTGTTGGGCTTAGGTTTGTTGATAAACTATCTCTACTAATTTGCTGCCAGTCACAGCCAGCCTCCAGAAATTCATTTTTGTCATAAAAGGCTTAAATAGCCAAAGCCAGCAAAGACCGTCATTGCATAGATAACTGCTCCTCTAACTAGGTGCTTGATTAGCTGCACTAATGTTCTTCCTTCTTGATTTTTTCTAGCATTGTTTTTTTCAATCAACGCAATACACTTGCTTTAGGAAAAAATTGTTGATATCATACTTAACGGGGGAAAAAATAAGAAGAAAAAGAAACATGTTGATATGTTATTTGACCTTTGAGAATTATTTTTAAATGTTTTGACTCCAACATTTTGCCACTGTTGGTTATCTATTTATCCTGCTATATTCTTCTTCAGACAATTGGATCTTTCTACTATTCTCTTGTACTTCATGTTGGTGTGTAGCAACTGTAACATGCGTGCCTTCTCAGGGTGATAAGTTGTGTTCTCTAACATATTAATCTCCCTTGGCAGAAACAAGCCCCTCCGTGTTTATAGCATGGTAAAATATGCTGCCATAGCACAGGGAGATGCTGAAATTTTCATGAAATTTGCTAGAGCTGGGTACAAAGAGAAGATTTGGGACCATGCAGCTGGTGTTCTCATTGTACAAGAGGCTGGCGGTGTGGTGACTGATGCAGGAGGGCGTTCACTTGATTTTTCTAAAGGGATATACTTGGAAAGTCTTGATAGGGGAATAGTTGCTTGCTCTGGCACTAAACTGCATGAGAAATTAATTGGAGCTGTTTATGCCAGCTGGGAGTCCTCTAGTCTATGAATCTTTCTTATCTTCTACAAGGACAGTGACGGGTTTTTGTCTTATTACGTACTCCCAGGTAAAGTCCTTTGCTATAATTGTGCGTCTCACTCATTGCTTTTGTTTTGCACATTACCACAACTACGCCTAAATCCCAACCAACTAGTACATAGCCATATGAATCCTCATTGTTATGTCGCTACAATTGTAGTCCATAATTGACTAGTTTTACGTAGGATGTCAACCTACTGCAACCTTCCTCTATACAGGCTTGTGATCTGCAACATGAGCAAGCTCACACATGCAAATTTCTTCTCTACATCAAGTTTCATTTAACCATTCTCATATTTCCAGTGCCCAACTCTTGCTTGCATTAATCTAATCTTATATTCATATATAATCATAATGTAGCTTCCTGCAAGTAGATTTGTGTTTGCTCACTCGTCTGGTAGTCTCATAACAAAGTCAATACCCGCCCTCTACAGAATTGTTTTTGAAAAGGTCGTTTATTAATAGGAAACTTTGTTGCGATTGCAGGTGGTAAACATGACTTCTACTCTCATCAAATTCTAAATAGGTAATCTTCAAGTTAATAACTTTGACAAATGGAGTACACTACACCATTGCAATTGGTTCAAGAGCTACGCGTTTGCTCTGGGAAGACATAAAATGGCAGACTGGTTTCCCAACAGACAGGCATTTCTGAGGCCAATGTCGCGTAGAAATGCTGGCTAATTGGTTTCGCGGAGCACAAAACTCTGATTCTACTACTGCAGAGAAGAGTTTGCTTGTTGTTCTTAGACAGTTGGAAGGGGAAATCTCATTGCTTCAACAACCAAGTTTTAAAAGTACATATACTTTCCACTCTTCTATCACCCTTCATTTAAGATTCAGTAATTTTAGTTTTTGATTTTTGAAAATACTATACTATCATCACGCCAAATTAATTTGATATGATTTTGATACTTTGAAGCTCATTAACGGTGTTTGAAAATCAATCATCATAGTTTTGCATATAAAAGAGACTTACAACTTTCGAATTTCTCATGTAGAATATAATACATACATGAATTATATGATACTTATTGTTCAAAATTATTTTAAAAATATATATATCATAAATTGGGTAAGATTAAAATTTTAATATTGAAATGGAGGGTCGGCCAGGGAGCCAACCCTATAGAGTTCCACAAATTATGTCGGCCATATGTCTTGATAGCCATACAGCACTCACCGCGCAGGCGAGAGTGGCATATTTAGCCAACCGACCCTTTTTAAGCCTTCAATTATCTACAACTTTTGATTTTATATTCATATGATTCCCTTCACACTTTGCTCATTTGTCGATGTGGGAGAGTATAATTACATTATTTTTCTTGTTTCTTTTTATGTTTTTTGTTTAATTCTCCCTCCGTTTAAAAAAGAATGACATTCATTTCTTTTTAGTTTATTTAAAAAAGAATGACCTATTTCTTTTTTTTGTTAACATTTTAATTTTAACTTTCCACGTAGCATGTTTAAGACCACAAAATCAAATGACAATTTTGTACGGTTGACCTAACTTTAATTTAGGACGACAAGATTCAAAAGTATTCTTTATATTATTAAATTTCGTGCCAAGTGAAACCAGGTCATTCTTCGTTAAACGGAGGGAATATTTATATTATAATCCGATATCGAAAAATTCTAGGTAACATGTTTTTTTTTAATAAAATTAAAGTTTAATCTAATTTTTTTAGTTTAGAATGTGATCTTAAAAATATTTAGAATTTTTTAATTAAGAATAAATGAGATGTATTTGTAGAGTTATTTATTTGCAAATATAGAGAGAGTAATATCGTTAATGTAAACCTACCCTACTTCTCTAGTCCTACTTGTCTCTCATTCTTTATTTTCTTGAGTCATCACAATAACACTTAAAAACAAGAAATGTATTGATCTTTTATTAATGATAAATATTTTTTTCATTATTAATTTGAGATTTTAAATTCAAGTCTTATAGAATATGAAATTGTCTTTAATAGAAAACGTGTTACTTTTAATTTGAATTTAGATTTAGTCAAATTATATTACCACATTCAAAAATACTAGGTGGATTTTTAAAAAAAAATAGAGTTGGCTATAAGCACCTATAAGAATAGATATGTAGCTTATACACTATTAAATCTTGACCTAATTAATTAAAACCTTCTTTATGATCTTAATATATTATAAAAGACAAGATACCAACAAAAATATCTTACATTCTAAATAAATATTTTGAAAATAACCTCTTAATTTCCTTTTCAATTCCTCCATTTTATTTTATTTTTGCTTTACAAGATGCCATCAACAGAGGTGCATGTATTGGAGGGTCAATGGTCAAGTGGTCTTTGTGATTGCTTCAATGATCCTATCAACTGTATAATTTAATTTTGCATTTTTTGTGTGTTCATTATTATTACAAACTCCAATTTCTGAAATAATTCTTAATTTTTTTTGAAGGTGTGGCTACTTGTTTTTTTCCTTGCATCACCATGGGGGAGAATGCTGAGATTATATCTAAAGGAGAAACATGTAAGTTTAGTCTTCCATTCTTTTTCGATCGTACCTGTGGAATTACACTGCATATTTATTGTTGAAATCTTAACATAAATCTTAGGTGGTAAGTACCTCCTTTTCATTTTTAATTATAGGGAAAAGGGTCTGATATACCCCTCAACTTTGTCATTTAGAGCTGATATACCACTTGTTATGAAAGTGACTCATATATACCCCTAGTTGTAAACAAATGACTCACATATACCATTCTCCTCTAACGAAAATGAAAAAAAAATAATTTTGATCTAAATTTTTATTTTTTTTTCTAAAAAATATAATCACATATGATTAAATTTAATCCTCGTCAAACAATTTTTTTTTGACTTTTTTTTTTGTTTCAATGACTAATTTATAATTATTATTTGATAATCAAATTTATTTATGTTTCATTAATATTCTTGTAAAACTTATTGTAGATGCTCAAAATTTTTCTTCGAATACGAAATTAAATTACAATACACACAAAAAAAATAGTTTAAATTTTTTTCTTTAAACTAAGGAATGAAGAAAAAAACAAAATAAGAATAAGAAACTCAAATAATTATAATAAAAAAAGTCAAAAAATAATTTATGTATGAAAAAAATTAAAATATACCTTGAACTTTGATAGAAGAATCATATATACCCCTAAATAATTTTTTTAAAAAAAATTAGAAGTAATAAAATATAAATTTAAAACTAATTTTTTAACTTCCGTTAAATGAAGGGTATATGTGAGCCATTTTGTAACGGCAGGAGTATATGTGAGTCGTTTGTATAACGGTAAGGACATATATGAGTCACTTTTATAACGAGGGGTATATCAGCTCCAAATAACAAAGTTGAGGGGTATATCAGACCCTTTTTCCCTTAATTATATCGTCTTAGATTTAAGCTCATAGAATAAGTCATCTTTGCTAAAGAACACTTTACCTTTTGAACTGATATTTTCGAAACGTAAACTCTAGAATATCGAAATATTATATATGAAATTTGAAAGTACCTCTTCTTCTTTTTTTGGCAGCTTGTGTAGCAGCAACAACAATTTACTTCTTACTGTGCTCAATAGGGTGCCAAGGTGGTTATGGATTTCATTACAGATCCAAATTGAGAAAATTGTTAGGTTTGCCAAAGGAAACATGTAAAGATAATATAGTACATGGCTGCTGTTGTTTTTGTGCAATTTGCCAAGAGCATAGAGAACTTAAACTCCATGGAGCTGATCCCACAATTGGTAGTTACTTTAACTTTCATCTAGTCGAGATCGGAGTTTAAGTTATATGCACTGACACTGTTATATTGCTTAAAAACTATTGATATATTTTTGTTGAATTTTATAAATATTTTATTACTTTTGAAAGATTTGACACACATCTAATAATATTATTTGTAAAGAGTTTAAGCAATATAAGTAATAATTAGACTTTCATGAAGTGAAGATCAAAATTTAAGTTATACGTATTCACCGTTCGAAATTTTCAGAAATGTTTGTCATAGACCTTTTCAAAGTATTTCTAATTTTAGAGAATCTAATACACATCTGATAATATCTTTTCAAAAGTGTTGTTTGATTATATATTGCACTAGTTCTTTTATTAGCTTTTTACGATATATTTTTTCTAAGTGAAAAATATTTTTTGGCTCATAAAACTTATAACTTTTTCTTTAGTGAAATATTTGTTCAAATACCTTTCTTTTGATTTCAAATTTAAAAATTGCTGAACTTGTGTCAAATGCCTATTAACTTGTTTGGTGATGGTACTGACTATAGGTTGGAAAGCAAATGTAGAGAATTGGAGAAGTCAAGCGGTAACTGTTCCTCCATTCTTTGAACCACAAATGACGCGCTAGGCTTTTGATTAGATGGTGGATATAATATGATGGAGTTGATTAAGCCTAACTTACATTACAGTTTCGTATAAAAGTTTGTTTGTTTTTTCGTTAAAAGATCTCCATTTTGAATTTTTAACTATGTAGCTTCGATAATTATGGCTCTTAAATGTTTAGAATATGTCTGAAAATTGATAAGGCTTCACGTACTGCTTTCTCGATTTCCAAAGGAAGGTTCCATAAAGGTTTTGAAAAAAAATCAAACGAAAGTCATATCATCAAAATATTCAGATTAATACAAATGAGAAAATCGTTTAATTCTTGTAAATTGGCCCCTAAATATAAAAAATGGACTTTAAAAATTGTGAGACTCTGTGTACTACTCACTCAACTCCCTACGTAAATGTTTCAGAAAGAATTGTATGAAAGTCACATCACCAAGAATAAGATTAATTCACACGAAAATTTGAGAAAATCATCTAATTCTTATAAATTGACCTCTAAATGCCTAAACGAATTCTAAATTTTTTAAGACTATACATACTGCTTTCCCAACTTCTTACAAAGGGTTTCGTAAGTGTTTCGTGTAAAGAAATTATCTGAAAGTCAAATTATTAAAATATTAATGAGCTAACACACACGAAAACCTGAAAAAAATTCACCTAATCCTTGTAATCTGGCCCTTTAAATGCCCAAAACTGATTCTAAAAATTGTGAGAAGGTACATATTGCCCCACTCAACTCCCAATGAAGGGTTCTATAAGAGTTTCACAAAGAAAACGTTTAAAATCATATCATCAAAATATTTATAAGTGAACCCATACGGAAAAAAAGGGAAACTTGTTTAATTCCTGAAAATTGGTCCTAAATGCTCAAGATAAACTTTATCACATATTGTCCATGATGTTCTTATAAAATATGTTTCTTTATAATCTTTTATAATTGATCAAATTAAATATATAATTTATAATAACTTTATGATATTATATTTACAATAGACGCTTTTAATTATTTTTTTTGTCAAACATGCCATCTATGTTGTTCTTACAAAATATATACTTTTACCTTTTATAATTAATTATAAATTAAATATCAATTTGACTATGTAATTATATTTGTGCAACCAGACACTATAAGTATAAAATATGAAATTTTAAAATAAGGAGAGGAGAGAGAGAGAGAGAGAGATAGGCTAGAAAGATAAAAGAGGATAGAGATAGAACCTTACAACTCTGTTTCAATGGCTTCCCCTTTATCATCTTCCATTTTCTCTCCAAATTTCACTCATTTGTACCAAAATAAAGCTTTCTTCCATAGCCATCTTCCACTTCGTTCCCCAATTTATGCTACACTCAATCGCATTGCCTCGAAGAAGAATGCTTCCATGGTTAGTTTAATTCTGCTCAAAATTTAGATATTTTCAAGTGCGAATTCTGTTAAAAATTTCATCATTCTTTTTGTGCAATGGCTTAATACATAAACAGACACTCGAACAAGCGGGCACTCCATCTTACAAAATGATCATACAAATATATTCAAAATTTATGTGTCACGTCAGCATTAGGTGTCCACGAGATACGGTGGGGACAAATTGGAGTGTTTAGTTGTTAGTTGAGATAAGTTGAAGCGTCTAGATGCATTATGCCTTGTGTCATTCATTTTAGAATTATGAATAGTTAGATTGTATGATTCTACTTATTACTCTATTTGTTTTCATTCATGTGACACGATTTTCTTTTTAATCTATCATTTTTTTCTCGTATTGAGGAACAATTTACCAATTAATGACATGATCTGTAGCTACATAAATGTGTAAGATTTGTTTTAGATCGTAAGTTTCAATTGTCTTTATTCTAACTTAAACGCGGTATATCTAGTCAAACAGAACTGTTTTCTGATATTTAGTTTGGGTAAAGAATGCTGGTTCACCTCTAAAGTTTGATCTTTTACAAGATTTAAAGGACTGTTGGATCATCAAATGTAAGACTTGCGATCATTTAGCGTGGGAGGAATCTGATTAGGAGGTAGAAATGTGGAACTCTCGTGTTGGGACAAATATTAGGAATTGGTATTCCTGTTAAAGATTTGTACCATTTCATATCTTCTCAAGTGTATGAAAATGTTCATCATTGTGAAGGTTCTAGATAAGGCACGTAGTTTTCAAAGGTAAATCAACAACTACAAACACAGTGTAATTCTACGAGTTTGGGGAGGGTAACATGTATGCAGACTTACTCCTATATTTATGGGGTAGAGAGGTTGTTACCGATCCTCGGCAACCCTCCTCCTTTATCCGGGCTTGGGACCAGCAATGTGAACGAATTCACACAGGCGGAGTTTGTTTTCAAAGGTAAACGTATCCATAAGAATAATAGAAGAAAATGCAAATTGTGACATAAGCTGTGACTTTTCTGATTTGCCTTGTGACACGAGCATAATGCATTTGAAACCATATATTGGGCTTATCTTTTCTTTTTTTGGTTATCTCGAATAGAACTGTTGAGATCTCTATGTCTCTTCGTCTCACATACATATTTGCACCTGCATAAACATCTTAATAGAGAACTCGTATTCACGATTCAATGTTGCTTCAAAGATGATCAAAATACAATATTTATAACCCTCTCAGCTCCTTGATGGGTTTTCAGTCATGCAGGAATTGACAAAGAGGCCAACTGCTCCTTCCATTTTGTCAACACATTTGGAGAGTACAGTCAAGCAATTTCAGAGTTTAATGGCGGTGATCGTTATCTTTACTGAAGTTGCATCTCCAATACCTTTGTATGGTTTGCAAGATTTGTCCATTTCTCCTGCCGAGGCTGTGCTTTATTCCCCTGAAACAAAAACTCTCCCTAGAACAGGAGAATTAGCTCTCAGAAGAGCTATCCCAGCCAACACAAATATGAAAACTATACAGGTAGTTTTATTTTGTTCTGCCTATATATTTTATATACTATTTTCCTATTTGGTAGTGTAGATAGTAAGTCATGAAGTATCTCTATTCCTTGTTTATTTTCTCGCAGGATTCTCTTGAGGATATCTCGTACTTGCTCAGGATTCCACAGCGAAAACCTTTCGGAACAATGGAGGGTAATGTGAAGAAAGCGCTTAAGGTAGTGCATGATTTTTTGTTGCAACCAAACTAGATAAAAGACACTTAAGGTTTGATCCTATAGCAAGGTAATCAAACTTCGACATGGATTTCAGCCATCTAACAATGTGTTGGATATCAGGCGATTTCCATACAGTAAAAAGAACAAAATAGTTGTTCATTTATGTGTTTTTTTTTTTCAGAAAGATACCCTGTGATACAAGGAGGATATCTTCCCTTTTGTTTTTTTCTTTTAAACTATCCATCAAACAGAGTTATATTATAGAGAATTCGAAGTCTCTAAGATGTTGACGTTGCATGCCGACTGACTAACAGATTGTTTCGTTCTGCAAATAATGAAAACACTTATAATGAAAGGATATGTAGTTATCAAACAGTCTTATTGTGTCTCTTAAAGTACATAATTCTAATGCTTCAATATCTCTTCAGATTGCAACAGATGAAAAGGCATCCATCTTGGCTAGCATCCCAGCTGAACTGAAAGAAGAGGGCTCAGTCTTGTACACATCTCTTGTAGACGGAAAGGTAACACGAGAGAACTTAGATTGTTTAGTTTAAAAGTACTTTAAGTTAGAAGACTTCATTTTAAATTCCAGGTTGTCGCAAATTTGTATATGTGTCGAGGTTCAATCTCTACTAGCTAGAGTTGAGACCCCAAAGGGAAAAAATATAAACCGGGAGCTATTACATATGTAATCCTTTGATTGATTGAACCAATATCAGTGATGACTATCTGATGAAGGAGTACATCTATTGTTGCTTTACAACATTGTTTTGCTGCAGAAGTTTGTGAAATATTATGCACTTGTGATAGTACATTTGCCGGTTTGCTTGATGATATTCCAGTAATACTCTTTATCATGATTGAATGTGTGATATGATATCAATGCAACTAGTTAGGGTCTCAAGGATTGATGTTTTGGCTATCTCACAGACTTCTTAAATTTCTTAAGCAATCATCTGAACAGATGATATCTATAAACACAAACCTTACTGCAATCAAGATGACTTTCTTATTATCTTGTCAGGGTGGATTACAGAAGCTTCTACAGTACATAAAGGATAAAGATCCAGATAAAGTATCCGTTTGTCTAGCATCTACATTGGATACTATTGCACAGCTGGAGTTGTTACAGGTATTTATGAACTCCTTTGCACATTCTTTTGTGGTGAAAAGGGGGCAAATCGGTAATGGAAAGCACAGTTACTGTGATTGAGTAGTTCACAAGAAAAAAAATGTACTTAGGTTGGAATTGTGCCCTTAGGAAATGATATTGTGCTGTGAAGAATATAGCAAAGGATAAATCTTGAAGGCAAAGACCCCGTAGCATCTTAGAATCCAAATCTCTCATGCATTACAATTTTCACAATTATACATTCTCCAGTAACACTTTCAGTGTAAAGTTTTTGATGTAGTTAACGATATCTCAAAGACATAAGCTCTCTACAGGCCCCAGGCTTATCATTTTTGTTGCCTCAGCAGTACTTGAAATACCCAAGGTAAGGGCTCTCATGATTTCTCTTCTAAATATAGCATTTCTACTGATTAAAAAGCGAGTTACTTAATGAAAAACATGTACCTACATCGATTATCAAATCCGAGGATGATTATATCTTGCATAGTAAATATGCCATTTTGATACTTATGGTGCCTTTGTATATCCAAATGTTCAGATCATGGTTTCGTATCACTTCAGCAGCAACATTATTGCATCGCTATGTAGATAAATTTGAGTTGGGCTGTTCTTTTTAAGCACCCTGTGTTCACGTTACAACAACCATGTTAAAATAACTACTTAATGATTTCTTTGAGGAAGATGGTTTGTGTTATATTCTTTTACTAAATGCGTCAGGCTCACAGGGAGAGGAATAGTTGAATTTACAGTTGAGAAAGTTGATGGTTCAGCATTTTCTCCTGAATCTGCTGGTGAAGCCAAAAGCACTGCAAAAATTCAGGTATGCTAAATCCTTTACTTGAGAGTCAGTTAAAATATCTTGCACTGATCCATTGTTCTGAACTTGAGATTAAGCATCAATCGAGACCTTTAAGTTAAGAGACTGATCCTTCTGGGAAGTTATTTGCTAATGACTTGAACCTGTCATTTGTTTGCATCTGTGATGGTCATAATCTCATGCAATAGCTTCATCGTGGAGACATTAGTGCAATTTAATCAAATCCCAGAATGGCTGTACTGTCTCTTTCTCTTTCTTTGAACTACCTGTCCTATATCGTGCATTGAGATAAAAGTGTGTTGCTTTTGTATGATGAAGTATCCCCAATTAAACATTTGTTTTGTCTTTTCTGAGGGAGTGACAATTTCTGTCGTATAATAGAGCCTGCACCAGAAGAGTTTCTAATATTCTACTATTATAACTTCTAATAATCTTCAGATTTATATTTCGTCTAACACAAAAGTATTAAACTGTATAATGACATGATGCAGGTTGTTATAGATGGGTTTTCAGCACCACTGACTGCAGGAAACTTTGCAAAACTGGTAAGGTAGTGAAATCTCACATCATCCTTGTAAATACTCATTATGCAACAAAAGAAATGACTATGCCTCGATCCCAAACTAGTTAGGGTTGGCCATATGATCCTCGATATAATTGTGGTCCATTTTGGGTCCGCTTCATTCTAATAGCAGTAAGTTGTCTTTAAGGACAGATTGGAGGATTGTAAGTATTCATCATGATATGTGAAAAATATTCAACCACCTTTAAGTGAGAGCTGAGTGCAATGTTCTTGCATTTATCTTTTTCTTGTATCATTCTGTGATCGTGTAGTCCTCAACATGTACAATGTTCAACAACCTTCAAGTGAGAACTGAGTGCAATGTTTTTGCATATATCTTTTTCTTGTATCACTCTGTGATCGTGTAGTCCTCAACATGTACTTCAGCAAAATGTAGAAACTGTTATGGTTCTTGCATCCCAAGGATGTGATCTTGAGCCTAACCCAACCTCAAATGCTACTTCACGAGGCAAGGATTTTCCAATACCATATAAGGAGGCAAACAATACCATCCTGTACCATTGGACATCTGAAGCACGTAAATATATCACGGGGTCAAATATTGGGTAAACCAAGAATTAAGAAATAAAATTTGGATCTAACTCAACTGCAAAGTCTAGATCGTGAAGTAAGGATTGTCCACGACCATACAAGGAGGAAAACAACTCAATCCCACACTGATGTGGGACTCTTAACAACTTCCTATAATTTCTCCCTTCTTTGCCCTTTGAGGATGACTTCCTACTTCCGTTAGACAAATTGATTAGACTTCAGGTACTTCTTCACATGAAGCATGTTCGACACCTAAAGGTGGCTTTTTTTTCTTTTATTTCCCACATCTTTTTTGCTGGACCTGATAACCAGTTTACTTGAAGTGCATGTGGTTATAGTTTCCTTTCCATAGCTCTAGATTATTAACTTGCCACTGTGCTAAAATATGGAAAATCATCATTGTCATGTCTTAAGGAGTTATGTTCACACAATGAGAGCATGGGAAATAATTTATGCATTTCTTGATTATGGTATACTTGCTGACTAACGATGAGTACAACTAGCGGTCTCTGATGTTTCGAGCTACTATTTCGCTCTTATCTAATTCAGTCATTTCTGTCTTGTAACAACAAATCTATAATTCTTTAGGTGGTTGATGGGGCATATGATGGAATGAAGCTAACTTGTGCAAACCAAGCAATTCTTTCGGACAGCGAGGTGGGAAAGACCACCGGGTACAGTGTTCCCTTGGAAATCAAGCCAGCCGGACAATTTGAGCCTCTTTACAGAACAACATTAAGCATTCAGGTATCCACATGTCTCATGGACAATAACAGACTGGTCTTTGGCGTTTATTTCTGTTGTGCTTGTGCTTATGGTTTATTCCTTTGGTTACGGAAGGATGGGGAGCTGCCTGTGCTTCCGTTATCCGTTTATGGTGCTGTTGCAATGGCTCATAGTGATGTATCAGATGAGAATTCATCACCAAGTCAGTTCTTCTTCTACCTTTACGATAAGAGAAATGTAAGTAGCAATCCATCGGTATAGACTATTCTTTCGTTTCTTCTTGTTATTCTTTTCTTCGCCACCTAACTTATCCAATCAATATGTTGTTTCTCAGTCTGGCTTGGGAGGATTATCATTTGATGAGGGTCAATTTTCGGTCTTCGGGTATAGTTTCTTGCGACTCTGCTATCTATGAAAACCTATCGTATCTTCAACAAATCGGTGATTGTAGTCGTTCTAACGATAACTCGTGTTATGATTCACAGATATACAACTGTTGGGAGAGATATCCTTCCTCAGATCAAAACCGGTGACATAATTCGATCTGCAAAAATGGTGGAAGGACAAGACCGCCTCGTTTTACCACCACAGGATAACTAACCTTATTATATCCTCAATTTTTTTGAATGTTCAACATGTCATTCTTCATTGCCTGTCATTTATTAGTACCCAAAAAATGGATGCTGCTTCTTGTAAAACAGAACAAATGAAAATGTTTGATTCTTGATGATAATATATTGGATATTATGGACTATAGAGTAAACAAATAAAAAAGCTGTTATATTGACTTCCTTTTGTACATTCAAGTAGATACAACTATGCTGCAGACATATTACAAAGTCGACTTGGAGTTGGTTTGAAATCCAACCATCTCAAAGTTGGTCGACGAGCTGGTGGTGTTAACGCTCTCTTTATGATCTCTTTGTTAGCTGATCCGTGAAGTTTTCGTAGACTGTAATGACTTGTTGCTGCTGTTCTCACTACTCGTCTTGTAACGTGTGGTGATGAATCTCTTCGTTGAAATCTTGGTGATGCTGGAAACTTGACACATTTCTTTTCTGGCTTGTTGTTTCTGCTAACAAGTGGTGACTTTGCAGTGATATTGGTTTCATTGGAAAGGAGATCAACCTCCATGTTGATATTCTTGTTCGAGTTTTACTCCAAACAATTCAAGACTATTGAGTGAAGGAGCTACTGGACGGAAGTTGTATCTCGAAAAATTGTGAACACAAGAGGTAAGTGTTGTTGTTCAAGAATGATATTAATAGGAAGAGAAGATGCAACTTTTTATAGTGGTGTTGGTATTTTAGACGTGTTTTGACCAATTCATTTGAGTATGAGAGACTTTGTAGTTTGTAAGCAATTTGGAATATTTTGACTTCTTTCCTGGCAAGCTTCTAGTAAGTGGTACGTAACGATCGTTCCGTTTCAATTTATTTGTCTGATTTTAACGCGATTAAATTTTGTGATGTTAAATTAAAGATAACTAGAATGTATAAAAATGCTATCTTTTTTATTTCGTGATCTTAAGTATATTATGTGGAAAATTAAAATTAAAAATTGAAAGAAAAAAAAAACAATATTTTAAAAATAAATAAATTTGAGTTTTTCATTTTTATTTTTACTCTATCTGTTCACTTTTATTTGTCATGTTGCAATTTTGGAAAGTTAATTTGACTAATTTTTAAAGTTGAATTAGATTACATTAAATCGATATATTAAACAAAATATTAAGATCTTTAAAAGCTATATGAAAAGTACTATAAATTGTAATTTTTTGCATATTAATATGATGAAAAAATATATCTTGAATATGAATTAAAGTTTTTATAATTTGATTTTAAAAATAAAAATTATGATAATTAATCGTGGACGAAAGGAGTATTTGAGAACTGATTAAAAATATTCATGGCAATAAGTGGGTAGTCCAGCAGTCATATGTTGACTTGTCAACTTTTGAATTTTTCTTCCAATTTGAATTTTGAATGTTATCTTTAACTCCAGTCTACAACTTGAATGCTGACAATTGCAAACAAGAATCGAATTTGCATAAATAATAAAATGTATAATTTATTTATTTTTAATTATTATATAAATAAAAAGGGATTAATTGACGGATAATAGAAATATCTATATTATTTATGATTTCAAAAATAATTAAAGTTAGAGTATAAGTAAAAAGTTTAAATAAACTTTTAGAAGTCCAAAAATAACAATTATTTTATCTAACTGAGGAGATCCGGATGAAGTGTCATCAAATATTATATCTGTCCTCAATAATATTTGTCCGCTTTATAAAAAAAGACATAATTTTATATTCTAATTTATTTTTATCATAATTTTATGATATAGCAAATCTAAAAATTTTATTGGTATGTTATAGCTATAGTTTGCATAATTGCGCTTCATAACAAATTTTATGATTGTTATGACTATTTTGCTATAAATATATATAAAAAAAAGTTATGATTATTTCGCTATACATATATACAAAAAAAAAAGCTATAGATATTTAGTTATACCTATACCATCTGTTTCAATATACTAAAAGAATTAGTTGTATAACTTATGTTTGTATAAATAAATTCATGAATTTAAACTTTACACGTTTTAAACCAAGAAACCATTATATTATTAAAAAATTATCAGTTTCAAAACCAAAAAATGAATCGAGAACTTTAAACATTTATAAATTTTTTAAAATCAAATAAACGATTCATGATGTTCAAATATTTTCTAGAGTTTCAAAAGCAAGGAACAAATCATGGTCTTCAAATCTTTCTAAGTTTTTCTGTATTTGCGATAGAATTATTTTTGTTCAAATTTTACCTTCGCATTAAAATATAATTATTTTCCGATTACTTTTAAATAAATAGAGGTATATAACATATGTCATACATTATAACTTGTATCTCATTTGGACAAAATAATTATCAAAGGGAAACTACAAATTTGAGTGTTTTTCTTTTTTGTAACATAATGTACGCAACAACGATGACAACATAGTATAATCTCATAAAGTGACTATGAAGAAAGTAAAATGTAAGCATATTCTATCTCTATCTAAGTAAACAAGCTATTTACGTTAGATCTTCCGATCAAGAGAAAAATCAGTCCGAAACAATATGTAGTTACAATATAATGTATGACGTTACATAGATCGTTATAAATTATACTAATATGAAATACGAGATTTACAAGAAATCATGTAAAAGGAGGATAATTTTTTTATTTTTTTCTATATCTTTCCAATATAATTCTGAATACCTCTAAAATTATGATTTAATTGAGAAATATTAATAGGTATTATGAATATAATATGGATGAAATACTATAACACCCTTCATGCTACATAACTATCAAGTCGTTCATCACTATCTAAATGAACCAAGCTCTTTAAATAAGAGAAACTTTACTAATTATTTCGAAAAGACGATTTTAAATTACAACTCGATAATCAAAAGATTAACTTTAATACCTCAACTCACTAGTTTCCTGCAATTGATAGACACTTAAAATGCTATAAACTATAGTCTTCCAAACACTAAAATTCAAGATTTTCATGTGATAAAAAATATTATGGGCTTAAACCATAGAAACAGTAACAAACATTAAAGTAGATTGTCTACGTCATATTTTTGGAGTGAGGTCCTTCTTCCAATGTGCATTTTACATTCTCAATATTAAGTACTCCCAATGAATCATGAGAAAAATTTATTGCACTAGACCAAAAATAATGTTTAAGTTCAATTAATTATTAACACTAACATATATAATTTGCTGTTAAATATGTATTTTTAGAAACAATTAATAATTTATATAAATGTTTTTAAAACTTAAAGCGATATTGAATCCAATATCAATTGTCGAACTAAGGAAACTACATAATTAGACATATTTCACTGCCATATATACTATTCCATCCGTTTCATTTGATGTGACAACATTGACAGAAGACGAAATTTTAAAAATAATGAATACTTTGAAATGTTTATCTTCAAAAGAGTAAACTTACTTTTCTCTCTCCTCATAAATATATAAGATAACTATCTTTAAAATTAAGTGGACCAACAAGGGTGAAAAATGAATTGTACCTTTAAATACTTATCATATAAGGAAATGCGATATTTTTTTTGGGACTGACCAAAAATGAAATGGTGCCACATAAAATGAGAAGGAGGGAGTATTATTATTATCTATACTTTTAAATATTACGTATCTTACTCTTAATTAATAATTATTTACATCTTTTACACTTATATACATGTATTTTTGCTACCAGATAAACAAAAATAGAAAGAGAGACGAGGAAAATTAGAGAGGGCGCGATCAAGATTTTTATGTATCCCATATATAAGAGAGAGTAGTCAAAAATTGAGCTCATGTATCAATACATGTACCTGAACATATATAAAAACACCAAAATCTGCTATAATATGTAATATACAAACTAAAGCATACGTAAGTAATTATGTCCTAAAATAATGAGATCTACGCAAGTTCATTAATAAATATTTTATTAATACTTTTGCTAATTACGGTATATACATTTATTATCACTAAAAACTATCATTATCATATCATAAACTTTACTAATATGAAAGTATATATAAACTAATCATAATTAAGTAAAATTACAATATTCAAATGTTGTTTGATCCATGATATAATATGAAACACTTTATCATTAAATTTGAAATTAAATTTATCTCTCGATATTATAATTTAATCCGCAAACCAAACTATCCCTCACTCATTTAGTGAAACTTTCATTTTTTTTTGTTGTGTAGAAGATGAAAAGACTGCCTCTTTCATTTCCCCAAAAAATCGTACACATATCTCTATAACACCTTTTCCTCTTTGTCGTACAAATAGTTTTTGTTTTGCTTGCTTCATTATATTTTCTTTCAACTTTAGAAAAAAGAAACAAAGTTAATTTGATCAACTTTTTTTATTGGTACGTACATATTGTTGAAGTTTGATTGTTTTTTTACTTCATAATGAAGACTTCCATATGTGCCTTTTCATTTATTTATTAGTTTTTTTTGAAACACTATGTATTATTACAAAATTTAATTTCAAGATTCTCTTTGTATGCAGCAATTTGGAGTACAGTGACATTTTATTTTTATATAAAAGAATAATATTATATTGTGAAGATTTATTTTGAGTGATCAAAGTATGGAAGGAAGTTGTAATTCTAGGAAAAAGAAAGGAGGACTTAAGGATGACTTCATTGATTTGGTTTTCTCATGGTCTATTCAAGATATTTTTGATGATACTCTATATCAAAATCAGGTATTTTTTTTACTTTTTTGTTTACTTATTTTGGTTTAGAATTGATCTTGAAAGAGTTATGGCTGTTTGTTTAATTTTGACTTGATACGGAATTTAAGAAAGTATATAACTTTTGAATGTTAGGATGTTTAGCTAAATATTCGTAGGATGTAATAAAATGTTTAGTAATAATACGGTCTTAAACGTTTCACGTGAAATTGTTTTTCTTTTTTAGTTTTTACAATTTCCACTTCATGGCCTGTGGTATTGTAGGCTGATTATGATAACCTACAAGCTTTTTTGCATTTTAGTATCCTATGAAGTAAAGTGATTGAGAGCCTTATTTGTCAAAATTATTTGGATGTTTTGCATTGCACTTTTTGAGTTTTTTTTTTTTGAAAAAAATCTCTTGGCCTCGAGATAGGGTAAGTCTACGTACATTCTATCCTCCATAGACTCACTTGTGTAATTACACTGTGTATGTTGTTGTTGTTTGATGTTTTGCGCAATATTTTGTTTGCAATTTGGAAAGAAGGATTTTTCCTTAGATGTTATATGTTCCTCATGAAGTTGCATCAGTCTCTTGTTGCTTTGTACTCTAAAAACATATGTTTCCCTATGATATTCTTGATGTGTTTGGTCGTATGAAGGAAAATGTTTTTCACAAAAATATAGATTTATTTGGAAATGTTTTGTTTTTGGGAAGTAAGTGATTTTCTTACTTATTTTTGTCGTGTAAGTAGAAAATATTATTTCAAAAGTACTTGTGTATAATCTAATTAAACACCATAGAGAATGAGGGTGGTTTCTCATTTTTACGTGTTAGAGTCCCACATTGGCTGATGAATGAACTAGTGGTCTTCTTATATGAGATTTGGAAATCGTCTTTTCATGAGCTAGCTTTTGGGGATGAGTTAGGCTCATGTGTCATCTTTACATGTATCAGAGTCTATGTATATGGACTTGGTAAATTCTTCCCTCATGAGTTGACTTTTGAGGTTGAGTTAGGTCCAAGGGTCACATTTTCTCCATACCTAACACACACCCTAATGTTTTCCGACTTTTAAAGTTCTCCTTTTTCTTTGAAATATTTGATTGCTTTAAAGCTGTAAGGAGAAAATGAGTTGCTTGTTTACTCCCATGTAAAGCATTTTGGCCTTAAACAAGATATATATTATTGCTGTTAACTAGTTGATGAAATGCATGGCTTCCCACAATGCCAGAACAAGTTACTTGTTTCTTAATTAGTTGAAAGTTTCCTGTTTTGTAGGTGGAGAAGATTCCAATGTCATTTGAATCAGTGGATCATTACTTGGAATCGTTTCACTACTCGTTACTTGAAGAAATACGAGCTGATATTAGTGCTTCTTTGGAAGTCATAGACAAAGCACCTTTTGGTGAATTGATCTCCTTTGATGAGAACCCACTTGGATCACTCTTTTTTAAAGTTCAGGTTGACTATTGGAGGAAACTATCTGGTGACAGAAAGGAGCCTTATCGAACATTGCCTGGAGATATTATCATTATATCAGATGCTAAACCTGAAACTGCTTCTGACCTGCTACGGTTCGGATGGAACTGGACATTTGCATTTGTAACGAGAGTCAATAATGGTGAGAATGATGATTCAAATGCATCCACTAGTTTTACAGTCAAAGTTGCTAGAGATATTGCGATTTCTGAGAGAAAGCAGAAATCTTTGTATATAGTGTATTTGGTAAATGTGCTACCGTTTAAGAGAGTATGGAGTGCACTGAGGATGAGAAAGAATTTGAACCTTATTGAGAAAGTTCTGTGCAGTGAGAATGAGGTAAGTAATCTTACTGATTTACGTCCTTTTAGAAGCATCATCTAGAGTCTCCCTGCCTTTTAAAGTACTATATACATCCTAGATAATCAAAAAACGTGATATCCCTTATTTTTATATATGTTGCTCGGGATCTTTAAAAATGCTTCCGAGTGCATGTTGGATCCTCCAAAGGTCATTTTTGAAGGATCTAACATGGGCATGACACTTTTAGAGAGTCTGAGCAAAATAGGTTCTGATATTTGGCTGCAATAATAAAGTACAATATGTTAGTACCTTTTAGATGCCTCGTAGGTGTGAAGTAATCGATGAGATTATGCTTCAAGTTAATGTGTGATGGTCATCTTATTTCTCAAGTGTGACTTTAAAAAATACATAACAGAGATGACATTAGCATTCTTTTAGAAATGAAAGACAAAAATGGCAGTGTATGTACGCTTATAAAAGTTACGTGGTTCTACTGATAATATTACTGTAATGCTAAGTAATATTAATCTTCTTCGATTTACAACAGTTGTATGATACCTTTTAATAAGTTTCATCTTTTTATTGATGGTTAGTTTTCAAATTTGTGTTTTTTCTAAGAAATGTAATGTAGATTCACTGGTCTCGTGTCAGAAATGACCGACCTTTCTTGCATTTTTCCTTTTACCAGTATTTGTCTCACTTAGTTCATTTTGAGAATGAAAAGGCATTTGTTTGTGTGCAGAAACAGGATGAGGATAAATGTGATGTTTGTTCTGCATCTATTAATGATGGACTAGCTGGAGAAGTTAATGATCTTCTGTCTAAGTTGAATGATTCGCAGGCTGAGGCAATCTTGACCTCTATTGATTCGTTGAAGTGTCGTCACAAGCCTTCAGTTGAACTCATATGGGGACCACCTGGTACAGGAAAGACCAAGACTATGAGTGTCATGCTCTTCATACTATCGAAAATGAAGTACAGAATTCTCACTTGTGCCCCAACCAATGTAGCAATAACACAAGTGGCTTCGCGGTTAGTTAAACTGATCAGTGAGTCATTTAACAGTCCTTCAGCAGAAGTTGATATTTGTCCTCTGGGTGATATTCTCTTGTTAGGGAATAAGGACCGGCTGAAAGTTGGTCAAGATATTGAGGAGATTTTCCTTGATTATCGTGTTGATAGGTTGGTGGAGTGCCTCGTACCCGTGACTGGTTGGAAACACTGTATAAGTTCCACGAGCGGGTTTCTGGAGGATTGTATTTCTCAGTATAACATATATGTTGACAATGAATTGATCAAACTGAAGGAGCTTTCTGATCAAGAGGAAGCTCGGAAGGAAAAAGAAAAGATCAGCTCATTGATTGATTTCGTCAAATCCCGGTTCAAATCTACAGCTTCGTCTTTGAGAAGATGCTTGCTTACATTCTGTACTCATCTACCATTATATTTTATTCGGGAGGAGAATTTTGAAAAAATGCTACGCCTTATGTCCCTACTTGATTGTTTGGAGGGAATGTTATTTCAAGACTATCTTGGCTCTAAAGATGTTGAGGAACTCTTTTCTTGTCAACAACCAATTGAAGTCTCTTCCGACGCACTTTTGGATGAGTGGTCCTTACCTTGTTTAAGAAGCCAGTGCCTTGTTCTTCTAAAAGATGTTTGTCAATCTCTTGGAGAACTGAGTCTTCCTCGTGCAATGAGCAAGGAGTCGATTAGGGAGTTCTGTATACAAAAGGCTTCCTTGGTTTTCTGCACGGCTTCAAGTTCGTATAAGCTTCATCCAATTGATATAAAACCATTTGACTTGTTAATTGTTGATGAAGCTGCCCAGTTGAAGGAGTGCGAATCTGTCATACCCTTTCAACTACCAGGTCTGAGGCATACCGTGTTGATGGGCGATGAGTGTCAACTGCCCGCAGCAGTCAGGAGTCAAGTAAGTTTGCTGCCTTTCTTGTGTGCAATTTAAAGGAATTGCAAGTTCAACTGATATTTGTTACTCTACAGGTTTCTGAAGAAGCTGGGTTTGGAAGGAGCCTTTTTGAAAGACTCAGTTCTCTGGGTCATTCAAGACACTTGCTTAACATACAGTACCGAATGCATCCAACAATTAGCCAATTTCCAAATTCAAGTTTCTATAATAAGCAAATTTGTGATGCCCCTGATGTAAAACATAAAGCATATGAGAAAAGGTATCTTCCAGGAAGATGTTTTGGCCCATATTCCTTTATAAATGTTCCGTTGGGTAAAGAAGAAATGGATGACGTTGGACATAGCCGAAGGAATATGATTGAGGTGGCTTTGGTGATGAAGATAGTGCACAACTTATATAAAGGTACAATTTTATGGTTAGAATTTTTCCTAAATTGCTCTTTTGTCTTTTCCCTTGAAATCAACATTACTATTTTTCTTGTTCAAAAGATAATGTAAGATGGTACTGGTAGGTTTATGGGGTATTGAAGGGAATGATTTAATCCCAAAAGTGGAAAAAAAATAAGCAAGTGTATTGTGCATGAGGTATCCTTAAACTGTATTTCTTCACCGGCCACCTGAGTCATACATAGGCTGATGAATGAATTGTCGGTTTTGCATGAGTGGGAGGTTCTTTGTAGCTTAAATGCTTTTCCAGTTTTTTTATTATAGTTTGTGTTATCTTCTTCTATACAGGTTGGGGTGGCTCTAGGAAGAAACTCAGCGTTGGTGTTATATCACCTTATGCTGCACAAGTTTTAGCTATAAAAGGTAAACTTGAGCAGAGGTATGATAACCTTGAGGGTTTTGAAGTTAAGGTGAAGTCAGTAGATGGATTTCAGGGAGGGGAGGAAGATATTATTATAATATCTACAGTGAGATCTAATTTAGGCGGATCAATCGGTTTCTTGTCTAGTCTTCAAAGGGCTAATGTTGCTTTGACCAGGGCTCGGTATGGATCAATCTTTGTCGCTGTTTCATCACATCTGGATCTTTATTCTTCTATGCTGACATTTCAGGGTTTTATTCTTGGTAGGCACTGTCTATGGATTCTTGGCAATGAGCAAACATTACTTAATAGCAACTCTGTCTGGGAAGCATTAGTGCTCGACGCCAAGGAACGTCAATGCTTCTTTCATGCTGCTGAAGACAATGACTTGAGGACAACAATTTTAAATCTTAAGAAAGAATATGATCAGCTGGATGATTTACTTAATGCCGAGAGTGTTCTGTTCAAATGTCAAAGATGGAAGGTACATCTTGTGCTTTAGTTCTCGTGCTTTGTAAATTTTACAATTGTGTCATGTAGATATAATCCGAAGATTGCATATGGCTGTTTTATGTTAAACTTTTGATACATTAATGAGTCATGCATGCTGTTTTTCTTATGGTTTACTTCCTTATTTGGAACAGTTATGTTTCACTTCTAAAGTGTCGTCTTGCATTAGCATTACCTGCTGCACCTATAATTCTGTTTTTGTGTTCTACTTGCATCAGTTATTGTCAATGCAAGCATCTGGCTTTGTCCATTTTATATGTTTGTTCTTTCTTAGTATCGGCTTCACTCATTGTTGGTGAATCGTCTTCCACATTGTTGCTCAGGTACTCTTCAGTGACAATTTTAGAAAGTCATTTGTGAAGCTAACGTCCTCCCGCTTGAGGAAGTCTGTGATAACTCTTCTGGTTAAGCTGGCCAGTGGATGGCGTCCCAAGAGAAAGAGTGTGGATACAATTTCTGAGAGCTCATCCCAAATTGTAAAAAAATTTAAGGTTGAAGGACGGTATGTCGTTTGCTCTGTTGATATTCAGAAGGAATCCACCTATACTCAAGTGCTGAGGGTTTGGGATATATTGCCCTTAGAGGAGGTTGGAAAGTTGTTGGAACGTCTTGATAACATATTTTCAATGTACACTGATGAATTCATTAAGCTTTGCAAGGAGAAGTATCTTGAGGGGTAATCTAATTCTTTTGTGCTCTGTAGATTCAAGTATTGCGCTGAACGACAATTGCTTCATGTAAATTTTATTTTAACCTTCTCATGTTTGTACAGGAACTTGGAAGTTCCGAAGATTTGGAAGCTTTGTCGTGAGATAAGTCAGTATAAAAGCATTTCTAGTGAGAGTCAATTGAATCGTGAATCAACTGGTGTGGAAGATGGTAGAAGTTGCGTTGAACATTCAAGAGTCAGCGAAAGCTTGTTATTGATGAAGTTTTACTCATTATCATCTGGCGTTGTCAATCATTTGCTCTCTGATCAGCATGGTGAAGCATTAGATCTCCCTTTTGAAGTTACTAATGAAGAGAGGGAGATAATCCAATTTAGTAGAAGCAGTTTCATCCTCGGTCGCTCAGGCACGGGGAAAACTACAGTTTTGACCATGAAGTTATTGCAAAAGGAGCAACAGCATCACAATTCTGTTGAAGGATTAAATAAAGCAGGGAAAGAAGTAAATCGATTCGAAGGGGAAGCAGATGAGGATAATCAATGTGTAGAGGAGGCTAGCAGGGAAACCCTTCGCCAACTTTTCGTGACTGTTAGTCCGAAACTTTGTTATGCTGTCAAACAGCAGATTTCTCAGTTGAAAAGGTAAGTACCAATCTTGTTGTGTGAGTTTACTGGAGCTGCTTGCTGTAATGTCGGCTAGTTAAACGTCAGGTGTTAGTTCATTTATCCTATCTGAATTATAGATACTCGTAATATTCCAAGACATAAGCATTATGCAGTGCTACCTTTTACTTTTTGAACATCTTCTGCTGCTTGAACTTTCTAAATCTTTTATTGTCATAAAGAAATTTACAACCTAGAAAAGTACGTGTTCTTAATCTTTACCACCACTTAATATTTGCATTTCCGAATTACTTTCATCTGTATATAAACAAGTAAAAAAGGAACATGGGGAGGTAGTTAAGGTATTCACATGATAACAACTCCTTCCATAAAATTAAAAATATGGTGAGCTAGTTTAAATAATTTGTAGCTGATGGAGTCGTAGGTTTCCATAAAATTAGTTCAGACATGTTTTTCATCAAATATAGTTTGTGTTGTGGCTACGAACTTCCAACTAAGTTTTCATATTTATCCAATTTAGAGGTGTGCATTCTTAATTTTGCAGCTTTGCTTGTGGCGGAAGTTTCTCAGCAGAAAACAGCTTGCATGAAATTGATGATTTGGATGGAACGACACAGTTTAGAGATCTACCGAACTCTTTTATTGACATTCCTTACATGAAATACCCTCTTGTGATCACATTTCACAAGTTCTTATTGATGCTTGATGGAACAATCGGTTCTTCCTACTTTGATAGGTTCCATTTGAAGTGGGACCTGTTTGAAGACAGAAGTTTGAGGTCAGCTGCTTTAAGATCCTTCATAAGAGAGAAGGAGGTCAACTACGAATGCTTCTGTAGCTCGTATTGGCCTCACTTCAGTACTGTGTTGACGAAAAATCTTGATCATTCAAGGGTGTTTACCGAAATTTTTTCTTATATAAAAGGAGGATTAAAATCAGGAGATTTTCATGATGGTAAACTTAGCAAAGAGGCTTATATTTCAATGTCCGAAAATCGAGTCTCTTCGATAAGTGCAGAAAAACGAGAGAGAATATATGGTATTTTTCAGGATTATGAAAAGATGAAGATGGAGCGTGGTGAATATGACATAGCTGATTTGGTTAATGATCTTCATAGTCGGCTAAAATATCAGCATCTCGATGGTGACAAAGTAGATTTTGTGTATATTGATGAAGTTCAAGATCTCACAATGAGACAGATAGCGTTGTTCCAATATATTTGTAGAAATGTCGAAGAAGGCTTTGCTTTCTCTGGTGATACAGCACAAACAATTGCTAGGGGGATAGATTTCAGGTTTGAAGACATTAGGAATCTATTCTATACCGAGTTTGTCATGGATTCAAACGGTGATGAAGTTGCCCTTCGAAAAGACAAGGGACATCTATCACCTGTTTTTCAGTTGCTTCAGAACTTTCGGACACATGCCGGTGTACTCAAACTAGCACAGAGTGTAGTTGATTTGCTTTGTCATTATTTCCCTCACTCTGTTGATTTCTTGAAACCCGAAACAAGTCTTATTTATGGTGAGGCTCCGGTATTATTGAAGCCCGGAGCTGACGAGAATGCAATTCTAACTATTTTCGGGAATACTGGAAGTACTGGAGAAAAAATGATAGGTTTTGGTGCAGAGCAGGTAATCTTAGTGCGGGATGAATCTGCGAAGAAGGAAATCTCCGATTATATTGGAAGGCAAGCACTTATTTTGACTATTGTTGAATGCAAGGGTTTGGAATTTCAGGCAAGTCTAAATTTGCTTAATTATAATTTTTCGGATTTCAAATGTTAGTATCAATTAAATGTGTTTTCTGCTTAATGATATTTAATATACTGGTTGATAGCTTTACCCGCTTTACCCGTATCATCTTATTTCCTTCGTTGATCTTTTGCAGGATGTACTGCTGTACAATTTTTTTGGGTCTTCGCCACTTAGAAATCAGTGGAGAGTGGTATATGAGTTTATGAAAGGAAAAGTTGTAGTAGATATATCATTCCCAAATTTCTGCGAAGAACGACATAGTCTATTGTGTTCTGAACTAAAACAGCTTTATGTTGCCATCACTCGAACAAGACAAAGGTTATGGATTTGTGAGAGTGTCGAAGAATTTTCCAAGCCTATGTTTGACTACTGGAGAGGATTGTGTCTAGTGGAAACAAGAGAGATAGATGATTCACTTGCACAAGCAATGCAAACTTCTAGCACTCCGGAGGAGTGGAAGTCGAGGGGAGTGAAGGTCGGTCTAGTTGATTTGCCTCGTCTTGTTTCTATTAACATATTCATTTGATCAAATCTCACTCTTGTGTTGCTTTACATCTGAGTGTTAATTGGTTCGTGATAAAGTGCTTTGATGTTATCATGCAGCTCTTTTGGGAAAAGAATTATGAGATGGCAATCATGTGCTTTGAAAAAGCAGGAGAAAGGAATTGGGAGAAAATGGCAAAGGCAGCTGGATTCAGGGCATCTGCTGAGCGAATTCGTGATTCGAATTCCAAAGAGTCATGCACCTACCTACGCCAAGCTGCTGAAATTTTTGACTCGATTGGAAGGTTCGAGGCAGCTGCAGAATGTTTTTATGATTTGAGGGAGTATGAACGGGCAGGTAACATTTGGTGTTTACTTTCTCAAGAGTTCCTTCCTTGCTATGCATTAGGGTAAACTTACATCATGACTAAATGGTCTTGTTTTTTGCAAAACTTATTCGCAGGACAAATTTATTTGGAGAAGTGTGGAAAACCTGAGCTGATTAAAGCCGCCGAGTGTTTTGCACTGGCTGGATGCTATGAGCAGGCTGCCAGAGTTTATGCAAAAGGCAGTCATTTCTCGGAGTGCTTATCAGTTTGCACCAAAGGGAAGTGTTTTGACTTGGGCTTGCAATATGTTGAGTACTGGAAACACGATGCTGCTCAGTGTAGTACAGTGGGGGAAAGAGAAACTGAAATTGACAAAATGGAGGAGGAGTTCCTGAGCAATTGCGCATTACATTATTTTGAGATCAATGACCGAGTTTCCATGATGAGATTTGTGAAAGCATTCCCTAAAATTGACATGAAACGTAATTTGTTGAAGTCTCTGGGGTGTCTTGATGAGCTGCTGTTGTTAGAAGAAGAGTTAGGGAACTTCACTGAAGCTGCAGAAATTGCCCGACTGGAAGGGAATATTCTTCGTGAAGCGGATATAACAACGAAGAATGGAGATTTTGACAAGGCATCGTCACTTGTTCTTCTTTATGTTCTCTCCAAGTCTCTGTGGATCTCAGGAGGTAAAGGTTGGCCTTTGAAGTCATTTTCAGAAAAGAAGGAACTTTTGGAGAAGGCCATGTCGATTGCAATGCATGGATCCAAATCTGAAACCACAGGCACTGTGGTAAAAGTTTTATCAAACGAGTCAAGTGATTGGTCTAGCTTGAAGCACGTTTATGTCGCGTCTCAGAAATGTAACAGTCCAATCGGTGAAATTTTGAGTTGTAGAAAAATACTGGATGTTCATTGTGAAACTAACGTTGCAAAGTATATTTGGGATGATCATTTATCAGCCAACGTGATGAGTTCAGAAGAATTGCTTTTATGCAGCCAAGTCAGTGTGAGGACACTGCTTCACTTTTGGAATTTGTGGAAGAAGATTATCTTTGATCTAATAGAATCTCTCCAGGGCCTTGAGATTGAAAACTTCGGAAAGTATAACAGCTTATGTAATTTCTGCGTAAATTACTTTGGTGCTAGGCAGCAATTGAATGATCTTAATGTTACATATGCACTGTTGCATCCTGCTGCTGAATGGGTGAAAAAAATTCACCAAAGCTTCATCCGACGGAGCAAAAAGATTGTATTAGTTGATGCTCGGGATTTTATATATGCTGCTCGACAACATTGGCATACTGAATTACTTATTGTTGGCTTGAAGGTTCTGGATACTCTTGAGTCAATCTATAAGTCGGCTGCAACTTCAGAGTCTCATTTCCGACAAAGCATGTGCCTTCTAAACATATATGATATTGCAAAATTTGCAAGTGAGGCGAAGGAGCTTGATTCTAAGAGTTTTCAGTGGAGACTGAGGAATTTCTTGACACTGTCTACGGAATACATTGATAAAGCCTTCCCTCTTGATCCTCGACAATCATTGATGGAGAATATGATTTCTCTAAGGAGAACTGAGCTTTCCCGTGACTTGTTGCAAGAATTCATCCATCAAGATATTATTAACACCAGAGATGTTCTGAGCTATGGACAGATTGGAAGAGTGATGAACATATGGCTTGGCTCCGGAAAACTATCTGAAGATTTGTACAAGAAAATTGTTGGAAGAGATCTACCAGAATCGTGGAGATCATTCATGGAAACTCTCAGATGCATTAGAGTGACAAAAATGGAAGAATCTCAATCAGGCAATGCTTGTGAAGGCAAAATTTCCGAGTCTCGTTCAGCTATAGATACTGTTCCAAGTGAAGTAACAGAGGTTAAATTAGTTGAGAAATTTTATGAAGCATTACAAGATACCTATAGTGTGAACTGGATCAGATTAAGTGACTATATCTCCCCTAGTTGTTTCTTGTATCTTGTAGAGCGCTTTTTGATTTTGGTGTCACAGTCTAAAGGGTTCTTTTTCACCACGAAATCATCATTGGTGGAATGGCTTATTTCCGAGCAGTCTGAGGTCCTACACACTTCCAAGGTTGCTATAAACCAACTGTCTTTGGAAAAGTTCTATCATTTTGTTCTTATTATGGTACAACAATTCCTTTCTGATAAAGGCAGTACAGCTCTTTGGATTACACGATCGAGGATAAATTTTGATGCATACTACAAGATATTGGTTATGAGATTGGTTGTTGTTCTATGCTTGCTGTGTGTGAACAGTGGGAAATACTATGATGTTCTTTCCGTTGTGCTCAGAAACAACGATGTTAGGAACCAGCTTCCGAAGTATTTCTATGGCATTCTTTTTCCATGTTTGAAGCGGAAGTACTTCCATATAAGTGAAATCGGGGAAGCATTTAAAATTGCAGGAGATCCTCTTTTGTGTGTTAACCTGTGTGAGAATACCAGCAGAGAACTTCCTAATGTCATTCATGTGCAGTTGGGAACAAACTGCAATATAGAAGACATTTTTGACTTGCTGTTTCCTGCTAGAAATGAGTCACAAGCTCCTAATTCCACAGTTTCGGAAGTCATGACTAATCCGGACGCTACTTCTTCCTCGGATTGTTCTGACCAACCAAAGATTTTGACTGTGTCATGTTCTGAAGTATCTCCTCCGTCCAAGCAGAATCTGCAACAAGTGAATTGGGACTTGTTTAAAGAAGTATCTGATTTTTTGAAGCTTATTGGCAGTGGAAACGATGGAACCACCTCGACTGTCGCTCAGAAGATAAAGGTAATCCTATCTCTTTTAATTATAACTTGTAAAGGTGTCTGCTAGGTGAGGAATGAATTATTACAGTACTATTAGGAATAATACATAAATAGACACTCAACCTGGCCTTAAATGGCAAGTAAAGAACTCCAACTTCGAGAGTGTACATCTAAACACCTCAACTCAAACTTGATTCCACTGTCAGTTGAACACTCAACTTACAAAATGGTAATCTACATGTGCATCTCCAAAATTTATGTGTCACGTCAGTGTCAGGTGTCCATGAGACATAGTGGGAAAGAGTTGGAATGTTAACTTGTTAGTTTGGACTTGTGACTGAGTTAAGGTCTCTAAACGTGGCAGAGGTCAAGTTTGAGTGTCTGTTTATAAAATATTATTATTAAGGCACTAAACTTATTGTTCTTTTAGGAGGAAATAAATATGCACATAAAGTTTTTGACTGCTGCCATTACTCTGCCTGAGCTGAAGAAGCCTGACGCTGGCGAGGACATGGCTGAGGAAGTGCAAAGTATGCTTCAGGAGCTGCAACAGCTCCATTCATTTTTGGATACGAGGTATGATGCTTTCTTACCATACTTTTTATTAGTTAATGATATTCTCATAATGCCCCCTCACTTGCGGGCCTGATTCCTTTTTCATGGGTCAAGCACGTGGAAATTCTTTTTAGTTTGGTTGGCACGGTGATTCGATCTCAGGATCTCTGCATACTCTGATACCATGTTGTAGTGTGTGACCATCTCATCTAAAATCTTAAGCTAATAGAGAGAGCACACTTTTTATTAGTTAATGATATTTTCAGCAGTACACTCCCAAAATTGTTTAGGACGTTCAAAATATTATCTATTCTTGATGTAATTAATCCTTTCTTGAGCCTCTCTATTATAGTAACGTCCCATTGGAAACATCTCTACCGCCACAAGGTAGGGATAAGACTGCATACGTACCACCGTCCCTAGACCCCACTTGTGTGATTACATTGATATGTCATTGTTGTTATCCTATTAACAAATGTTTTGTTTCAACTACTTTTTGCATAGCACATACTTCTTGATAGTTCAGCTCGTCGTCATGCTTTCTCTCTTTTTGGTATAAAAACTCTTGATGAATTGTTGCATTGTTGCTATACAGTAATTTGGAAGTAGCAAAAGGTGAACAACTATTGAAGAGCTTGTTGTCAAAAAAGTCCAAGATTGAAGCTTTATTAAGTCAATGTATTGTATCAACAACATTGAAGGATTCATGTGAGGAACAAGGTGGTAATACAGTGTGTGTTGAAGATGAAAAGATTGAGTCACCGTCTATCGCGGCCTATTGTGAAAGCAGTAGTAACAAGGCTACTGAAAAGAAGCAGACAAAGGGGAAGGCCAAGGCCAAGTCCAAAAAATCTAGAAAGGGAAAAGGAAAAAAGTAGTATAGACTATGCATTATTCTTGTTGCTTTGAATGCAAGGAATTAAGGTGAAGTGAACTGTCTTGTATGTTCTTTTTTTGTGTGTGTGTGTGTTATAAATATGATATGGGCTGTGATTTACTCAAATGTCTTTTTTAGGTTGCTAATGTTTTTACTTGTATATTGTTCAATCTCACCGATAAAACATTAGCTTGTCATCTATATATGGTCTAATATTTTCTCATAAGATATTCAGTTTACTCAAAAAAATTTATAATTTGCGAGAGATTGTTTTATCGTAATATCAAGATAATATATTCTTAAGATTCATTTAGTTGTAGTATATATTGTACTTAGGAAAGAGGACTAATGCATGTGTAGCCTAGTCCTAGTTCTAGTCTAGTTGGAAGTATCATAAAACTCTTATGTATACTTGTGATACTTTTTTTATAAAAAAAAAAAAATACATAAATTTTATAGTTTTAATATAAAATTACAATTTATCTCTAATAAATTTTTAGTGCATAAATCATAATAGTTGAAGCTTGAATACATTAAATGCTTTTTCAGAGACATCATAAACTAGCTCGTGTAGCTCGGATACATTAAATATTGGCTCGAATACATTAAAGAAATAAGAGATTTTGGCTCGTATTTCTATAATTTTGCCTTTTTTGCTTTGTTGTTGCTTGTTTTGAATATATATATATACATATCCCTAGAAACGATGACTTTTTATTATATATAAAATCATGTTCACTATATTAAAAATGATCTTATTGGCAATTCTTTAGTAACTAAAGACTTTCGCACTTTTCATTTTATATTTATTGGCGCTGAAAACTATTTTTATCGTAATGTTCAATCTATTTTAAGAATGACCTTATTGGCAATTCTTTAATGACTAAAATACTTTCACACTTTTCATTTTATTTTTATTGAAGCTGAAAATTATTTTTATCGTAATGTTCAATCCATTTGATACTTATAATATTGGTATTTGCTTAGTAATGAAAATCAACAATGATCGGCCATCTAGAATCTAAATAAACAACAACACAATTTGTCTATGTCAACTGTCCCAAATTATTTATAAAAAGGATATATAATACCCACCATGAACATGTTTATTAATAAAAAATATATATTTATCTGTTTTATAATGTTAATATCTCACGTGTTATGTTGAACCAAAACACAAAGGAAGATATTTTTTTCGTTTTTTAAATGTTAATATTTCATTACCTCATATACTTTTGTTGTTGTATAATTGGTTGGAAAACGTGACGATAAAATTTTAAAATTTCTATTTTCTAATTTCCCTTATTGTCTTGTTTGGCTAGCTGTTTAATTGAGAAAGAAAGATTAATGTCTATCTAATCATCCATAATCCCATATTTTTATTTTATAATTAAAAAAAGCTTAAGGGTTATTGGTGAGAAAATATATATATTTTGGGTGCAATTGGTGATTGTATATAGCAGCACCACATCTCTGACCCTAACTAAACCAACTAAATATAATAATCTAAGGGTGTGTTTTGACTGAAAGAAGGAACCATTTTTCTGAAATGTTTTTTGGATTTTTCCACTATTTTGTTAGGGCAAACTTTTGAAGAAGGTATAATATATAAACGCTTATTTTAACTGACATTTATGATTTTCAATTTTGAGAATTTACGTGACAATTTTGTGTTCTATATAATGTCCTACTCTACGTCAACTGACATCTACGCTCTCCAACGTTGGGTGTGCACTAGTAGACACTTAAACTTGTAAATGTTAAATGAAGTCAAGTTAAAAGAACGTATTTATGTGTTATACCTTTATGTATTATGTCATGCCATTTATAAAGGCATAATACATAAATATGCCCTTTAACTTGACTTCAAATCACATTTATGTCCTTCAACTTTGGGTGTGCACAAGTAGACAGTTTGTCACGACCCAAAACCGAGCCGCGACTGGCACCCACACTTACCCTCCTATGTGAGCGAACCAACCAATCTAAACCTTAACATTTCAATTTAATATCAACAGAAAATAATGTGGAAGACTTAAACTCAATAATAAAAACCAATTTAATAACTTCTAAAATTCAACATCTATTATTCCCCAAAATCTGGAAGTCATCACCACAAGAACATCTATGATCAAATTACTAAACTAAGAGTATTCTAAGAAGCTAAAATAAACAAAAGCTAGTCCATGCCGGAACTTCAAGGCATCAAGACATGAGGAAGAAGATCCAGTCCAAGCTAGAAGCATTAGCTCACCCTGAAATCCGGTGTAATGAAGACTGGCTAGAGTTGCGGTTGAGTTGAAGACGACGGTACGTTTGCTGCACTCCACAAATAACAAAGAAAACAAATACAAGTAGGGGTCAGTACAAAACACGGGTACTGAGTAGATATCATCGGCCAACTCAAAATAGAAAACAGTATATATCAGATAATATCATAAATCAACTACAATACTCAACGTGTAGCAACAACAAGTTCTATAATCATTAATAAACACCGCCAAGTTCACACATGAGGACTCAAGCCTCAATACCATACTCTTTTGGGAATTAGGTTCATTAAATTGAGTATATTAACATCTTTCAAGATTCTTTATCTTTATTCCTCTTGTGTCGGTACGTGACACTCCGCTCCCCTACTACTATGTGTCGGTACGTGACACTCCGATCCCCTAATTCTACGTGTCGGTTCGTGACACCCGGTCCCCCTAATTCTACGTGTCGGTTCGTGACACCCGATCCCCTAATTCTACGTGTCGGTTCGTGACACCCGGTCCCCCTAATTCTACGTGTCGGTTCGTGACACCCGATCCCCTAATTCTACGTGTCGGTTCGTGACACCCGGTCCCCTAATTCTACGTGTCGGTTCGTGACACCCGGTCCCCCTAATTCTACGTGTCGGTTCGTGACACCCGATCCCCTAATTCTACGTGTCGGTTCGTGACACCCGGTCCCCTAATTCTACGTGTCGGTTCGTGACACCCGGTCCCCCTAATTCTACGTGTCGGTTCGTGACACCCGATCCCCTAATTCTACGTGTCGGTTCGTGACACCCGGTCCCCTAATTCTACGTGTCGGTTCGTGACACCCGATCCCCTAATTCTACGTGTCGGTTCGTGACACCCGATCCCCTAATTCTACGTGTCGGTTCGTGACACCCGATCCCCTAATTCTACGTGTCGGTTCGTGACACCCGATCCCCTAATTCTACGTGTCGGTTCGTGACACCCGGTCCCCTAATTCTACGTGTCGGTTCGTGACACCCGGTCCCCCTAATTCTACGTGTCGGTTCGTGACACCCGATCCCCTAATTCTACGTGTCGGTTCGTGACACCCGGTCCCCTAATTCTACGTGTCGGTTCGTGACACCCGCTCCCCTAATCTCATTCTATTAATTCATCAATCCTTCTTTTATACCAAGGCATCATCAACCCCATTACTTTAGTTCATCAAGCCTTCTTTTATACCAAGGCATCATCAATCTCATTAACAAAGTAGATTAGGGTTTTTCAAGATTTGGGATTCAATAGCTTCATCATGCTTATTTTATCACAATTATATACAAAATCACATCATGCATGCACACAATTAAGCATATAGAAGGGTTTACAATACTACCCAATACATATCATTCGCTATTAAGAGTTTACTACGAATAGCATAAACCATAACCTACCTCCACCGAAGATTCGTGATCAAGCAAGCAAATTCCCCAAATTCTTGTTGTCCTCTTCGTTTCTCTCTCTCTCTACTCGTTCTCCCTCTCTTTCTGTTCTTTTTCTTTTTCTTATTCAAACCCTCTTTCTTTTACCCTAATTAGCATATAATTAAGTATAAAGATGGTAATAATATCCACCAATTAACTTAAGGTTACCTCTTTTAACCCCCAAGTAATTAGACTTATTAACATTAACCCTCTAACTTTATAATTAAAGCAGGAATAGTCCAAAACGCCCCTTAAATTACTTAACAGAAATCCGACCCAGCCTGGGATTACGCAGCCTGTGACGGGCCGTCGTGCCTGCGACGGTCCGTCCTGCTGCTCCCTCACAGAGTTCAGAGACTAGATTTTTACCAAGAGTCTGTGACGGCCCGTCACGCCTGTGACGGTCCGTCCTGCCATTCCGTTACGAAGTTCAGAGAGTCGATTTCAGTACCCAAATTTCAGAAGTCTAAGTCTTTTGGAACGAGACCCCCTCGACGGCCCGTCGTGCCCATGACGGTCCGTCGTGGGTTCCGTCGACTCACACAGTTTTTCCAGAAATAAAATCTGCTGCTCAAAACGACTAAACAGGTCGTTACACACTTAAACTTGTATAAAATTGAACAAATAGACACACATATCCTACATGTCATCCTACATGTCATTTTTTGTCGTACGTGATGTCCTACGTGTATTTTTTCATGTACGACTCATGTGTTTATTTATTTGAAAGTTGGATAGTTAAAGTGTTTGTTTGTGCATTATGAAAGTTGGAGGTCAAAGTTAAAATTTGAAGCCAAGTTTAGGGTCCAATATATGTATTATGCCAATAAATGTGTCATTTACTTTGACTTCAACTGACGTCTATGTCTTTCAACTTTGGACACATTTACACACTTGGACTTGTATAAAATTGAACAAGTAGACATTCGCATCCGACGTGAAATAATACACAAAAAATAAATTACCATGTAGGAATGTCACATAAAACGCACGTGCCTATTCATTGGAGAACATAAATGATATCAGAAGTCAAATAAAAGACACGTTTATATATTATACCTAAATTTTAACACATCACATACGATATATCGTTAGCAATTAAGAGTTCCACATAACTAATACATATTTAAATTATCAAGCCGGATAAAAAAATACACAAATAACTAATCTTTATATAACTCTAACCAGCAACCAAACGAAACCACCAACCAAATCTTCAATAAATTTTCTTTTTTTAATTGATCACCAAATTCAAAACATTAAAATATTAAAACCAATTAAATATCTCTAATTAAAGTCAAATAAGAATCATTCACTTCCCTTCCTCTTTCCTACAACTTCCATTCTCCATTTCTCTGTATTTTCCTTCTCCTATATATTAATCACTCTCACTTCTCCATTTTTTTTCTCAAAGATTTCTTACCCATAAATTAAATTACTACAAAAAAAAAATGACAGATTTCAACTTCGACAGTACTTGTACTTCTCCATATATAAGTGCACCTTCAAGTCCTCAACATTTTAGTACAACATTCTTTTTTAGTGCTCCTACTAGCCCTACTCGTATCTCCGCTCTTCACAGCGAATCTAACGTTGCTGATCGTGATCATGATAACGATAATGATAATGATAATGATGATTTCGCTTTTGAATTTAGCGGATATGAAATAATGGAGAAAAGTACGATAGCAGCTGACGAGTTATTTGATGGCGGGAAAATCAAATTAAAGCAAGTAATGGTACCTATTGATTCGCCGAAAATGAAACAAAACAACAAAGATAGTGTAAATTCTGAATCAAATTCTTCTATGAGAGTATCGGATGTTTTGTTAATCAATGAAAATGCGGAGAAAACAGAGTCCTCTGTTTCGTCGTTATGGAAAAGAAGATGGAAATTGAAAGATTTATTGTTGTTTAGAAGTGCTTCTGAGAGTCGAGCTAGTAGTAATACAATAGAGATGAGTAAGTATGCGTTGGTGAAGAAAGTTCGTGAAGAGGAGGGATCGAGCTCGAGCTTGAGGATAACGAAGATGGGATCGAATTCGGCTCATGAATTGCATTATAAGATGAAGAAGGAGGTGTTGAAAGATATGAAGAAGAAAACATTTTTACCATATAAGCAAAGTGTTCTTAGTTGGCATGGTTGTTATGGTCTTGATGATACAATTTCAATGTATATTTCTCCTCGTTAGTAGTTTATAGTATGATTATTTTCATGTTTCATTGTATATTTATTTGATATTATACATTTCGCTTGCCCGCAGGATTTTAACTTGATGAGTTTAATTTCTAAGGTTATTAGCGCCGAACTCATTTTGATAGAGAAGTTGTGAATAATAGGGACATGTATCACATTCTTATCCATCGATCAGATATTTAAGTGTCATTATTGATTACTATTAGAAAGAACTATGCTTTAACTTAATTGTAAAGAGTTCATAAGAATTTTTTGGAAAAAAACATACTTTACTAGCATATATATTAGGAAAAGGACAAATATACCCATAAACTATCATAAATAGTATGTAGATAACTTTCGTTATACTTTTGGGATATTGGTAATCATGTCATTTAAAAACTAGAGTGTATATCTACCCCTTTATACTAACATATATACACGTGTCATAATCTAATCTACCCGACCCAATATTTATTAAATATCGGATCGATGAATGAGAATGCGATACGTTTTCCTATTTAGTCTTTCGTTAGAGTGAAGGACATATATACTTTAGTTTTTGGATGGCAGGTGCACCAGTGTCCCAAAAGTATGACAGAGGTATCTGCATACCATTTACGATAGTTCAGGGCTATATTTGTCCTTTTTCTATATATTATTATACATTTACTGCTTAAGAGTTTACTAAGTATCTTACACTTAGATACATATATTTTTGCTACAGATACACATAAATAGGGAGCTAGGAGAGCGATATTGGTGAGGTAGGCGAGCGAAATTCATATGTATCCCAAATACATACGAATCATACTAGAGCCATGCATATGTATGTATATAGAGTGACTCGCATGTATCTGGAATACCACATATGAGAGACTGACGAGCGAAATGGGAGAAAGGTGAGGGAGACGAGCGAGATTTGTGTTTCTCAAATACGTGCAAGTCACTCGGATATAATGTATCTAGAACAAACTACACCTAAATTTGATCTCATGTATGTGAGATATAAGTATCTAGAGGCACCAAAATTTGATAAGAATAATATTACATAATAGAATATATCTAAGTAATAAACTCCTAAAAGTAGTGTGATTTATGTAACTTTCCTTTATTTATTTATTTCAAATTTAGGAAACTGACTGTGTATTAACTCAATCAAAAATGATATGCTTACTCATAAATCAAGTTGCAAAATGATGTGACCTCATACATTTCAATCTTTTGGCATTATATATAGATTTCATAAATTTGAAACAGTAAAAAGATATCTTTTTTTTCAAAGGTTTTTGTACTCATGTTCTTTTGGAAAGGAAATAATTGAGTGATAACTAAAACTTTGTGATTTTAAGATAATAATGATTCTCTTTATTGACAATGATATGACCCTAATTAATTAAAGTTCACAGAGAAATTAAGGAAATTGTGAGGTAGCCCCAACCCTTGTTGTCAACTTGTGATGTATCAATGGCTATACTGCTTTGTTTTACATGTAAATGTTGATGAGATTTTTCCCTCTTGCTGACATTAGCAAACAAACTAATTAATTTATCCCAAACTATTGGAGTGTATCGCTAAGTTCGATTCGATTTTGAAGTTGATCGATTTGATTTTAGTTATCGATTTGTAGACATGTGAAATCGTTATCGAACTACTAAGATATTAACTTAAATATTAGTTATTGGTTTGTCGATCATCAATTGTTATCATTTCGATTATTGATTTAACTGTTAAGATTTGACACCAAAAAAGTCATGGAAAATCACTTAGAAAACAAGGTGACTAACCAAATGAACCATGCACATGAGTTGACATAATGCATCTTGCTCAAAAGCAAACATTGTCACATTATAGAATAATCGAAAGTTTGAGAGCCTTTGGCTCAGGATCAGGTGAGGGCGCTGGAGGAAGTCGCTTTCGCTGGCTTCGAAATTAGCAGATTTATTTGGAAGTAGTTCCCCTGCTAAACCTAAAAGAAAAGCATGAAACTAAACTCTAAGTCAAGAACTTTATGTACCAAATGATATAAATATAATTATTCAATTTACTATCAGGTAATTATCGGTTAATTAAGAATCGAAAACCCGATATAAGAAAAATCAAAAATCGTTATGAAAACCGCAAAATCAATAACCATAATCGATAAACCAGTTAATAACCTTGAGTTCTACCTTATAAAATGGTAATTGTATAAACAAATGTATGTGTATAGTTCTACCAACCTTTTTACTTTCTTCTTATTTTCAAAAGCATATGTAACGCTTTAGATACTTTTGTAAAGTTAATATTTGACAAGTCAAAGAACAGCTGCTCCTTTATTAAATGTATAAAACTTTAACATAACTATTATCATTAAATTTAAAATAAAAATAAAAAATGGGCTAGACTTTTAACTTGTAAACCGTTCTTTTCTTTGTAGTCCACTATTCACTAACTAGTATAAATAGTGATAAAAAGGAGGTTGTGATCCTTAAAATTAAATGATCTAGATAATTACTTGATAATGATCGGTATGAATTGTGGTGGATAATTGAGATTGCTTCACCTTTGGAAAAGATTTTGGGTTCAAGCTCAAACTCCGAGAACGAAAAAGGATCATGTTGGAAGAATTCAGATTCGTTAGACTTCATTATGAATATCTTATGTTGAATGAGAAAAAAAAATTTGATGCAGCTCCGACCACCAGTAGCCAGAATTGATCGAGCTATAGTTTGGAGCAATCAGATTCAGAGACGGCGGTGAGCACACGACGTTTTGGTACTATTTCAGTCTTCATCTGTATATATATAGACTTGCCTTTTGCTTTTCGAGACAGTCTAGTTTCTATGGTCCACTTTTGAGATTTATAGTCGTTTTGTTGATAGCTCTGTACTACTGACTTCCGGTTCTGAGAGGAATCTTTATTTGTATATATGTATTGGTTTGCTTCCGCCTGTTTATATTGATATCTTAAATTTTGCGTACTCTTATTTAGTTTCCACCCTCAGACCTATTACTTGATGTTCCGGGTTAGGGATTGACTTACCTACTGGTAGATTACAGTAAATGCCATCATGACTCGAAAAATCGAATCGTAACAAGTTGGTATCAAAGTAAACTCAATGGATGTGTGAGTTCATTGAAAATGAAGAAAGAACAACAAACTTTCAACCACTTTTAACTTATACCTATTCTAAACTCAATTTTAACTTGTATTTTATTTTCAAACACATGAACTTTAATATCAATTTTCAACTCATATTTACTTTTAACACATTGACATCAATACCAACATTTAAACCATGCTTATTTTCAAAGTATAATGCTTATTTTCGGTTAGTCAAAGGATCAAAAACACTCATATTACTTGATTGAATATTAGTGTTTAGTCGAATATTACAAGGATTGATTTAATTTTCAATTTTACCTATACATTATACAATGTGAACAAAAGAACATGCAAATTTTGGTCTAAAAAGGACACATTTAAATTTTTTTGAATATATTCTAGTCTGTGGGAAGTGTATAAATATGTTACTTGGTAGCCCAATTAATCGAGTCAATTAAAAATATTAATTTCAAACAACATCAATGCTACCAATTAATCGAGTTGATTGAAAATATTAATTTCAAACAATATCAATGTCTTTTTCGATCGAGCTCATCGCGAAATTTGCCTATATATATATATATATATATATGAAATAATCTTCACATATTCTAGGTTGCTCTAAAGAAATAGCCATATAAGTTGATGTACGTTAGATGAAAAAAGGGTGACCCGAAGATAGATTAAAAAAATTTATTTTTATCTCATCTTAAAAACAATTAATTATGAATTTTTAATTCCATTATTTGACAAAAATGATTTCTACCCACACAACACAATATTTATGACTTACTTAAATGACAAATTATAAAAACTATTTTAAAAGTATTTTGTATATATCTTCTAACTTGCTACACAGAAATGTAAAAATTACAAAATACATCCAACTCTGGAAATGTATCATAAAATAAAACAAACTAAAGGCCCAGTTTCCTAAAAGAATATACATGCCCCTGCATATATCTCCTGTTTGTGTACATTATAACGTTATTTTATCGTCCACACAGACGTGCCCTCGGCCTAATGACTTCAAACACAACTTGCAAATAAGAAGTGCCACTCAACCTAATGACTTCAGACACAATTGCAACAACTTGCAAATGACGTCCACACAGACGTGCCCTCGGAAGACTTAGTTTCCTTGGCCATGATACTGCACTTGCTCTTTCTTCGAATCCGTTGGGCCAAGGAAATCTAAATCCAGGCCTCCTGTATATATACAGTATACTGGCATTCAGATTTCGAGCTACAATTTTTGTACTTTTCAGCATCCTCTACTGCCTGAACCCGAGATTTAACCTCTGGTTTGGACATTGGATCCCGAATTGATCAACATTTTTTGTATACGTTTGGGAAAATCCATTGAGACTCTGTTGGAAGTAACTCGCTTGATCAATCCGTTGATTTCTGTTCCCGCTTTCAACTTCTTCGTCTAGATTAATACTTTCAACCTTTGTGTTGCCTCGGAAATTTGGAGGATCAGCGTAAACATCGTTGAGAAAATTCATACTGTTGTTGTTGTTGTTGTGAATGTGGTTATTGACATGCCCCTGAGCCGGACCCTGAACGCCTGGAGCTTGATTTGCTGGGCCCGATTCCGGCATTGGTTTGAGCCCAGCGAGAATTGCCCAATCGAAATTGGCTGAGTCCAGGCGATCGAGGTTGAATTTCTCGGCCTTGAGAGAGTTCAACCTCGGTAAATTGGAGAATCGATGGTCCATTTCTGGTAATGATTCGAGCATATCATCGAATTGGGATGATGACGAAGTCGACGAACCATGGCTGTATTCATTACTGCTGTGTAAACCAGACATCAGAGGTTTTGGTCCACTTGAATTCTTCTTATAAATTCGACAAAGCACCCATTCATCTAGCTGAAATGTACAAAAATGATTGAAAAATTAGATACACATTAAGAAATGCAACAATTACACATTTGAAAATGGAATATAATTGCACATTTAGTCCTCCAGTTATTGACAATTTAGACTTTAGCCCTTATACTATTTAACTATAGCACATTTTGACCTCCAATCACTAAAATGTATACTCTTTGGTCTCTCTATATACAAAAGAACAGGCTGTTGATAAGCACATCACCATCAACATATGGAGCACACCAAATACAAATTCATCATATAGTATAACTATTATAACAAAATATAAGTATTAATTCCTAATTTATGTGACATTGCTTGACTGAGCAGGAAAATTAAATCGATTCATTAATAGAACTGGAGTTGAAACATCTTTGACAGGCTTAAAAACGTAGGGCTTAGTATTTTTGGATCCCAGGTGTTTCACAATATCCCATATAAGGCTCATTCTTGACAGGATTTCTCCCTACTCGGGGCTCGAATATAATTTTTTTTTGGTTAAGGATGAAATACTCACATCGGTATACGATAATCCATATGGGTAGGACTTGGTAATTAAATACACATTTCAATTAATGAACGACTAAATGCATAAATTTATGGAAATTGAGGGACTAAAAGTGCAAATATTCATCCAAAAACAAAAATATAGAGAGTAATATTTCAATGAAATTACCTTTGAACTTCCATTATTTTTCCTTGAAGATTCAAAAAGTCTATATTCATGCATAATCCAATTCGTCTTAGATCCTTTTGGAGCTTTACCCACATAAAACACAAGAGCTTTCTTAATTCCAACTTTTCTTCCTTGCGAAGTTATCACCTTATCCGTCCCCGTTGCTTTCCAATAACCCGAACCTGCTACTCGATTCGGTCTAGATCCATTCGGATACTTCCTATCCCTCGGACTGAAGAAATACCATTCTTTCTCACCAAATGTCGCCTTACCTATACAAAAGGTAACACATTATCCATCATTTATCGAATTCAAAGTATCAATAGTACAATATCATTTGACCTGCATCATTTCATTGATCGAAAATAATTTCACTTAAATTTAACCTGCATCATTTCAGTAATCGAAAAATAATTTAACTTAAATTTGGCTTATCAAATCCAAAAGTATCAATAGTACAATATAATCTGACCTGCAACATTTAAATAATAAAAAATAATTTAATTTGAAGTTAACCTCGTCATCTCAGTAATAAGAAATAATTTAACTTAAATTTGACCTATCGAGTTCAAAAGTACCAATAGTACAATATGATTTCACCTGCATCATTTTAATGATCGAAAATAATTTAACTTAAATTAAACCTACATCATTTCAGTAATTGAAAATAATTTAACTTAAAATTTGGCCTATACCATTTCAGTAATCAAAAATAATACATTAAATTTTCTTGTAAAGTCTAAATGACAAAACTTCCAAATCTTACTTAAAACATATATAAGTTTCAAAAGTTGTTTTTTTGTTTTCCTCCCTCATTCAAAATTCCAACACACAAATCATCATTTTATTATCACACAACAATTTTTTCTTATTAATTAATTCAAAATAAATAAAACTCAATTCTATATTTTAGATATAAATCGACTTTAATCATGAATCCATCCATTAAAACTAAAACAATAGGAGTAAAACTTTAATTACACTAGAAACATGAAATGAATATAATTTCATTTATTCTTAACCAGAGGTCTCAGACTCGAGAGAATAGTGAAAATTATAAAAACAAAAGATTGTATAAGACTCGAAACTTACTAGGTAAAACCCAAGGATCAAATTTGTATAAATCAATTTCACCAATAATTTGTAGAGGAAAATCATGTCCAGCAACTTTCTTACATAAATATTGAACTAAAAGCTCTTCATCAGTTGGATAAAATCTAAATCCTGGTGGTAAACTTAATTGCAAAAGTGGATCTTTTTCTTGAACACCCATTATTTTTTTTTTTAATTAATAAAAAACTTCTTCTTTTTTTTTTCAAAAAAAAAAATTTTTTTTTTTGAAAATTTCTAAATTTTTTTTGAAAATTGGGATAGTAGGGGGATTTATATATGGACGAAATTGGAAAAAGAGATAAGTATTATTGTCATTTTCTTAAAATCTTGATGGTTCTAAAATTTGACACGTATTAAAAAAGTTAGGCATTTTAATAGCCGACCTTATCAAGCAGTAAAGTTTTGGACCAAATACATGAATCTAAATAAAATAAAGTTCCAAAAATATAATTTTAAAAAGTCTTTGAGGTCCCCTATTACGTGGCACTCTCTCCTGTAACTTCTAGAAGATCGAATCTTTTTTGTTTTTCCGCCCACTTTTATCTAAGATTAAAAGTAATGTTACTCGATTTCGTTTCATTTTATATAAGTTAGTTTACAAAGTTATCGATTTGTGGTCTAAAGTAAATGCAAATACTTTTTTTCCTTCTTATTTACTTGTTTATATTTCATTTTTTAGCTATCCATATTTACTTCTTTATTTCGACAAATCAAGAAAGAATAAATACTTTTTTCTATTATATCCTCATTTAGAAAAAAATCAAGTTTTAATTCATTCTTTCGAAATCATAATTAATAAGGATAAAATTGTAACTTCACTATGCTAATTATTATTATCTTAATATGTGTATTATTTCTAATTCTAATTATCGAATAAATAAGATTAAAGAAAATTGATACATTTGACATAACTTTAATTTAACGACAAAATTGAAAAGTATTTTTTATTTTCTTAACTCTTTTTCAAATCAAACTAAATCTTTTTTTTTGAAAGGGAGGGAGTATTTATTTTTATATAGATATTAAAAATTATTAGATTAAAATATTATATTTTTTATATTTTTGAATTAAATTTTTATATTGTAAATTATGATAAATAAATTGAAACGGAGTGATCAGTATTAATTTATTTTTTTTTGGAAGAAGAGAAAGAGTTAAAGGCTGCTCGAATTTTGATTATGGAATTTTATTACATTATCACAAGAAATTTTAACATGTGACAATTGAATGATCCATTCGTCCAACTTCATGTAAGATTCTCTTTTTTTTTATTCATTGACAATTATTTTAGTTTAAGATAATTATTATTATAAATTAATGATATTTTTACTTATATCATGATTAAATTAGAGCTAAAATTTGAGACAATTTTATTAAGAATGAAATAATTTTATTATTGCATTATAATTATTTTTGATAATAATAATTACATTAGCTTATTAATATAATATCGTTTTTATTACTTTGTTAATAAGTCGATCGATCGATGTAAATATTTTGTGAGATATTGGTAAATATTTTAAGGATTCATAGAGTGTGGGACACGTGAAAATACGTGGACAAAAAAAAGGACTTAGCTGTTTTTTGGAATTAAGTGGTATTTTTTATTTTATATAATAAAATAATAATAATGGGGATGTGAAAGGGACTACAAAAGAAAAATCTTATAAATATGTCATCTATGGACGACACGTATGCATTTTTTATATTTAAAAAAAAAAAACGTTTTTGGTCATTCTTTTTCATTTTTATTCTTTTTTCTAAAAAAAGTAAAAAAAAATATTTGTCTTTTGTGTATCTTTTTCTAATTTTGGTGTTAGTGAAATTGATGAAAAAGTTATACTTATATTGCACTATTTAGTTATTCGTGCATACATATAGATCTTTAATAATTGTTACTGTAACTAGGGCCGTTCATGGTTATAGTCAACAACTAAATTAAATCTCATTTTAAATTAAATTAATTAAAAAAAATTAATTTTTGGTACAATTTAATTAGATTTGATTTTTTAAATTTTGAAAAATCGATATTATTTAGTTTAGTTTTGATTTTACTAAAAAATAATTGTAAAAATAATCAAATCGAGTCAATAAATTAGATATATAAATTTTATAATTATTTATATATTATTCATAAATAAATTAAAAATATTTTGTTAAATTTTAATTAACTTAAGTTTTTAACTTTATTATTTTCTCAAGCCCAACACTTCAGCCCAAATATAATAATTTCAAATCCAAGTCTATCAAAATCAATTTTAGTATTTACATACTACTGTACTTTACATAAAATAATCACACACTCTATTATTACTTAATTGCTTAATTAAATCGACATTAACTTTTTTGTAGGTTGCTCAGTGGTGTTTGTGTCTGTCAAGATACGTACGTACTCAAAAAAATTATTATTTTCAAACCGAATAAACAATAAAAATTGAACCAAACATAACCAAATCGACAATAACCAAACCGCTTGATTTGGTTTGATTTTAGAAATTTTAAAAGATTGACTAGATTGATTTGATTTTAATTTTAATCAATAACTAATCCAAACCGAACCACAAACACCCCTAAATATAACTATTTTTAGTTTAATATTAATATATTATGGGAAGTTCATTTTTTGGATTTACTTAACGAAATTAGATCTAATTTTCTTTTAAATATTTTTGGATTAACAGAAAATATTTTTTTATTGCGTACCTTTGCCTCTTACTTTGTCGATAGTCTACGTGTCAATTTTTAATATTTCACTTCGTTAAAAAAAAGTTTTCACACGTAGTCTATAGATCATCGGTTCAAATTATATAATTAATTTTGAATCAAAATAAATTATTTGTGTTACATTACTTGAAATGGATTTTTCGATTGCCGTATGAGTGTAAAATATTTTATATATTAAATTTTACCTTTTTAATATTAAATTAATCGATTTGAAGTAAATACTGAATAAATATAATTTTTTTACTCGGCTTATCTACCACATTTTTAAAAATAAAATATAGTTTGATAGTTCTATTATTTAACGAACATTTGATATCTTACCTTGTAATATTCTTGCCTATCTTACCTTGTAATATTCTTGCCTATTTTCTTCCTTCCCTACCCTCAATTATTTTAAATAAATAATAGTAAAAAATCAACCACTTTTTGGTTGATTGAAAAAAAAAAAACAAATGAGTTTTGAATTTTCATAACGTTAAATGGTATTTTCCTTTTTTATATATATGTATATATATTCTTTTCCCAATAGTTTAGGTACACTACCACCCCAAAAAAAAGTAAGGTGAAAGCTAATAAAACTATTCTTTGATTAAATACCTTTTATAATATAGATCACGTCGGGGACGGATTCAGGTTGGGTTCAGAGTGTTAATTTGAATACTCTTGGAAAAAATTACACGATATATATAAGGTAAATTTTCTATATTTTTATAGATACATATATTTCGAATCCTCTCAATAACAAATAAAAATAAATAGCTCAATGATAAGACCTCTAAATATTAAGCTGCATGCTTCAGGTTCGAATTTCTGCAATATATTTTTTTGTTTTCATTTATAGTTTCAGTTTATTTTTATTTAAAAAAATCAGTTCTATTTTTTAAGTATTTTTTATTTTAAAAACGTGCCAAAAATATAATTTTAAATCCAAAAAATTTAAAGAGCCCGTTACGAAAATTTTTTCATACCTCTTAAATAAAAATTCTGAATCCACCACTAATTTACACGTGTCACTAATAAATTAAATCATAGTGTATATTGATTGTGCTATTTTATTTTTAGATTAAGATTGACAATATATATTATTTGGTAGGTCAAAATAGCCACGTTGATTTCTTTTCAATGATTCGTATTTGATGACGTTTTATTTTGTTGTGTTTTCAACTTCTCACTTTGCCACATGTCGTTTAGTTTATTATATTTTTGTGTTATTCACATAAAGTCAAGATATCTTTTTCACTATCATTTTATCATCTTTTTATCTCATCTAAAAAAAATATAATTTTATCATCTTTTTATCTCATCTAAAATAAAAAGGAAAAGGATGTATTATTTTGATTTTGTTCGTTTTAATTTATATGGCTTATTCTAATTTTGAGGTTAAACAACTCCATTTTTTTCTTACTATATACTCATTAATATCTTTTAAATTATTTATTATTTTGATTCAATGTATTCTTTACATAATCCCAGTCTGTTATTAGTTCTTAAGATATTCGAGCTTTCAATAAAAATTGTTTCTTTTTAAAAAAAGTTTTCTTGAAAAATAAATAAGTTTATTATTTATTTTCTTAATGTTTGGTAACTAAAATACAAAAAATAGTATGTTAAAAGTAATTTTAAATAATGTAAAAGATATTATAGAGTGAAAAAATTTAACTAATTAATTATGTACACTATGGAATTGAGTATACAATATAATATAAAAAATGACATAGCATATTTTGTTGTTACTTCCATTTCTATTTTATGATTATTACTCCCATGTAAATGGGATGACATATTATGTTTTGCTATTACTTTCATTTTCTATTTTGTGAAAAAAAATATATAGAATACAACCAAATATAAAATAAAATATGGAGTATTTTATGTATAAAAGTATTTTTCCTTATGTAGGAACACTATGGAATTGAGTATACTATATAATATAAAAAATGACATAGCATATTTTGTTGTTACTTCTATTTCTATATTTTATATTTATTACTCCCATATAAATGGGATGACATATTATGTTTTGTTATTACTTTCATTTCCTATTTTGTGAAAAAAAAACATATAGAAATTAGAATACAACCAAATATAATAAAATAAAATATGGAGTAAGCTAAGTATAGCCACGTATAGTGAAAAGGAAGTTGCCAATGGGGCAAGAAAAATATTAGATAACATCAAAGGGAGAAAGTTGTTAGTAGGGCAAATTTAATACAATATATTAACCTACTTTTTTTAAAAAAAAATTGTTTTGTTTATTTAATGCCATGTGTATGTTTTTGATGATGGTCCAAATGAGCATATTTGTCACTAGTTGAGTAAGGCTTATGTAATGTTGATTTAATAATCTCATTTTTCATTTATGATTTATTGTTGAAAGATTCATAAAATGTTGACAAATTTTTTTTAAGGCCAAATACAAAAACAAAATTTCAAACTTCTTGTGTTTTTTTTTACATGTATTTCAAGTATGTTATTTTTCTATTGAATCATTAAGTTACTTATAATTTGTTTCTTTTATACATTGTTGGCTGATGTGGAACCAGATTTTGTGAGGGATATTAATAGAGGATATATGTGTTGTTCTAGAACTCATTAGTCCAATTGATATTGAAAATGTTCGAGAATAAATTACTTCAAGTCATTTGAACACATTGGAAAACAAATGAGATTAACACACAATTTGTCTTCTTTCTTTTAATCACAATCATTACAATATGAACACAATTGAAGACATTTACAGTAGAAAAGTCTATCAAAATCAACCAACAATGTTTAAAAGCAACAAATTATGGGTGATCCAATGATTCAATAGGAAAATGACGTAGTTGAGATAACTGGGGGGGAAAACCCAACAAATTTAGGGATTTAATTATGAGTTCGGTTTTTTTTTAAAATTTATCTTTAGGGTTAGTACTGTATTCATTAGGGGTGTCAAAAATGAACCCAAACATAGATAACCCGCCCAATGTGCTCAGAATTTTAACTGTTGGGCTCATGATAATTTGAATTAGGTTCAATCTCAACCCGTTCAAGCATAACCCAATTAAAGAGAATCCACAATTGAGCCCAATTCAATCTCCAATCTCAACCCGTTTTAAAATTTCTTACTAAGATATGTTCCTATATTAAAGGTATGAATTATTATATATTTAACATTTTTAGAACTTGTCTATCCATTTGTTTACTTTTTTTAAAAAATAAATATCTTGAACGCAAATTCGAATTGTGATTATAAAAGTTAAATATCACTATGTTAAAATTATTGAAATTAATCGGGTCGAAATGGGCGGATCAAAGACCCAACCTGTTTTTAGCCCATTTGAATCCAAAGTAACTTGGGCGGGTCAAGACCCAACCCAATTTCTATCTCAACCCATTTTAATATCTCCAATTTCAACTCAACCCACACATTTGACACCCTTAATATTTATGAACTATAATCTTGGGCGAAAATTCTCCTAAGAATCAAGCTCTTAATCTGGTTTATAATAAGATCACCTTCCCTTTTAGATTACTTCGAAAAGCTCTCGATCTATCAAAATTATTCTATATAAGTATACAAGTCTATCGATATTCATATTGTTATAACATATAAACTCTTATTTGATTTCAACTATGAACTATTGAGGTCAAAAGAGAAGATTGATATAAAAAATTGATTTACCCATAATGTAAAAGTTCATAGTGTTATATGCCAAAAATCAGCTAAATGCAACCACAAACCGAACTTCAAGTAAAGAAAATATCAATTTTTAGAAACTAAGGGCAAAATCATCCAACCAGTCCATAAATAATTATCCAGACACAGTAAAATTATCAAAATTCAAATTCGGCCTCGTCAATTTAAAATGTTGTCTTTGGTCCAACTTTTCAAAGTCTTAAAATTCAAAATTGAAAATTTATCTTGTAACACATCCTATCATCTCGAAAATCATATCACTCGACTAGAGACTTCATTAACTTAAAAAAATTTTACTTTAATACCAATAAATATCAATGTTTGAATATTTATCCAATCAATGAAAGATCTTCAATTTGATCTGTTGAAATAGTTCGTCGATTTTTCAGTATCGAGACTCCATTTTCCAACATTGTCATATCCAACAATTTTTTCTCAATTTTGCCTTATAAATAACAAATGCTCGTCAATTTATTTTGACCTTCGATTTTTGATCTATTTTTAGTATTGTCCTTCCTATCTTTCACTTATTAGTAAAAACGAAAAAGATATCATAACTTGGTGTAAATAATTTTGAATATCTTATCATGTTAAAAACTATATTCAAAGATCTTTAATTTGATACGTTATCTACCACATAACTTATTAATCATTGGAAGTATGTAGTTATCCTTTAAAGTTAGGCTCATTAGAAACTTTAGTCCATTGTAATGTTATTCCAACTTGACTTGGTCTTAGGTCAAATCTCTTTATACAACACACCTTCTATACTTATCATCATATTGAATATTGAGTATCTATTGGTCCATAACTTTTCTTGGCATACACACAAACAAAATATATTTAATATTGTTATGTTTACAACGCGCTTTAAACCATGATAACGTGAAGAATTATTTTCTTACCTAACTTGTATGGGTAGTTATTTATTACGATCATATATAACGATCAACTTTTTTATTTGATGTTAGATATCTCTATTGAAACTCGACTATTTTAAATGTGCGTCGTGTATGACCCTATATTACCAAGAATTTTTTTATATCAGATTGAACACAAAAACTCTAATTAAGAAAGAAACAACTTCATCTGCTGCATCATATCTGTTGACGATATATTAGATTAAAATAGACAAATTTTGTCAAAGACATTATTTCGTTCTCACACGTGAAAGCTATGATGTGAGTGTAATATATTTTTCTATGGATAATAATTATAAAAAAGGCATTATTCAAAGGATTTATAGTCAAATTCAAATAAAAACGCAGACATTCGTCTATGTTATGACTTATAATAGCCATTCACAAAAAAGAAACAAAATATTGTGTTCGTGGGGGCGCCATTCTATGTCAAAACACTCATAAATAGGTCAACTAATAATTTTTTTAGTTTTCGAGATGTCAAATGAGCGGATTAAACTCAATATACAATAATAATCATATCTGTATTAAATGTAAAGAAGAGATAAACAATTTTAAACGATATCATATAGAATAATATTAAACAATATGAATGGACTAAAAAATTATCGATAGAATAAAAAAGTACGTGATACAATTTAATTTTTATGACTCATAAGTTATATCAAACCCTAGTAATTCTTACGGCTCAATCCATTATAAGTAATATGAAATCTCAACATAAACAATAGAGTGGCTTGAGATTGTAGGTCAATTAAGACGGTTAATTTGTCATGGTCATACTTTTAAAGTCTCAAAAGTAAAAAAAAATAAAAATAAAAAATGTCCAAATTTAAAAAATCCAATCGAATCCAAGCTTATTCAAATTGAGATTTGAATTGTAATTTCTTCGATCAGATATATTAAATATATCTTGTTTGTCTACAATTACTAAGAGTCAAACAATGACTTGTAAATGTGACATTTCTACACTCTTTTTGAGTAAAGCAAAAAATCTATTTCTTTGTTACACCAACTCTCATAAGAGCAACATAAGCTAATAACCTATAACCAAAAAACATAACAGCCAATGCAACCATTGAAATGCCTTTACCTCCAAGCCCTATACTCTTTATGGTAGGAAAATCTTCAACCAGACACGTCGCGTTTATGCCACATGAATACGTTTCTCCACGACTATACTGTGACCCCAACAAGAGCTTATACGTGTATTGACTAATCGATATGTACTTTATCCAGGAAATGAACCATGGGACATGTTGAACGAAGTACCCTCCAGCTAAGGTGAACGATAGAATGATGACTGAACCGAGTACAGTAGCTGATTCTTGGTCCATGATCATTGCACCAAGAGCTAGCCCGAGGCTTTGGGAGACTAATACATTGTAGAGGATGGTGAATAAGGTAGAGAAAAAGTTGAACGCAGATGGTTTTAGGCCAGTCATCCAGTATGTTATAACGGTGAAAATAGTTGGAAGGACTAGCTCCATTGGAAGGTCACCTATAGTTCTAGCTATAAAGTACGCGGAGAGTCGATACATGCCTGATGATCTTTCTTTCTCCAACATCATCCTTTCTTGTGGGAAGGTAAAAATAGCTTGTAACAAAGGAAAAAATGACCAGAAATCAGTGTAGAAGAACATAAGTCCAACCTACATCAAGTTAACAATTACATCGTTAAAAGAATTTTTATACTATCAGATCATCTAATCAAAGATAACTACATCTCTAATGCTACAAGAAAACTGTGAATTACATGGGGATTTTGTAGGCATTAGTATGAAAATTTGGTTTCCTGCAAATTTTCATACTAATTTCCACGAATTTCCTCATGTAATTCACAGTTTTCTTGTAGTGTAACGAGAAGAAGTATCGATTACCTGATCTTGAATGTTGTTAGATTTCCACCATAAAAATCCACACAAGAAAGCCACCACCAAGACCTCTCCAACTTTGAGGCTAGAGAAGGACTCGTGTTTTCGTTCTTTCATCCCTCTTCTAAATAACACTGAGAATTGCTGCCACCATGTATTCGACCATTGAGTAAATTTCTTCTCAGGTAGTTTCTCCGCGACCTGATGAACGTCAGATTCTTGCAATTGCTCCTTCATGTTCTCCACTAGATTGGTTTTGAAAGCAGTTACCAAAGTTTTCTTGATTGAAGCTGGATCTTCTATAGGAGTATCTACTAATACTCGAGGATCATCAGATAGTATACCTAACATATTAAATCATACTAGTTTATTAGTCATCATAACATCTCAGCACAACGAGATGGGGTACTGTTAGTGGCAGAGTGGCCTTGCTGTTACGATCCATGATATTCAGCCCTTTGTCACTCTGATTCGTAAAAGAAAAGCAAGTGTCTTCATACATGAAATTACTATATATATATAGATGAAACATACCATTTGAAAGATCCAACAAGAAGTCTGAGGGATTCATGGCAACTAACGGGGAAAATCCGATGCCTGAAAAATATCCCATAGCATCTTCTCCTCTACCAAAATACAGGGGATTTCCTTCAGATAACAACAACACTTTCTTGAACATGTAAAACAGCCTACTCGAAGGTTGATGTATCGTTAGCACAACCGTCCTTCCACCCTTTGCTAAATCCCTTAAAGACGACACAATCCTTAACGCTGTAGTAGAATCAAGCCCTGATGTTGGTTCATCCAAGAACAACAAACTCGGGTTAATAAGCATTTCTTGTCCAATACTTACTCTTTTCCTCTCCCCACCAGATATCCCTCTCAGAAACGGACCTCCAACGATGATATCCTTGCACTTTGTCAATCCAAGTTGAGTCATAATCGCTTCAGCATGTGCGGTTTTCTCCTCAACTGTAAATGTTTTAGGCAAACGAAGGAGAGCAGTGAACACAAGTGTTTCGGACACTGTAAGGTGAGGGTAAAGGACATCATCTTGAGTAACAAAGCCGGTGCTACGATTCATGGCATTGGTAAATGGCTTGTTATTATACGTTATAACGCCTTTGAGATGTCCATTAACGAGCCTGCCTCCGAGTCCTGTTAGCAGAGTTGTTTTTCCACTTCCTGAAGGCCCTAATATCGCCAGCATTTCACCTGGAGAAACGATCCCCGAGACACCCTTCAAGATTATCTTCTCTTCATTTGATTTTGGTGAATTCTTGAAACACCCTTCTTTCGCCAGATTGATCTTGTAAAAAACATTCTCAAACTGCAAGATCACTCAAGCCATTACACTTTTAGCAATATCATAAAAGAGAGAAACTATTCATAAGGGCTGAGCTAGTAAGGACTAAGGGATAAGGCGCGGAGCTAGTAAGCACACAGGGATAAGGGACGGAGCTAGTAAGGACATAGGGGTAACGAGCGGAGCTAGTAAGGATACAGGATAAGGGGCGGAGCTAGTAAGGACACATAGATAAGGGGCGGAGCTAGTAAGGATACAGGGATAAGGGGCGGAGCTAGTAAGGACACATAGATAAGGGGCGGAGCTAGTAAGGACACATAGATAAGGGGCGGAGCTAGTAAGGACACAGGGATAAGGGGCGGAGCTAGTAAGGACACAGGGATAAGGGGTGGAGCTAGTAAGGGTTCAGGGATAAGGGGCGGAGCTAGTAAGGACACAGGAATAAGGGCGGAGCTAGTCACATCTTAAAATTCAAGTAATAAGTATTTCTTAGGTCTCATCGAGCACAAAGTCACTTTTGTTATAAAGCACTCTACTTCCTATGTGAAACTTTCCGAACAACACGAAGCGAAAAACAAAACAAAAAATCACATGATATATTTAAAGAATTACCTTAAGAGTGACAGGACGATTAATGTTGTTGAAAATAACTTCAATTTTAGAATGATCAGTGTATTGATTTTGTTGTTGGGACAATATGTTTTCCATCTTTAATTATTCCATGTTTAAAAACTCTTGGGGCTCTCTATTTAAAAGAAATTAAAATCAAGACTTCTTTGATGACTTCTTTTTTCTCTCCTAAATTCTTGGAAATACATATGGACTGACTAATATGTAGAGGCGATCGAAAGTAATTCAGTTGATTGATTATCTGACACTTCACGTTTTCAAATAAACAAACAAAAAAACAATTTATGAGGAAATGGAGAGTAATGAATTTTATTGATTAGGTTGTCAAAATTTGGTCATTTGCAAAAGCATAATTATTTATAAAGATAATTTAGCTAAACAAACCCCTAACAAATATTTCATTCATCTCATTTTATATCGTTTAAGAACAAAGAAATCGTCACAAAATAATTATTACTTTAGAATTTCAAGAATAAAGTTCATGACAATTGTTTTCAACTACTCAAGTTAAACATTAAAGAAGTGTGCACAATATTTTAAAGGGTTATTAGTAGAATAATAACCACTATTTATCTATTTTTTACTCATATAAACAAGAGTTAAAAACCTTGCTGCATCCAAGTGAGTTAGTTTTTATTTTATGTCCTCCTTAATTTACGTGATATTATTTTATTTTTAGTTAAATTTAGAAAAAAAATGGCATCTTTTTTATATTAACTTATATACTAACCTTGACCTCCAGGGTTTTCACCCTTATCTCAATTGTCAAAATTTTACCATTTCATTGATCATTAAGCCACAATTGGAATGTCTGCATTTACTTTGGAGTAATTAAAAACAAAAGAGACAAACAATGTAGCTCGTTCCACGCCTAGTGAGGGTTACCTTTCCTGTGTTTACGAGCTATTGCATAGAAACAAAGATTTTATTATGTACACGCCCAAAGGAAAGCGATTGCAGAATACCCTTGTTATAAAAAACGAAGTCTAGAAACCAAATAGAGTTAACACACTAAAACAAATTAAGGATTTTGCCACAATTATATAATTATCGATATATTATATTTAGCGGTAATAATAATGTTGAATGCCTTGAATCGGACCCGTTACAAACAGAAAGGACGGGGGTCTCGCTGCCCGGTCAGCGAGTCGGGGGGTCCAGGGGGGCGACGCGCCCCCTGGCCTGGGGGTCCGGGGGGGCGGAGACGCCCCCGGCCCGACGGTATACAATGTTATTGTATTGGGCCCTTAATTATCTGTTAATTCTGTATGTTGGGCCCAAGCCTGTTAGGGCGTAGCTTAGCACTATATATAGACGCTATGGCAAACCCTATTCTGTAATTCTGTTCTTGCCTCTCCATAATAAAACTGCTCTCCCTCTTCCCCGTGGACGTAGCCAATTTATTGGTGAACCACGTAAATCTGTTGTCTTGTTTTTCGCGTTTATATTTTCTCGTATTATCTCAAATTCCGCATAACAAATAAATATGAGTATTTATACCCAGTACTCTGTATAAATGTATTAAAGACTTTAACAACTATGAGTACAATGACATTAACTCAATTGCCGCTAAATATTTTTGCGGCAATAAAGTCACACCACTAAAATTACAAATGGAAATTACTTCCTACAAAATCTATTTCTTTGTCACACCAATCCTCATAAGGGCAACATAAGCCAAGAACCTATAACCCAAAAGCATAATAGCCAATGCAACTATTGAGATGACTTTACCTCCAAGCCCTATAGTTTTTATGGAAGGAAAATCTTCAACCAGACACGTCGCATTTATGCCACATGAATACGTTTCCCCCGGACTATATTGAGACCCCAACAAGAGCTTGTACGCGTACTGAGTTATTGATACGTGCTTTATCCAGGCAATGAACTTCGGGACATGATGAACATAGAACCCTCCAGCTAAGGTAAACGATATCAAGATGACTAAAGCGAATACAGTAGCTGACTGTTCGTCCATGACCATTGCACCAATAGCAAGTCCAAGGCTTTGGGAGACTAATACATTGTAGAGGAGGCTGAATAAAGTAGAAAAGAACCTCCACGCGGATGGTTTTAGACCAGCCATCCAGTATGTTATAAGAGTGGAAATAGTCGGAAGGACTAGCTCCATCGGAAGATCACCTACTGTCATAGCCATAAAGTACGCGGAGAGCCTATACATGCCAGATGATCTTTCTTTCTCCAACATCATCCTTTCTTGTGGGAACGTAAAAATACCTTGGAACACAGAATAGAACTCCCAGAAACTAGTGTAGAAGAACAGAAGGCCTGTCTGCTACAGATAACAAATGACATTAATATAACTTCGATGAAATGTACCAATTCCATCGTAAAAAGGAGTTTTTTACACTATCAGATCACTTAATTATAAGATAACGTGTAGCCGTTAATAACAACCTGGTTAACAAGTTAAATTACACTGTGTAGCTTAGTTCTTTATAGTACCAATTTTATTATAACAACAACAAACACCGGTGAGTGTAAGTAGACCTTACCAGTATCTCGTGAAGGTAGAGTATACAATATACATACCAATTTTATATCAGTTCAACGGCTTATTTCATGTAAAATTAATAATTACCTGATCTTGAATGTTGTTAGATTTCCACCATAACAATCCAGCAAAGAAAGACATCACCAAGACTTCTGTAACCTTGAGGGTAGAGAAGGACTCGTGTTTTCGTTCTTTCATCCCTCTTCTCAATAACACTGAGAATTGCTGCCACCATGTATTCGCCCATTGACTGAATTTCTTGTCAGGTAATTTTTCAGTAGCCTGTTGATCAATAGATTCTTGCAACTGTTCGTTCAAGTTCTCCGCTAGATTGGTTTTGAAAGCAAGTACCAAAGTTTTCTTGATTGATGCTGGATCTTCTTTAGGAGCATCAGATAATACGCGAGGATCATCGGATAGTATACCTAAGAAATTAAAATCACACAAGTTTACTAGCTAGTCATTCATACCATTTACCTAAATGAGAACGTATATTATGAGTTAGAACTTAGAAATATACAATCGTGAACATAATTAACCACACATGACGATGAGTATTGTAAGTAGCAGAGTGGCTTTGCTGACATGATCCACGGAGTTTCAGCCACTACATGAAATTACTATCTATAACAAAGAAGGATAGATTAACATACCGCTTGATAGATCCAATAAGAAGTCCGATGGATTCATAGCAACTAACGGGGGAAATCCGATGCCTGAAAAATATCCCATTGCATCTTCTCCTCTGCCAAAATACAGAGGATTTCCTTCGGATAACAGCAACACTTTGTCGAACATGTAATATAGCCTACTAGAAGGCTGATGTATCGTCATTGCAACTGTTCTGCCACCGTTTGCTAAACCTTTTAACGTAGACACAATCCTTAAAGCTGTAGTAGAATCAAGCCCTGATGTTGGTTCATCCAAGAGCAATAAACTCGGATTGATAAGCATTTCTTGCCCAATGCTTACTCTTTTCCTCTCCCCACCGGATATCCCTCTCAAAAGCGAATCTCCAATGATGCTATCCTTGCACTTTGTTAATCCAAGTTGAGGTATAATTGCATCAGCATGCGCGTTTTTTTCCTCAACTGAATAAGTTTTAGGCAAACGGAGGAGGGCAGTGAACACAAGCGTTTCGTAGACTGTAAGGTGAGGATAAAGAACATCATCTTGAGTAACAAAACCAATGCTACGCTTCATGGAACTAGAAAAGGGGTTATTATTGTACGTTATAACGCCATCTAGATGGCCGTTAACGAGCCTGCCCCCGAGTCCTGTTAGCAGAGTTGTTTTTCCACATCCTGAAGGGCCTAATATCGCCATCATTTCACCCGGTGACACGATCCCCGAGACACCCTTCAAGATTATTTTATCTTCCTCTGATTTTGATGAATTCTTCAAACACCCTTCTTTTACAAGCTTAATCTTGTAAGCAACATTCTCAAACTGCAAAAACACCCAATGCATTATCTTTAGCAAATAACTTAAAGAGTTTAACTTGTATACATTCAATAAATTTTACACTATCATCTAAACTTTGTACAAATCATAAAAAATGGAATGATTCTGATACCATTTGTAACGGCCTAGCCCGCTAATGATATTGTTCGCTTTGAACCTATATCTGCATGATTTTAAAATGTGTTACTAGTATGTCAGATCTGCTTACTTATATATATAGAGCTGTCATAAAGGGCCGGCCTAGCCCCACCCGGACCAAGCCTCGCGGGCCAAGGAATTCGAAGCCCAACATCTCTTTTATGTTTTGCCAATATGGGGTAACACACTCCTTCTAGTAGCTAATTTATTATACAAATTCATTGTATATTTGTAGTCATGATAAAAATACCGACCAGATATACAAATCAATTGTATATCTCTCCTAGATCTCGCTGGTCTCTCTCCCTTCTAACATATAGCTACGAATCCATATTATAAAAACATTAGCTAAGAATCCTTATAAAGAATTCTGATAAATAAAAGCCTTATTTGGATCGTCTCACTTTTGTCCATACTGAACATATGCAAGACCTTTTTAGGTCCTATTTTAGATACACAAGAGAATCAAATCATCAGCGATACAGAGAGAGAAAAGTGAGAGAGTGCACATTTCCACACATAATTTTCAGCCCTAGAAGTCAACTTCAAATTGTGATTCCTGCTTTGTTCCCCAAACGTTACTAGTTACTAGTAAAAGCCATGCATCTTAATTTACAATATATCATCTTGTCTAAAAAAAATAAAATAAAAATAATGTGGAAATTCTAGAGTAACACCAAGAAAAACACAAAACAAAACAAAGCAAAAAATCATATGAAATATTTAAAGAATTAATTACCTTAAGAGTGATGGGACGATTAGTGTTGTCAAAAATAACTTCACTTTTAGAATGATCAATGTGTATATGATTCTCTATATTCTCCATGATCTCTTGTTCCATATAAATACTGATATATTTCAAAATCAAGAAGCAATTGAAGATGAATGTGATGAGTTTCACATTTCTATAATAAATTCTTGGGAATATATATATATAGACTAATGTACAGAGGCTACAAACGTTACAAGGAAATAAAAAATTAGAGAGTCATGGTCAAAGATTCATTGTATTCCTTCAGTTTCTTTTTTAGTTGTTTTTCCAAGAGTCAGTTTGACTAATTTTTAAAAAATATATTAAATTATATTAGTTTCTTATTTCTTTTAAAAAATTAATATTTAAAAACTATATAAAAGGTAATACTATAAGTTGTAATTTTGTATTACAATTTTATAGGAGTATGAATAATAATATTGGTTGACCAAAATATTCTTTGAATGATTTATATGCCTTTTTAGTCTAATTCAATCATATTTTGGTTGGTAATTTGGAAAACTAAAAAGTATCACATAATGAAAATAGAGTAACAAATATTACTTCCAAATGACACATAAGATTAAAAAAAAAAGAAGAGAATGATGGACACATAAATTTATTTTAACAATTTCCAATGTGTTTGAATGTTAGAAATCAAGGAGGACTCAAATTTACCATTTTTTTAATAATGGCAACGACTAAAAGCAGTATTATTATGTGTAGGCAAAATGATCTAATGGACCCTTTTATTTGTATGTCTTTGTATTCTAAACCTTTCTACTTGACTATTTGTCAACTGAACCCTTAAATTCAATGAAACTCTATGTTTCAAGCCCTTCTGACTGTTGACCAAGCTTATGTGACAACTTAATTATTGAGTTAACACAAATATGTGATATCACGCGTAGGAGGAGCGTGAAAGATCAAATTTTTAAACTAAAAAAAATTGATTACTTTTTAAAAATAGAATAAAAGATCAAAATAAGAAAATTAACTGTTCTTTTGTCTTATCACCCCACCCATCCCCATTTCTTTTTTCTTTCTACTCTCAAAACCCCATTTCTTTGCTTTATCCCCTTTCAGGCCCTTTTCAATTTCTTGTTTCTCTTCGCATTTTCTTCCTCCTGGGAATAGAAACGAAATTGTATTGTTATTGTAGATTTATATTAATTTTCTTTTATTTTTGGGGTGTTACATAAAATTGTGTACAAATATTAGAGTATATTGTGTACTTTAATGGCTATTCGTTAATATCAATGGGGAAAAGAGACTTATGGTGGTTCAAGTGGTAGATATAAATGTTGATAAATGAATACAATTAAAAGTTGGAAATGAAAGAAATTCGAAAAAAAAGTGAATGATAATTGTTATTTATTTGAGAATGTAATGATACTAGTGAGAATGGAAGGTTGTGATGGTATCTCTAATGTAAAAAAATGGAGAGAGGTGAAGGGATGGAGGAATGAAGTGAAAAAGAAAGAAAAAATAGATTATTTTAAGAAAAATAATAATAAGGGATGCGTCATTTTTTCAATAAACAAATTTACCACTAGTAAGAGCGTCTACCGATTTTTTTTGTTGAAAATAAAAAGATATCAATAGAAATAAGCACAAGCAAGGGAGGCTAGACCTTATCTTACTATTCCTAATTAATGAGATAACAAGTCTCTACAAATCAACAGGCATGGAGAAAATAAGAACTAGAAAAACTAGGTATTCTTTTGGTGGAACATCTGATTATTTGAGGACTTAAAGTCAACAATTTTTTTTTATGTGAGACCAAAGTCCATTGATTACTGGGTTGTTCTGCGGTAGAGGTTCCCTGTTTGACTTCTTCTTGCCTTGATTTAGTATCCACAACTATGTCTGGCAGCGGAACCGGTAAGTCCCGGTTTCCGGTCCGATTCCGGTATAGACCGGTTTGGTCCGGTTCCGGGACATGTAACTGGACGGAAATCGGAATTTACCGGTCCCTCCCGGTTTCAGAAATTACCGGTCCGTTGCCGGTCCGGTCCGGTCATTTTTTTTTTAAAAAAAAATCTATCCGTTTATAGCCGTTGGATAACGGCCAGTGGGGCCCCCAACGGCTATTTGACCCAAATTTCAGCCACTTACACTCCTACCCCACCCCAAACTTTTTTAATACCCTAAAGTTTTAAAAATTATATTTTAACCCATTTTTTTACTTATAAATACCCCTAAATTTCATTCTTTTTAATCACAAAATCATCTATTCATCTATATGGTGGCACCAACTATTAGTAAAAGTATGATAATTCGAGATTTAATTCAAACAGAACCCTTCCTAGAAGGTGGCTGTGTAGATTAAATCTTTTAATACTCTACTAATATTTTTGTAAATGTAACTGTAATATCAAATAAATATAGGCTATTCGTCTTAATTTGTTTTTTAATATTGTTGTATTAAATTTAATTTTTAATATTGTCAATTTTAATTTTATAACTTTAAAGTTTGAATTTAAAAATTTCAAACTTTAAGAGTTTGAAATTTAAAATTTTATAACTTTAAAATTTGAATTTAAAATTTTCAAACTTTAAAATTTTGAATTTAAAATTTTCAAACTTTAAAAGTTTGAAATTTAAATTTTATAATTTTAAAGTTTGAATTTAAAATTTCCAAACATTAAAGTTTATAAAATTTAAATTTCAAACTTTAAAAGTTTGAAAATTTTAAATTTAAACTTTGAAGTTTGAATTTAAAAATTTCGAACTTTAAGAGATAGAAAATTTTTACATTTTTTTAACTTTTAAAGTTTGAATTTAAATTTTTAATTTTTTAATTATTATAATAAAAATTATATTCAATTAAAAAAATTAAATCTTTAAGTTTTAAATAAATTTTTTTTTAATACCGATCCGGTCCGGTATACTACCGATTCCCTTCCGGACCGGGACGAAACACGACAAATTTTACCGGTTTACCGGACCGGTCCCGGTTCGCACGGTTCCGCTTCCGTCCCGGTTCTGGAACTTACCGGTCCGATTAACCCGGTTCCGGTACCGCCGCCAGTCATAACCACAACTGTATTAGGCGAACCCAACTCTCCATCGTTCACAAATCTAGACAATAACTGTCATGTAGCGACTTGTGATGTAACAATCAACTCCCTAGAGTTATTATTTACATTATTTTGTGCCTCAACATCAATATGTATAGGAGTGGAAGAACCCGTTCCAGCCGCACCAAGTTGCTCGTCAGCGTTCCAAGTAACATAACTTCTGTATCTTCTTTAAAAAGCATTCTAATCCGGAAGAGGTGATAATAGATTGACATCCGCCTTTACTCTGGCTACACTAGGCCTTGACTTACTAGTTGTACAAACTCATATAAGTAGAAGAGTTTATCAAACTATTCCGCCTTATGTGTTTGACTATCAATTTGAGAAACAATTTTCCAGCAAATTAAGCTATTTTTTCAACTTCTCAAAATTAAAGTAATTACTAACCGCAAAATATGTATTTTAAATTTGTCAAAACCTTTCATTTCATTTTCTTGGACTGTCATGAAAAAAAGAAAGGATAAATTAACTAAATTAAATAAATATATTTGTTAGTTTCAAGGTGTAAAATTTAGTATTGCCTCTATGTTCATGACCTATCGAAAGACATACTCCTTTCTCCCTCTGTTCACTTTTATTTATCATGTGCTTTTCGAAAGTTAATTTAATAAAAATTTTAAAATTAATTAGATTATATTAATTTTATATTGTTAACAAAAAATTTATATATTAAAAAATAATACGAATTCTGATAATAGTCATGATACAAATATCGATCAAATATACAAATCAATTGTATTTCTCTCGTCTCCCCCCTCTCTTCCAGATCTCACTCGCCTCTCTCTCCATTATAACATGTAGCTACAAATCCTTATTACAGACACATTTGCTAAGAATACTTATTACGAAATCTAATAAATAAAAGCCTAATTTGGATGAACTCACTCTTGTCCATACGGTACATATGTAAGACTTCTTTAGGTCCTATTTTAGATACATAAGAGAATCAAATCACCAGCCATACATAGAGAAAAGTGAGAGTGTGCACATTTTCACACATAATTTTCAGCCCTAGAAACCAATTTCAAATTGTAATTCCCGCTTTGCTCCCCAAACATTACTAGTAAGAGCCATGCATTTTCATTTTATTTCAAATTATAATTCCCGCTTTGCTCCCCAAACATTACTAGTAAGAGCCATGCATTTTCATTTATAATATAGTTCTCGTCTAGAAAAAAAAACCTAATGTGGAACTTCTAGACTCTAGAACAAAAGCAAGAAAAACACAAAACAAAACAAAACAATTGTTTTCATATTTTGCTGTCAACATTAAATACTTATTCTTCAAATTATTTTTCAAGACCTAATTATTTAATAGTGATAGTGTGATAAATACCTACAACAATACTTATTTTCTTAATGAACGTGTCAAGTCAAACGACAACAAGTAAAAATAAAGGGAGGGAGTAAAATTAAGAGAAGTGCTAAATGACCAGAAAAATGTGGCCAAAATTTAGCCAGAATAGTGAAAAAGACTATTGTAGACTTTCCCTCAACAATAAAATTAAAACTTTTTAATATTTTCAAAATAGTATGAGTATTAATTATTTTGATAAGATGAATTTCCTGGGTCCCATGCCTTATTCCTTTTTCAATTCTTTTTTTTTTGTCATTTCACTTCTCCTTCTTGACTTTTTTTTTTAACTCTTCTTATAAAAAAATATTAGAATATGGTGAAAATAAATAATTATATTTAAGCACTTAAATTGGTTAAATTCATCCTATGAATGAAACGATAAAAGTATTTATTTTATGTATCTATTGGAACTTCATCAATGTAAAATATTTTTTTAAGAGTACAAAGAAAATCATAATTTCTTGGGGGAAAAAAATCATAATTTAGTCGCTTTAATGTCAAATTCTCTATGTATATATAATTAATGCATTAATTATTATTTTTGTAAAATGACTCAGTTTTAAATACACTCTTTAGATATTTCAAATTTAAACATTTACACTTATGTACTACAAGAAATATACAGTTACACCTCCAAATAAGTTTATCTATAACTAATTATATTAAAATATAATTATTAAATAATAAACTAAAAATATATTTAAAAAAATGCTTTTGTGACATTATTCTTACAAAATTAATTAGGGTCGATACTTATAAGTAATAAAATTTTATGATTTTTGTAATGTTTTGATGTTTATCAAATATAAAGTGTTTTAAGTTTTGCTTCACTTTTATCGAAATATTTTCATATTATACTTATATCATTATTCAAATATGTATTTTAAATTTATTTTAACGCAACTTCATAAACTTATTTAGTTAGAACTCATATTAATAATAATAAATAAGTAATAGTTCACATATTATCAAGTCAACATAATATAAGGGTGCAAAACTATCACATATTCAATATGATTGTTGTTAAATAGGATCGAAATTGATGAAATATATAATTTTTATAGTATTGTGATATTTGTCATCTCTAAAGTGTTTCGAGTTTTGATTGTCGTTATTAATATAGTAATGTTAAAATATTAAAATAAATAGCCTAATTTATTTAAACATAATAATTTATAAAATTATATACTTTTCATATTAATAACAAATATGAGTAATGGTCTATAAATTATCAAATTGACGTAATATAGTGCGGATACAAGACTATAGTTAATATTAACACGTTACTCTCAGGGATTCTCAGTAATATGCAATATTAGTAAAATAAATATGGATTCTGAAATTTACAATCAATATATATATATAAAGCTGAATATAGAAAAGCTGATGTGACATGCCTATATGACCTCCATTCCAATTTATCTTTTTTCTCAATCTTTTGAACTTTTTTTTATTTTTTAAAATAATAATCTACTAAATACATCTAATGCATCTATTAACTTACAATTAAAGAAGACAATGAAAAGTTATTACATAAATGATATTTTTATTATTCTAATGGAGTATGAAGAATTGTAACGGTTGTCAATAACTTATTACAATCAAATAAAAAGTATAAAATAGGAGAGCACATAATCTAAAAGTAACCAATAGAATTCCAATTTCATTGCAAAAAAAAATATATAAAATTACTACCTCATGTAAATCAAGAATTTTGATTTGTCTATACAAATGAAGTTATGCATGAGAGCACATAATCGAAAAGTAAGTTGACGAAATGGAAGAATTATTGCAATAGAAGATATACTACTTCAGGTAATTGAATTTTGAAAAGTTTTATTGCCTCAAATAAATAAAAAATTTATTTGTTTATACAAATGAAGTCAGACAAGAGGATATGAAGGTAAATTAACAAAATTGAAGAATCATTTCACAAGAAGATTTACTGCTTCAGGTAAATCAAAATTTTGATTTGTTATATAAATGAATTCATTAGAATATACTTGTGCAAGTTTAATCATTTTATGCCAACGAAAATTATATCAACGGATCTACCAGAATTGTACAATGGAATTCTATATAGAAATTCAATATACCAAAGATCGAGAAACATCTAAATGTCCTCTAATATTCAGTTTGTAAATCGTAAAAATAATGTCTGAAGTATAATTTTCTAATTTTATTCTTTTTCTTTTTTCACAAATGAAAAGTGAATAAAAAGATGAGGCAAGAAATAGTAAGATTAAAAATAAGAAGATATTAGTGAATTTTTTCTAATAGTATAGAATAAATTTAGTGTGATATATTAGAAAAAAAATAAAGAGATGAGGCAGGACATTGCAACTTGCAAGATAAAAGAAAGAAGATATATAGTAGTGGACTGAGCAAACAGTTAAAGGGAGGTAAAGAAAAAAAAGGAAAGAATTTTTTTTAAGTAACTACATACAATATAAATAAACACAAGAAAGGAAAACAAATGTAAAAACGTTACCCAAAAAAAAATATAAAAACGTTATTTTTAATTATTTTTTATGTAACTACTTCTCTCTCTTTCTTCTTTATTATATAACATCTTAAATAGAAGAATATATATATATATATATATATATTAATATCATATTATAAATGCGAGTAAATTAAATTATATTATATTAAGTAAAAAATGAAACGAAGATCAAGAAGAAAAAAGAAAGAATTTTTTGTAAGTAACTAAAATAAAAATAAACATGAAAGGAAAACAAAACGTTAGTTTTTTTTAGTTTTTCTTTAACTACTTCTCTCTCTTTCTTCTTTATTATATAACATTTTATATATAAAAAAATATATAAGTATATATATTGAACTTCCAAAGTGTGTGTATATATATATATATATATATATATATATTATAAATTCATTGAATTTATTTTTTAGAATTTTTTAAAAGTATAATTCATTAGAGAGGAATTTAAGAAAAAGTGACAAATTGTAGTGTCGTGGGGACTAGAGAGAGACAAACATGATATTTGAATTTTTTTTCACTGATTTTATAGATCAAAAGAAAAAATTATAAAGAAGAAAACAAATTTCAATAATAATAGTAAATCAATATATATATATAAATGAGGATCGTAGAGGAGCTGATGTGGCACCTCTCTATGGCCTCCATTTCAATTTCTTTTTTTCCTCCTTTTTTTTATTTATTTTTCATTTCTTTTCATTAAATAATTTGTTTATTAATTAAAAAATTTATTCATATTTATTATTCTAATTATACCTAATAAGTTACAACAAAACCTCCATCTATTTACATTCCCTACTTAAATAATATGTCTCTTCAACTTATTTTTAATTATTCTTATGGTTTACACAAACTATAAATAACAACTATCTATGTTCAATGATCATTCTCATTTTCTCATTCTTTCTTTTTATTAGTATAGTTTTTTCCTCTTTTACATTTTTTT
>NC_028648.1:5475531-5518781 GCF_001406875.1 Solanum pennellii
TTATTATTATTATGTGAATGAATGAAGATGAAAAGTTATACAGTTTTATTTTTATGTAATTTTTTCATCAAGTTCTAATTAATATTTCAATTTTTGTCACAGTTGAGAGATATAATATTGCACATGATACAATTCTTATAGCTATTGCATATTTATGCCCCTAAAAAATATATGATGTAGTTTATCATATTAAAAAATAGCCATAGACTAAACAAAAAATAAACTAATCATTTTTAGTACTTTTAAAAAATTTAATAAATAAATTATTTAATAAAAAGTATGAAGAAAAAATTTCCCCTTAGTCACATTAATTATATTAAAACTAAAAAGTGTAATTTATTTAACTTCTCTTAATTATTGAAAATGAGATACATAAAAAAAAAAAGTGATGTGACATTTATCTTCTCTTTTTTTACCTTTTTTCTTATTTAAATTATTGATTTTTTGTAAAAGTAATTTACTCAATTAATTAAAAATAATTTTTATTAATAGAGAAACATTTACAACAAAAACTTTTCACATACTACTTTATTGGGAGTAAATAATAATCATCCATAACTCACATCATTCTAATTTCCAATCCTAATAGATTAATTTTCCTTTTTTTTTTTACCTTAATCTGATTATAATTTCAGTATAACAATTTTTAAAAAATATTTTAAGTTATTTTCTCTTTATTATTTACTTACGACCAATATATCTATTTACATATAAAGTTAGAATGTTAGAAATAAATAAGATGATGTGGTACATTTCTATCACCTCCGATCACATTTATCTTTTCTCTAAATATTTAGCATGTTTTTTATTTTTCTTCATTTTCAAAATTTCATCTTCAAATAATTATTAATAGTATTATTCTGCATAATTGACATTTTTTATATATGTAACTTTTATTTTTAATTGTTAATTAATAATATTTATCACTTCAAAACCTTTCATGTGGATAACCCCCTAAAGTAATTAATGTGCAAGTTATATAGTTTTTCTTATCTTACTTAGTTGGTACAAGTAATAATGTTAAAGAGATTTTCTATAGAGTTTTTGTATTTTATTAGTATTTTTATTTATTTTTTATATATTATAAATTTATAAGTGTTTATTAACAGTTTTGGTATTTTGCAACTGTCGCTTTTTTTTCGTTCTGTAATAATAATTATTGTGTTGCTATTTTTTTTAATATTGAATGTTTGCTTTTCACACACGCACGCACGCACACTCGTTTTCTAATTTATTAAATTATTGGTTCTCTATTTATTTAGAGTAATTTTTCCATTAATATTTTTTTATGAACACTGTATAATTTAACTCCCTCCTAAAATACAATTTAGAATTACTACAGCCGCATAAACAAAAAGAAAATTTCCATAAAATTATTTTTCTTTCTTTACATGTTTATAAAGATAACATACCAAATAGATTATACGAAATTAACTATATTTAAAATACTAAAAGCATATATAGTGAACAATAAGTTGAAAAATATAATTTATTGGGTTCAATAATAATAATATTTGACTCAAAATATTTAAACAAAAAAAATTTATTCATAAATCTAAAGAGATCCACGCGAAGCGCGGATATGTTAACTAGTTATGATAATAAGGAGGAGAGATAAATAAAATTTTCTCTTTAAATTTATAAAATAGAAGATAAAAAGACTAATTTTAAAAAAAATATTAGTAAATTAAAGTTATGATGAGGAGAAATGAAAGCAATAAATTATAGCAAAGTAAGAAAGAGAGATAAATAAGATAATACTCTAATTATGTCATATATTAAATTAGATACTATTTTATAATTTCTATTGAGTTTTTAACATAAAATATAAATAAGAAAAATATTTAACAATCAAGAAAATGGATAACTTCTTTTGAGTTTTTTTTAGCATAAAATATAAAGGAGAAAAATATTTAAAAATCAAGAGATATCTTATTTTTATCAAGAGAACTTATTTATTTTTATTTTTTCAAAAGAGAGTCCGTGAATATTAACAGAAATATTTAACATCTGCGTTTTTCTTCAAATTTATAAATTAAAAGAAAGAAAACAATTATGAAAAAAGGAGCTTTTTGTGAACAAGAATAATTATTTATGGTAGAGATATAAATAATTTTTTTTATTTAGATATAGAGAGAGAGAGAGATTGAGAGATATACAATCCCAATTACATAAAGAATATAAAGTATTTAAAGAAACTAATAATTTGAGGCATTATATACTTTAACAAAATACATATAACAAATTTGGGAAAAACTTTCTAAAAAAACTTTATCAGAATGCTCATAGAAATAAAGTTGAGTCCTTTTTACAAAAAAAATTCAGAAAAAGAAGTTTATTATCATAACATATGCATACAAATTACATTAATTATTTTGAGATGAGAAAAATAATCACATCTTTTTAAATTATCACGTGTCTTCAAAGCATTAAGATAATCATAGTTTCTCAATTTGTAAAACAAATGAATTTAGTAAATCATAACAAAAAAATGTAAATTAGGACTTTGACAAACAAAATATGAGATTACTACATTAGAATTAAAATTATAATTTAAATTCTACAACGTTTAAGAAGAGTAAAAGAGTAACAAAATTAAGCATGATAGTAAGGAAGAAAAATAAATAATATTATTATTTCTATTATCTTTTTTTAAAAATAGAAGGTAAAAGAAAGGGTTTAAGAAAAAGTGATAAATTGTAGTAATGTGAGGAGAGGGACAATTAAGGTATTTGAATTTATTTTTTTTACTGATTTTATAGATCAATTAAAAACTTTAAAGAAGGAAATTTTCTTTAACAATAACTATAAATTATGACAATAAGGAGGAAAGATAAATAAGATTTTTGATTTTTAAAAATTATAAAAATGTAGAGGGTAAAAAATCTAATTTAAGAAAAAATATTAAATTATAGCAATGATGAGAAATGATGAAAAAACAATAAATTGTAGTAATGATAAGATGAGAGATAAATGAGGTAAATATATTTATTGTAATCATAATATAAGAAGAGTACTATAACTATATTTTAAAAAAAAAACTAAATTAGATACTATTATAACTTCTTTTGAGTTGTTAATCATAAAATATAAATTAAAAAAATATTTAAAAGTCAATAAAAAGAGAAAAAATAATAATTATGAGTCTTCATCAAAGAGAAATTTTATTTATTTATTTACATATTTTACGGATCAAGAGAAAAAAATTTAAAAAAGAACTTTTTGAATAATAATAATATTTAAATCTATTTTTTCTTCAAATTTTATGAATCAAAAGAAAGAAAATAATTAAGAAAAAAGAATAATTAATTATGATGATAAAGAGGAGAGATAAATAAGATTATTATTTTAAAAACTAAAACGTAGAAAAAATAATAAATTATAATAGTACTAGGCAAGAGTTGCCCGTGCAAGCACGGGCCCAACGTTGCTAAATTGTGTGAGTCGAATGTAAGAAAAGTGCATACATAGAGTCATTCTACATAATGCTGCAGCCCCCTCTCCGTCTAACCTCATTTCCTCATTCCCATTAAGTGACAATTTTTTATAAGATAGGATTAATCATAACAAAACAATGGATTTTCTTCAATGTGAGTTCAAATTACCACAACGAATGCTAGTGTGACTGATGGAGGTATTAACTTCAGATATTGGGAAAAACATGTAATAATAAACCTCAACTTCATCCAGCACCCAATCTCCTCCTCATCCCCTTCTTTTTTCCCCTTTACCACATCACCACTTAATCTCATAGTTTATCCATACTAAGAATCAAACTCAAAAATCATCAAACTTCACCCCCACCCCTCCAAGATACCAACTTCAAATCAACCCCCTCATAGAAACCACCAAAATCTGGTTTTTTTTTCAAACCATTAAGTCATCAGCTAAACAACTGTACCAAAGTTGCCTAATTAGCACAAACATTACCTAATGAAGATTCTTTTGCAAACCTTCGACACTTACTACTAAAAAGCTTCTTTAAGGCTATATCGAGTAAAAAATAATTTAAATGAAATTGTTACGTTCATATAAATGTTTCTAATTTTTCGTACTGATATTTTTACTCAAACTTGATGTGTGCAGCAATGATCAAATTGTGAAAGACATGGCAGAGGTTTATCATGACTTTTCAGGTTAATAATATATTCAACTGTCTACACTTTCTATAACAATTAAAAATCAACTATTCTTTCAAGACAGTATGTGACCGCGAGACGTATAATGAAAATAAAGTCCATAGCAGTTATTGCAGACATCAAAAATAAAATTAATAATTTAGAGAAAACAGGGTAAATAAAAGGACACATATCGCCAGATCCTTTAACATAAATTTAAAAAAAGCTTAGTATAACTTGCACAACAGGTATACATATCCATATCTAGGTCCATGTAATAGGCTTCTCTTCCCTAGCAGAAATAACTTTTCATGAAATGATATTCTATTAACTACGAGTTACAACAAATACCTCACCTAACCTGCACTTAACAACAATGAAAATGGGTTTTCTTTTCATTTCAACTACCTCCACTATCCCCCACCACAAAAGCAAAAGGACTATGATTTAAGTTCTAACTGAATCAAAAGTTAATATTTACCAATTTTCAAGAATTAAACTATTTAGAAATAGGCACAATTTGAATGTAGCTGCAAAATTACTTAACCAATCACGAGTTTTTCTCTATTCCTCCTGTATATAATTGTGACACATCCATTCATCCTTAAGAATCAAGAACTGATATTGAAATTGCTAACCAGTTCCGACTCCAAAAACATAAAATTTGTTACTGTGTTAATCAATTGACTACTTTACTATAGCAAAATAAGTTGGGTCAACTATATGGGATAGCTAAGCTTTACAAAACTCGAAACATAAGACTAAGTTAGTTCACCTTAAAAAAAATAGGGCATCACAATTCTACAAAACCATAAAGGAATCTAATGTACGGTAAAAACCAGAATAATAAGCAAGCATCAATGGACATTCCAATAGCTCAAATTCTGGTATAAGTTGTATATCCTAAACTTAACACTGCAAGTGAAAATAAGTGTAACAACTCAGCAATGTAGAAGAGCTAAAAGAGACCCAACAAAGTGAATGTTAACAGACAAAGCATAGTAGAAAGAAGTCAATAAGCACAAGAAACGTCGAGTGTAGTCGAGTGAACTACACGTGTCTTGAATAAAGTGAATCATCAGACTGACTGCTTAGAAATGGTAACATTTTATCCTGTTTATATGTACTTAGAGAAACAAAGACTGTTAAAAAATTAAAATTGAACTTATTGCAGCGATTCTCACGAACATACGCATCATGAATAACGGATAGTGTATTTAAGCAAACGACAAGTAAGTTCCTAACGTGAAATTGTTTAATCCCTTGGCAGTTTACCTCTAGTATTTGATTTAGCTTCTGTTGGCAGACATAATTTCATCAAGTGCAAGAAAAATATCTCAATGATATTCCACCATTTGGTACCTCAAAAACAATGTCCTAAAACTTTTTTAAAAAAACTTTGCTACACCTTTGAAATAATAGTTGTAATTCATAGCACAATTCCTGTAGAATGTACCTTGTCATATGGTGTAACACCAGCTGCTGGAGAGCTACTATTTGTTCACCAAACCTCTCATCCTATCAAGAACTCAAACAATATGGATTGCAGCACATTGCAGTGGTGGGGGAAAGATGCACCGATTTGATTTTTTTGATAGATTCCTTGATTAACATATAAATATTTGTAAATAAACAAATTTATGACTCGGAGCAGCCAGACAAATGTGTCCAATTCCCTCCTATAATCCAGACACTTCAAGTAGGAAAACTGAAAGGAACTACTCCTCTCCTACTTTAGCGTCTTTAGAGTTTTTTGCGATCAGTTTAGTCTTCACTTATATACTTAAGTTAAGCAAAATATTAAATTCTTAACTCAATGAAAATGTATAACACACCAGAACAATATATAATTTTAGCGAAAAATCTGATGTTCCTCATTATGTACATCATCGCTAGCCTATATTTTAAAAGTATCCAAGAAAAAATTTCTTATCCACAAGCTACAAACTACATAAGATATGAAGTTCATGAAAAATATAACTATATTTAAAAACATCTGCACTAAGAATAACAGCATTGCAGCAAAAATGAAGTAGGAGAAACCTTGGAGAAAATGGACACATGGACCTTTAGTCGTTTTGGTGTACGAGATGTAAGGCTAGTGCTATGTTCTAGGCAAATTGGGTTTCTTTTGTGTTGCATCATCCTTCTATTGCTTCAGTTAGATGGGAAGTAACAACAATCCAATCCTACATAAAAGAAAAAATAAATAGATATTAGGATATTAATGCATAGACAAATGTTTTGGAAGTCACCCTGTTATCTCAAAATATTGACATAAAGTGTTTTTAGATAAGAGGAGAAGAAAACGATTCAGAAAACTACAATTACAAAGAAAAGATAAAAGAATGCAAATAAGCTACCTATTATCTTATAAAAGAAGTAAAATAAATCAAATGCTCACCTTGTCAACCTTCTAATTTAACTTAGATAATTTTATTCTCGATTTCACCTTTATGCTCAACGAAGTCTCTTTTCTCATTTTTCTTCATTTCAACTTCCTCTTTTATCCTCACAACCGGCTTTTCAAGTTGATTAGCTTGTGCACAAACTTTCTCCTCATAATCTAGTGTTCTCCTTTTCTATACAAAACAATACGACTTAAGGTGCTATGACTTACATCAACACTACAAAGGCATTTTCATAAAAGTAAAATAGCATACAAAGTCAATTTGCTAATTTGAGGGACTCACCTGTAAAAAGGCCAACTCAGTTGACAATGACTTGATACACACCATTTACATATATACAAAAACATACAAAATATAGATGGATTAGTTTTAATACCTCTTCATTCTTATATCTTTTCTAAAATGCTCCCATGAAATGTTGGTGGCCATAGGTAATGCCAATCTAACACAAAAAAATGGTTCGCTTGGAATCAAAGTTGTCCTGAAATTTACTTTTTCGTTTAATTGCATCAAAAATTCATATGAACAGAAAGAAAGTCAATTAATTATTGCATATGACAAAAAAACATTGATGCAACATGGGCGAATTGAAAAATGAAACAACAAAATCAAAATTGAAGCTTTAAATTATCGAGGTCTTTTAAGCAAAAGCGAAAATTGAACATGAAAAACTAACTCAAATTGAAAAAAACTCCAAATATGAAAACACCCAGATTGAACTCATGAACAAAACAATGTGAAAATAACAACATACCAGCTAGAGTGAGATGAGAGAAATCAAATTGATACTAACATAAAAAAAAAAGTGAAAAATCAAAACTTCACAGCATGCTTGAATCTATATTTTCTCAAGATTTTTATATTGAGCCAAAAACAAATTTATGAGGTGAAGAAACTCCAACATAAACCCACAATAATATAAGACTAAAATGAAGAAATTCAAAAAGTTGATTCTGACAAAAAATTCGTACATGAACAGAAAAAAGTTATGAAAGAAGATCAACTAAAATGAAGAAACCCAGAATTTGATTCCAACAGAAAACCCAAATTAAAGGCAAAAAATTGAAATCATTGAAAAGCACAACAAAATTGAACATCAACAACACATCCAAATGAAAAGAAAAAAATATCAACACACCCAAATCAAATTGTTCAAAGAAAGATCAATTAGGAAATACTTTTTAATGAACTATCAATTTAAGGACAACAAAAATGCACCAAAAATCAAAGAAACATTATGAAAAAGCTTACCTAGAAATTCGAATGAATGCTATACAAAGGAGAAATTTTTATGAGCATATGAAGAAGAGGAAATACAGTAAACAATGAGGGTGTCATATGTGTAAGACACGTAGCTATGCATATGAAGAAGAAAAGAGACAGCAAACAATGAGGGGTGCCATATGAGTAAGACATGTAGCTATATTAAGCATCAAAAAGACAAAAATACCCTTAGATGTGATGACACAGGCATGTTGAAATAGCCTTCTTCTAATATAGTAGTAATATAATGATTAGGAGAGATGAAAAATGTTTAATAAATTGTAATAATATTAAGGAGAAAGATAAATAAAATATTTTATATTCTTTTTGTGAATATTATAAATCAAAATAAAGAAAAAAATTTAAAAATTTGACAATAAAGACAAGTGATAATTTTGACCAAAGTGAGGTATTGCATTATTCTTTTATATCAATCTTCAACTATAACTCAAAAATTTGATCAAATAAAATTTATTTTCATATGATCAAAATACAATTTATTTTCATATTTATACGTAAATGTTCTTTTGTGAAATTATCTCTTTTTATTTCTTTTTAAAAGTCAAACACCTCCTATAATATATTTAATATTATATATATATTGTAATTTTAAATTACGGCTATAATAAATAACAAAAAATTCATACAACATCGTTATTGTTACATTATTTAATTTGCCATTTAATAACAACTAAAATTTGAAATTCAGTCTATTTGAATTTGAAAATTATAAGCGATCCTTAAAATATTTTTAATATTCAAATATTAAAATAAAAATAAAAATATTTGATTAAATTTTTTGTCATCGCGCAAAGCGCGAACAAATTCACTAGTTGAATGATAATGATTAATACGATTCTTCACTAATTAATTAAATGTTTATACATCGTGCGTGTTTTTCTTTTAGAAAAATAATAATAATTTTGGGACTTAGATATTTTAAATAACTATTAATAATGCAATTTCGTAGAGATGTCTTGAATTAAGAAAGTTATTTCTTATTTTATAATTGTCTTAATATCAAGGTTGACTACTCTCTTTTTAATATAATACTAACATTTATATATATATATATATATATATATATATATACACACACACACACACACACATAGAGAGAGAGAGAGAGAATAATCAAATAAAATATAGAATATTTTTTACATTTCATTACTATACTACATTGTTTGTTTGATCTTCATAATAATAATTGTGCAGATTATGTTGAGTTATTATTAAGAGAAAAAGATTTGATATACTCCTTAATTTTGTGATATATAGATAATATATATTCCGTAAAGAAAAGGTTACATATACATTTATTGTTACATGAGCAAATTAAATAACTCATATATCCTCTTTTGACTAACGAAAGTTAAATTTTAGATTTTTAATTTATTAATTTTAGTTATTTAACCAAACAATATTTTTGAGTTTTTTTAATTCAACGGTTAATTTGGGTCTTAATTAAAATTAATCAATTTTTTGCGTTTTGTAGTTGTAAAAATATTGATGCATCTATAATAGACTTTGCAAGAAGATCAGTGAAAAATTAAATTTGATCATCAATATAGTATGTCAAAATTAGTCATGAAATTAAAGAAGATAAAAAATAAAAATAAAAAGACAAAAATTCATGTGTGAAGAAGATCAAATATAACTCGAAATATTTCGAGAAGGGTCCAATATATCTTTTATATTTTTATTTTGTTAAAATAATTAATAAGTTTTTCCCTTTTATTAGCGAAAAATGATCTTTGCTCTTCAAACATACCTTGTATAATTTTTATTTTATCAAAAAATAATTTTGAATCAATTTTTTGACTTTCTTCAGCTAAAAAAGATTTAACAATATCAAAGTTATATATGTAACAATTGAAATAGATGTGAGCCACTTTCTTTTAACAAAAAATATATTATCTCTAAATCACAAAGTTGAGAAATATAATTTATTATTTCTATAATTATTATGATTTATTATTATTATTAGTAGTAGTATTATATAAATGACCAATATATATGACACTTTTGATTAATAATTTTACTTGTTAAGTTATTTTATGAATTTTTAATTTGAATTGCGTGTGAGATAAATTTATTTTAAATTTAATATTATTAGTATTTATCTTGTCATTTAAATTTTTTAAATTTTATTTCTTAATTGTAAATTTTAAATTTGTGTTCTTTAAAATTTATATTGAAAAGTAGAAGGAATTATTAAGGCTATCATTTTGTAGTATTTTTAAAAGAAATTGAAAGTAACACGTAATTATGAAATTATGAGAATCTGGAAACAAGTCTAATCTCCATGCACTGGGAAACTTTTTATGTATTAAAAAATAATTAATAAATTTAAATTTAAATAATGTAAAAATGTCAAAAAGTAAACCTGTTTATAGTGTGAATGCACTATTCTGATTATTATGGCAAAATTTTTTTGACCAAAAGGATTTTTCCTAAAATTAAATGAAAATATTTTGTTAGTTTCAAGGTGTAAAATTTGTTATTGCCTCTATTGTGATGACCTATAGAAATACATAATAAAAACTGACCATACACTCTTTTTGACTCAAACATTATAATTTGGATTCCTTTGATGCAAACTTAAATATTTTCTTTTCCAATAAACATATCCTGACTTCTAACTTTAACAACATATTTTTACAAAACTTTTATCCGAGCACAAGCAATGAAATCGCAGACAGTCAAGTAAATTCAATTCATAAAAGCTCGAATATAATAATAGTAACAAAATTATAGTAGATTGAATTATTATATAAAAAATAATTTAAAATTGAAAGTTTTTATCGCAATATAAAAGAAAATTTGATCTTAAAATCATGGCATGATCAAATTATTATATCAAAATCGAAATTTTTTGATATTACAAAATAGAAAATTGGAAAAGGTGAATGGTGGACCAAAAATGCATTATTTTTGTCCTATGAATCTTATTCTATTCTTTTCCTATCGTTATCTTCATAATAACAACGACACCAACCGTTAGACAAAAATAACTACGTGTTGGGTTTAACTTATAGTATAAGGAATTAATTTGATTTCTTTTTTCTTTTTTCTTTTTTTCTATCAATAAAATTATTCTTTATTTTAATTTGTTTATTTGATATTAATTTGGTATACAATTTAAGAATACTAAGGTTTTTCAATTTTGTTGTCTTAAATAATAGATACGTAGAGTGTGTCAAATGTCTTCTAATATTGTGATTTTAAACATGTTAAGTGAAAAGTCAGAATCAAAGAATTATTAAAAAAATATATATATTTTTCTTTGAAACTAACTGAAAGAGTAAAGTAAGATTAATAAATTGAAATCGGAGAAGTATTTAGTGGTTAGAATTTTGAAGTCGTTAGGTTTCATATCAACAGCTGAATTCAACCCCACCAAATCCCCTTTTTTTTGCTTTGTTGGGCAATTTTCCTTTGGAATTTTAGTTACCATATTCCTTTGCTTTTTTTGTTCTTAAGAATATTTTGTTATTAAGAGCATTTATTAATAATTTGAGTACTTCATGCAATCAAGGATTTACAAAAAAGCCGTTCAATGCACTAAAACTTTTTGTTATGTGCGGTGTTCAGAGAAAAGTTGAACCATAAAGATCTATTATACGCAGAGTTCTCCTATATTTCTGCAAGAAGTTGTTTCCGCAGATTAAGCTTCAAAATGTAATTTGACGCTAAATGATTAGATTCAACTAATTCCTAATTAAGGTCCTTAATTATGTTCACTTATGTAATTAGATTAGTGCTAATAAATTCATAGTGAACACTTGGGGATAGTTTCATTAGCTAGATTTTGGATAATTAAGGGTAGTATATATCCTTTAATGAGTGTTTAAGCTAATTTATGCAAAATACTCCAATTCATTTAGATTTTGTTCCTATTTTTTTAAAGCAAATATTACCTTTGTAAAAGTACTCTTCAAGACAACATTAAACTTACTCTAATATTTGCTCATATATTATCCTACCTTACAAGAAAATAATTAAATATTATCAGTTAACGTTTGCGATTAGTATTTATAATATTTCAGATGATGATTTCACATTTTTTTTCATAAGATTTTTCAATCAACTTAAAAGAAAATATTTATACTATGATCTAAATTGTTCATAAGTTGCACGAGAAATAAAAAAGGGCAAATCTAAATATGAAATATCTATCAATATTTGGTACTGAACATCTATGTTGCTCAGACTCTTTAAAATTATTTTGGCACTCGTATCAGATCCTTCAAAAATACACTACTTTTAAATTATCTGACACACATTTAATAACATATTTTAAGAATTCGAGCAACATAGATTACGAGAAAACGGAAGGTTAGAGTAGTAACATCAACTTTAGGTATATATATTGTGTGGTGAAAGTTGAAATGTCGTTACATTTTGTTGGTGTGTCCTTTCACTTTTAATTTTTTTTCGAATAAATAATATACTTCTTCTTTATTGTTACTTACTCTTCTTCTTCATTACTCAAAAAGGACTTTATTTATTACATTGTATATAGACACACATTAAAACTTGAAACAACATAGAAAAATTAAAAAAAAAATTGTGTGTGAAAAAGAAGTGTTCCAATTTCATTATCAATGGCTTCAAAGTTGTTAATGATAATTGTCTTTGTTTTCGATTTGATTGCTTTTGCTTTGGCTATTGCTGCTGAACAGAGACGGAGCACTGTATGTATCTATTAATTTTTTGCTTCATTTTTATATTATTCGTATTTTTGTCTGTTTTAGATGGGAGGCGGATTCAGAATTTGAAATTTATGATTCGATAGAACTCCGCTCCTTGTTTTGATGCATTAAGATCACATAACATAAAAATTACTTGTGGTTTTGGTCTTTGATCTGTTCGATTCTCGAAAAGAATGATCTTGTTCGAGAGCTTTGTTTTGTCGTGAGGTAAAATCATAATTTGAAATTTATGAGTTTGGAACTAATGATTGAATTCGTAGCTTATTTTAGTTATTACTGAATTCACAATTACATATTTGGTGAATTTTTTAATAGAAAAAAAGGAAAAATATACCCGAACTATCGTAAATGATATACAGATATCCACCGTCATACTTTTGGGACATTGGTACTCCTACCGTCCAAAAACTAGATCATATATACTCTTTATACTAATAGACATACACATGTCATAATCTTATTCACCGACTCGATATTTATTAAATATCAAATCGACACATAAGATTGCAGCACATGCCCCTATTTAGTCTTCCGTTAGAGTGAATGACATATATGCTCTAGTTTTTGAATGTAAGGGCACCAATGTCCAAAAGTATGATGAATGGTATCTGCATACCATCTATGATAGTTCAGGGTATATTTATCCTTTTTTCCTCTTTAATATATGTTCAAAGCAAAATTTCATTAACTTCGCCCTGTTTATAACAACAAAAATATCTATTAGTATGCCTACTCTTAGCATTTATTTGAATAGCAACCTCTATGATCAATATTTGTTATTTCGAAAGTGATATTTCTTTAATTGTGATTGTTTCACACACTTCGTTTTATATTCAAAGTTTACTAGTACATGTACTACATTTTGATCTAACAACTCGTCGTTTCATTGATCAATAGGCCACAATTCAAACGGATAATGAACAAGTGTATAGTTATTGTGTCTATGACTCCGATATTTCAACTGGATTTGGCGTTGGCGCCTTCTTATTTCTCATGGCCGGACAAATCCTTATAATGGTGGCGAGTCGTTGCTTCTGTTTTGGAAAACCTTTGAGCCCCGGTGGTTCAAGGGGTTGTGCTGTTCTGTTATTCGTCATGTGTTGGTATATGACTTACCACAATATTTTTTTTCCAGACTCAATATATAATGTGATAATAATTAAGTTGTTAACCTATGTTTTAGGGTTACATTTTTCATCGCGGAGGTGTGTTTGTTGGCCGGTTCAGTTAGGAACGCGTATCATACCAAGTATAGATCATCGCTCTTGTTTAATGATCGACCTGTATCTTGTGAGACTGTGAGAAAAGGCGTTTTTGCTGCTGGAGCCGCGTTTATTTTCTTCACTAGCATAATCAATAAGTTTTACTTTATCAGTTACTCCAACGCTAAGAGTGGAGCTGGACCATATGGTGGAGAAGCTGGTGTGGGAATGGCAGCCTACAAATGAATATGATCAATCATGAAGTTCTATATGTATAATAATTTTTCAGTTTTTAGTTGTACTTGACTTCATAATTTGGTACTTTTTTTTTTGAGAGAGTGTTTTTGTTAGTATAGGTGTTTGATTCTTTTATGTTTGTGCCAAAATGTTTTTAGTCCTTTGCAAAATCCTTTTTTAAATTGTTGTTTATAAGATGTATTTTTGAAAAGAGAGTCCTTCGCGCAAATTATTTTGAATAGGTAAATCAATCATTTGTTCGTGGCAAGTAGGAAGAGAGTAGTAACATCTATGAAGTAGTAGAAGGCCACCTCCTCTACCTCTATGAAAAACCCTAGGAAATCTCTTTATTAGAGAGTCGATGCTTTAAGACGGACTCTGATAGCAGTTGTCACTACTCACGTTAAATATGGGAAAGAGTACCTTTATAAAATAAAGAATCGCTACCATAGGATTTATGACAAGATTTGATGGATCAAATCATACTAAAAATGCGAGACTCCATCCAAATCTTTCAATCCAGACATTCTGTTGTATGAACACCCCCACTAAAACTTTTCGTCATGTACGGGTATAGAGAAGAGTCGAACCACAAGGATCTGTTATAGTAGAATTCTCCTATATTTTTGCAAGAGGTTGTTTCAGCAGATTAAGCTTCAAAATGTAATTGAAGCTAAATGGTTAGATTCAACTAATTCCTAATTAAGGTCCTTAATTATGTTCACCTATGTAATTAGATTATTAGTGCTAATAATAAATTGCATAGTGAACACCTAGGGATAGTTTCATTAGCTAGCTTTTGGATAATTAAGGGTAGTATATATCCTTCAATGAGTGTTTAAGCTAATTTATGCAAAATTATCTATTTATTTAGATTTTGTTCCTATTTTTAATTTTTTTTTTTGCAAATATAACCTTTGTAAAATTAGTCTTCCAGACAACATTAAACTTATGTCTAATATTTTGCTCATATATTATCCTACCTTACAAAGAAAATAATTAAATTTTACCAGTTAACGTTCGTAATTAGTATTTATAATATTTGAAATCATGATTTCACATTTTTTTCATAAGATTTTCAATTAACTTTAAAAAAGAACATTTATACTATGATCTAAATTGTTCATAAGTTGCACGAGAAATAAAAAGAGGGTCATCTAAATATGAAATATCTACCAATATTAGATACTTAACATCTAAGTTGCTCAAACTCTTTAAAATTATTTCCGCATCCGTGTTGAATTCTCTAAAAATACATTATTTTTAAAATATCTGACAGGCATCTAACACGCAGAAAGATTTATGACAAATTTTGACGGATCAAATCATTCTTAAAGACGTTCTGTTCTATGAACACCCCCAACAACAGAATGATTCACTTTCAAGAAATTAGATATTCTTTTTTAAAAATATAAATAAATAATAAAAGACAAATAAATTAAAATATAAAAAGTGTCATTAATTCCTGACCAATGGTGTTCTTGTAGTAATGTAGACGTTATTTGAATGGATTTTGTCAATATGTAAATTCACATAAATCTATATAATAATTTATAATGTCAATTGACAATTGACATAGTACTCTGGCGTCATTTGGAAAGAAAAACTGCATTACTATTCTACGCATGCTTCGATACATTGTTTAGCTACAAAATTTATCTGTCGTTAATTACATATATATAATCTTGAAAAGTACTATGGATAGGTGGGATGGGATCAGGAGCAGGGGTGGAGCGTGGAGGGTATTAGGGGTGCGATCATAGGGAAGATATAATGAGTTTAAAATATCACTTGTAAAATTTATTATTTTTCTTATTCTTAAAGAAATTTGATTTCTTGATTATAAAAAAATATATTCTTTAAAAATTTTCATCTAACTAACCATGATTTATTTAGGGAAAAAAGTTATATATACCTCCGAACTGTTGTAAATGATATGCAGATACCTCCGTCATATTTTGGGACATTTAGTTCCCCTGTTGTAAAAAACTAGAGCATATATATACCCTTTATACTAACGAATATACACGTGTCATAATCTTATTCACTAACCGAACATTTATTAAATATCAGATCGACGGATAAGATTACGCCATGAATCACAATTTAGTTTTCTGTTAGAGTGAAATACATATATGCTTTAGCACGATAACACCTATGTCCTTAAAGTATGACGGAGGGTATATCTATATATTTTTTCCTTTTTAAAAAAAAATAGAAAACATGTTTCTTCCCTACCAAACAAAGCTAAAAAGCACGCTTGCTCTTGTCTGACTTCACCATTTTAGTGTTTTTGACTTTTGACTTCTTACTAATTTATATAATATACTTTGTATAAAATATATATTATCTAAAGCATTTTTTTGGGTATATATTTTGTAAATTAGTAAGGCAAAGTGTTTGAGCCATAAATTTCATTCTTTTTTTTTTATTAAAAAAAAATTCATTCTTGAATTAAAACTTCTAGATTAATGTATTTGACCTTTGAAATTAAAAAATAATAATTCATTACTAATCATAAAAGCAAGTAGTGAGGTAAAACAAATCTATCTCTTAACCTACAAGCAATATTGGGTTGGCTTCTACTAAATTGCAAGAGCCATGCCTTTCTAAGTTAATGAAAACATGCACACACAAATGACTTTTTCGTTGTTGTTATATTGTTAAATTTAATATTCGCTTTCAATTTATTTGTTTTACTTTCCTTTTAAGTCTGTCTTAAAAAGAATGCGACATTCTGAATTTGACGACTCTTTAATTTTAATATCTCATATGATATGTTTAAAGGACACGATCACACAATTAAAAAAATTTATATTATACGTATCTTTACTTTAATATTATAAGATTCGTTTTTTTTTTACTTTCTTAAACTTCACGTTAAGTTAACAAATAAGCCGAGGAAGTAGTTGATAAAGAAGGCTTCAATAAAATGTCAACATCCATATTTTCTTGTCATCTTTACCAAATATAACCTAAGCTCACTAGTCATCATATTTCTATCATTTATTTGCTTCAATGCCCTTTTCTTCCCTCCTCATATTGATGTTTTTTCAAATTTTCGATCACAAATACTTCAAAAAAAAAAAATCACCTCGTACTAGCACTGCTCTTAGTCAGCTAACCAAGAATCACAGAAATTTTCCCTTTCATCCGTCCCTTCTGAGATTGGTTTTCCCTCCGCTTTAAACGTACGAGAAATGGAAAATATCGAATCAATTGATAATCTTCAATCCATAATGTCAATGTATAGACCTTTGAAAAAGCTCAAAATTAGCTCATCATCACAACATAATAGCCTTAGATCAAGTGGAGACGGGGTGGAGCCTGTAGCTCAGAGGATTAGAGCACGTGGCTACGAACCACAGTTTCGTTTTCCTTTTGCTCTAGATGATCCTCCATTAAGCAGTTGTCACATTAATTGGCAATCACTTACTCAAAATCAAACTATGATTTCTTTTGCACCTCAAAGTTGCTTTAATAAGTGTCGAATCATTGATAATGGAACGAGGACGACTACAATGATGAATGTTTATGGCACTGTCTCCTCCCCTGCATCTAAACGATACAGGGGAGTTAGACAACGCCATTGGGGAAAATGGGTAGCAGAGATTCGCCTTCCTCGTAAAAGAACTAGACTTTGGTTAGGCACGTTTGAAAGTGCTGAAGAAGCTGCTTTTGCTTATGATGTCGAGGCCTTTAGACTCAGAGGAACAGATGCACGTCTTAATTTCCCACATCTGTTCCTCGGAGACCTGGCCCCGTTTGATAATAACATAAACGTGACTAATTCAGCATCGTCAAGTACTACTTCATTCGCGAAAAATCCTTTTCAAATCCAACACAATAAACGGTTCATCAGGCAATGTCGGAACAAAAACAGAGTACCTTCAGCTGTGGAACAGAGTACCTCTGTTTTTGACAAAGAAATAATGATGCAGGATAAGGCCGCGTACAATAAACCCTTGCCGTATGACCCTTCCCTGGGCTCTGTGCATAACGAGAGTTTAGTGCACGAGACTTCTCAAATAAAGATGTTTGATGGGAGCGATTTTTATGAATCGACACCAAAATATACTAATAATATACAACAAGAAAATAGTGATATGTGGAAGAATGTACTTCAATCTACTTCATTTGGGAATCACACTATTTGTACTGATGATGATTTGCAGCAACAACAGCAGCAGTGTGATTTCACTATTACTGATCCTGGCTTCGGGGACGATGTTTTCGACTTTTCCTCCAAACTCCTAGAGTAGGTGGTTATTTCTAGGGATCATGGGCGGAGCTACGTGGTTTCTGGTGATTAGCTGAACACTCTTCGTTGGAAAATTATACTGTATAGGTCAAATCTTACTTTATATTGGTTTATAATAGCATTTTGGAGACTATCTTTTCAACTTTTCTTCCATAGCCGTGGAATAGGTGGTTACTTCCAGAGGCGCATTCAGGGCGAGTTCAAGTTGAAGTGAACATATTGTTTTCAACATATAACTCTATATACATATACTTTGAATCGAATTTAGAATTTAAAGTGAACTAATTGTACTTTTTAATTATGGATATAGAATCTCTATTTGTTTTTGTTATTTTGACTTCTACACATATGTTATATGACAAAAAATTGAGTTTGATTGAACTCATAGTTAAACTATTGCACCCTGTCTCCATGTATAATAAGATTATACTTATTTTCAATTCGCATATTCTAAAGTTTAAATTCGACTTCATCCAAAACGATACTTGGGACATAGAGTCCTCATAAAAAATACGATAGTTGCCGCTCTCATATGGACTATCAAAGATCCCAAATATAACACTACAACATAAGTAAAAAATTCACTAATTCACGCCAGAAAATAAATAAAAAATCTACTTATTCATATCAACTAATGTCCTCAGATTCTTATCAAGTAGTATATAACTTGAGTTTTTGTAAATTGTAGGCCATTGCAATTTTATTTTATTTCAATTTTATTCTAGGTTCTTAATTTTTAGATATAAGAAATTTAAAATGTCATTTTTTTTATGTTCATTTATAAGTGGTCAGAAGATCTTAATTCGAATAACCCCAAATAATATTATGCACTATTCATTTCTCTTTAACTTTTTTTTCCAAAAATATTTTTGTTATTATTTTGGCTCAATTTCTTGCAATAAAATAAGATTAAACTACACACATAACACATCCATATAGAAATCAAAATTTATGCAAGATTTCTTCATGTATTTGCATTAAATATTCTATGAGTGCATGTTTCAATATTATTTCATCATCAAATCTAGTACAGAACAAGCCTTGAAAAAAACTAACCAATTAATGTTTCCATATTTTTCTTCTTTTTTCCCATACAATTTTTTCAACATAACTCTGTTTCTATCTTAACAAAATAACTGCCTTAAAAATATAGTTACTCCATCAAATCTCAATATCCAATTATATCCACTAGGATTTTATTTTTTTTTAGTTTTTGCAAGTTTTGCTATTTTTAGTAAATTTCCTTATCTTCAACACACTATAAAAGGTGACATCTAACATATCACACATATAACATCTATTATTCATTATACAAAATGTCTTATACACATAGAAAAAGTTGTATTTCTGGGCTCTTTCTCTTGTTGTTAACTCTTGCTTGTGAAGTGAATTCGGGGTTTGTAGGAGTTAAAGATTCTCATTTTGAACTCAATGGATCCCCTTTTCTATTCAATGGTTTCAAATCATATTGGTTGATGCATTTTGCTGCTGATCCTACTGAAAGGTACAAAGTTACTGAGATTCTCAAAGATGCTTCTACCGCTGGTCTTTCTGTTTGTCGTACTTGGGCTTTTAGTGATGGAGGTGATAGAGCATTAAAAATAACACCTTGTGTTTATGATGAACGTGTTTTTCAAGTAAAGGATGTTTGTTATTATAATATCAATGATTCTTTTATTTTGCATTATCGCGTTGTAATGCATGTGAGTTCCTTACTTGTTTCTAGGGTTCGGATTTTGTGATCGCGGAAGCTAAGAAATATGGTGTTCGTTTAATATTTAGCTTTGTAAATCAATGGAATTATTTCGGAGGAAAAGCTGAATATGTTTGGTGGGCGCGAAATGCAGGAGCTCAGATTAGTAATGACGATGACTTCTATACTCATCCAATACTAAAAAAATACTTGAAGAATCACATTGAGGTATATATGGGGTAATTATTATTTAATACACATAAATAATTTTTTTTTATTAATAATATTATGAAATTGTTACAGAAAGTTGTTACAAGGTTGAATATGTTGAGTTATCCCACATATGAAGTGGAAGGAGCTGGTGGTCAATTTATAAGTGTGAGGGAAAGCCTCAACCTTTGAGCTAGCTTTTGGGTTGAGAAGGACCAAGACCACCCAACATTGGTATCAGAGCTAGCTTTTGGGTATGAGCTCTCTCTAAAGAAGTTGAAGATACCTTCTTCCAGTAAATGGGACTGGAGGGGGAGATTTGTTGAATCCATTCCATTGTTTTATTCAACTTTAGCTATTCAATTGGTACAAGCAATTGTTAAAAAGGAATAGTAATTGGAGTTGAAAAGAAAAGATTTGGTAGTTGGCAAATTGGTAAGATTTGCAACCATTCTTGACTTTGCTATGTTTACATATGTCATTAGTGACATAGGCATGGTTTTATCCTTCTATAAATAGAGCATTCTTGCTCATTTGTAGAACACACCAAGTTAGAGAGAAAAAAACATTTTGAGAGCAAAGTGAGGTATTCCATAGACTATATAAGAAAATAGTCTGTGAAGAAAAATAGAGTGTGAGCGATATTTTAGTAAGACGGAAACCAAAAGAGTGTTGTTCCTTTTGAGTGTGTAGTAGTCACTTTGAGTGTTGTATTCGTGACTACACAGTGTAAAATTCCTTACTATAGTAATATCAGTTGATCCTCTTGGCCCGTGGTTTTTTCCCTTATTCAAAAGGGTTTCCACGTAAAATTTTTGGTGTCGTTATTTTCTCATTTTATTTCCATTACTTTACCATATATACGTATGTGCTTGTCCGCGTTTTCCCAACATAATAGTATCACTAAAGTTGCTTACAAAGACGATCCAACAATTATGGCATGGGAACTTATGAATGAGCCTCGTGATCAAGCTGACTATTCAGGAAAAGCTGTTATTATTTTAGAAATATCAAATCTATGATTGACGTTTTTGATGAATATTGTTATAGGGTGGGTTGGGTTCAAGAAATGGCGAGTTTTGTGAAGTCATTAGACAACAAACACTTGTTGGAAGTTGGAATGGAAGGATTTTATGGTGATTCAATTCCTGAAAGGAAATTAGTTAATCCTGGTTATCAAGTTGGAACAGATTTCATTAGTAATCATCTTATTAATAAATTGATTTTGCTACAATCCAGGCATACACTGATAAATGGTACGTAGTATTTATATGATCTTTCGAATCTGTACGTACATTTTCATAAGTTAAAATATTTATTTATATCGATGGTTATAGGTTATCTAGACAAAGTGATGAAGTACAATTGGCGTGGATGGAAAAGTGGATAACAAGTCATTGGGAAGATGCAAGAAATATATTAAAGAAACCTTTAGTGCTTGTTGAATTTGGAAAGTCTAGTAGATCAGGTGAAGCATCAAGAGATATATTTATGAGTAGTGTGTATAGAAATGTGTATAATTTGGCAAAAGAAGGTGGAACAATGGGAGGAAGTTTAATTAGTATGGCAACTAATGGCACATGGAATGGAGAATTATGATGATGGTTATTCTGTTGTTTTGGGACTAAATCCTTCAACTCAAGAATGTAATTAAAAAAATTGTTTTAGTAAAAAGGAAAGTTATGTTTTATTTTGAGTTTAATTTTTTAGTTTGAAAGCAAAGATCAAAAACACTTATTTTAATCCAGTGGAAATTCACAAAATAACACATGCAATTATATTATTATCAAGCATATATACAAACAACAAAAAGATAACTAAAAAAACAGAAAAGTTCACTCTTGCATTCTTCCATTAAGTCTGTCGTCTCTGAGCTCTCTTCATTGACCTTCTCATTTTCTTGGGATAAATGCCTTCAAAAAATTCAACAAACCATTCTGGCTTACGGTATTTAAACACGAGGCTCCACACAACAGTTCCAACAACTAGTCCAAAGCTGTAGCCTATGACTACTGATTCCCAAGTAAATCCACAAAAAAAATATGACTCATCTTCAGACTCCAATGGTTGAGGAACATGGGATGAATCACTTGTTCCACATTGCTTTGATAAAGGAGGACCACATAGATCAAGGTTACCACCATACGAGTCATTTTCAAATGTGTTGAATTGTAGACCTTGAGGAATCGATCCAATAAGAAGATTCTGAGAGAGGTTTAAGACTGCTAGAAACTTCATTGTTGTCAATTCCCTTGGAATCTTTCCTGTGAGACGATTCCAGGAGAGATCTAACGCTTCAAGCTTATTCAATTGCCCCAATTCCATTGGAATGTGACCTATGAGATTGTTATGGGATAAATTGAGTAGCCAAAGTGAGCTGAGATCCTTTAGTGTTTTTGGAATGACACCTTCAAAATGGTTGCTCGAGAGGTCTATGGTTGTCATAATTGTGCTGATTCTTTCTAGCTCAATGTCCTGGCCTTTGATTACCAAACTCACAGAATCCTCATACGATGTGTACAATGGAATCATATCTGGTTCCATATACCTAATCTTTCCTGTGTCTTCACCATCTAATTTAATCATTGCCTTGAAGTTTCCAAAAACTTTTGCAGGAAGTGAGCCACTGAATTGGTTATGCGAAAGATCAAAAATTCGCAACTCGGGAAAGCAAAGTGTACTCTGACAAGAACTAATTGGTCCATGGAACAAATTAGACTTCAATATTAGGACCTGCAGTTCTTCAAGTGTTCCTAGCCAAGCTGGAAATGTGTCATTTATTGCATTATTCCCCATATCAGCAACTTCTAAATTACTACAGTTGATCAACGAGAAAGGCAGAGTTCCTTCAAATTGATTGTCATTCAAGACAATAGTAATCAAAGAAGTGCTCTTCGCACATAATGGGGGAATACTCCCTGTGAAATTGTTCCTTCTTAAGTCCAACACTTTTAGACTAGACATGCTTCCCAAGCAACTTGGAATCGAGTTACTGAAGTTATTGCGTGATATATCTAGAAATTCAAGATCGTTCATGTTACAAATGGATGATGGTAGCGGACCCTGAAGGGAGTTAAATTTAAGATCAAGAAACTCTAGATTATGGAAATGAAATTGTGGTAGGTGGCCTGTTAAAGAATTATGCGAAAGATTTAGGTACCTCAAATTGTCCCACCTTATGCCCCTAAACCAGTTTGGGATTTTTCCACGAATCTTATTATTAGAAATATCCAAGAACAGAAGTCTCTTTCCATTTGTCAAGAAGTGTGGAAATTCCTTCAGTTCACATGATGATAACTTCAAAATTTGTAGGCTAGGAAAAGTGATTTGTATTCCCTCATCGATGGTGATGTTATTTGATGAAAGGTCAAGGTTAGAAAGGTTTGTGAGATTTACAAGTGATTGAGGAAAAAAATCACTGAGTTGATTATGGCTTAAACTCAGACGTTCAAAATTTGGGTTTATTTTGAGCTCATTGGGTAGTCCACTAAATCGATTATTATTGAGCCACAACTCACCTAGCAAAGGGAGGCTAAACAGCGAAGATGGTATGATACCATTCAGTGAGTTGTTCCACAAACCCAGTTGGGTTAGCTTTTGAAGCATGCTAAAATTATTAGGCAGTGGGCCAGATAAGGAATTACTTGACAAGTGTAAGTGTTGAAGATGTGTCAAGCTTACAATTGTAGAAGGAAATGAACCGATGAAGCTGTTGTTAGAAAGATCTAAATAACTTAGCTCTTGGAGGTTAGAAAAATAATCGGGAATTTCACCTGAAAAGGAATTGGACGAAAGACCTAGAATAGTGAGGTGCTTCAATTTAGAGATTGTGGAAGGAATATGGCCGGTGAGATGATAATAACTGAAATCCAAATACCTAATTTGTGTAATATTGCCAATGGAATCAGGAATGGAACCAGAGAATTGACATCCTTTGAGGTTCAAGATATCCAAGGAACTGAAGGTGCCAATTGAATCAGGTAGCTCACCAGAGATTCCTGAGTTAGAAATATCCAACTCCAACAGAGTAGTGTTGCTCGGGTGGATCTTTGGTAAAACTCCTTTGAGAAGATCATTGTCACCCAATTTGAGATTTTCCAATTTTGGTACAAGGAAAAAGCTCTGTGTGAAAATACCTCGCAGATTAGTAAATTCAAGATTGAGGTACCTTAAGGAGGAAGAAGAAATATTCACAGGTATCGGAGATGAGATGTTGATAGCAGAGAGAGAAACTACCTCCAGATTTGTCAAGTTCTGAAGTATTGTTTCAAATGTTGTCTCATCAAGTTGTAATCCATCATAATTATCAGAAAGATCAAGTGAAACCAAATTGAAAAGGTGTGAGATTTCTGTTGGGATTTTTCCACTAAAGGAAGACCGAGAAAGGTTGAGATGCCTCAAATTCGTCAATCGGCCAATGCTATGGGGGATTGAAGAAATATTGAAGTCATTGTAAGCAAGATTTAGTGTGTGGAGATGATGGAGTTGGAAGAGGCTGCTATTGGGATGAATAGCTCCATTAAGAAGACTGCAACCAAGGTCCAATTCGATAACATGACCGGTAAACAAGTCACAAGTGACCCCGTCCCAACTGCAGCAATCCCTACCCTCATTCCAAGACTTTGTTTTTGGGATATCAACATACTGCAGATCAGTCACATCCAAACATCTACGGAAGTCAGAGATTTGGAATGATTGTTTGAAGTGAAGCAAAGCAAAAGCTTCAGTGGGAGAGCAAAGATGATGCATCATCACAGAGGAAGAAGTAAAACTGTCACTAACTATCAAAAAAATACAAACAAGCGAATAAAACAAAAACAGAATTCCCATATTCTTTTTGCTTATTTTCAGCAAATAATAAGATGTTGTTGCAAAATCAATCATCATAATCGTAATATATAAAGACAGAAACATGTGTAACACATAACAACCAACTTTTCTGTTTTGTAGTTGTTCACAACAACTATATCACACAAACAACTCATTTGAACTTCAGACATAAAATATATTGAAAAAAGATATTGAGAGCTATTTTCTTACAAAGACTCTTAATTTAATTTATTTTTAGTGTTTGAATTGTATGATTTATTTTTAGATGTTTTAGTAGATAGAGCTTAAATGAATTATATATTTTTAATATTTACAATTTATTAAAATGAAAAAAAAATTATTTCTAAAAATTCATATTATGATGTTAATACAAATAGTTTAACCATATGCATTTAGGAAATAAATTATTGCTTTCATCAAACGGTAAAATTTTTGTTGAAATAATCATTTTTGTTCAATTTTTTTAAAAATATATTTTATCCTTCTTTGTCCTTGTTATATATATATATATATATATATATATATATATAATAGAAAAAGTCATCCTTTTCAGATAGAAACTACATATATATTTCTAAGAAAAGAATATATATTTGACTACTAAATTGATTAAAAAGTGTACAAGTAAAATAACTAACTATTGCACAAATTCAATATTAAGGAGGATGCTAAAATACCACATGTTAGGCTAATATATACAAAGCAACAAATCATGGTAAATTTTAATAATAATAACAACACAACATTATAAAATTTTTACAATAACAATAAACTAGAAACATAAATATTAAACTAAACAAATAAAAAGAGATGAGAGAAGAGAGAAGAGAGTATAGATATTTTTCTTTTTGTAATTGGTGCAAGTGTGTACATTATTGTGTCAAATGTCACTATTGATATGATAGTATTGAAGAACACAAAGAGTTGTCGTGAATATGAAATTAATCCATTTGAGATTATGGTGAGAGATAGGAGTAAAAACCATAATAAAATTTATGCGTATCAATATGATGATTTGTTATTTACTATTTAATTAATTAAATAATTTATAACATTTAAATGTAATGTATGAGTTAAAATCTAAGGATAAAATATGTAAAAAAAATGTATATATTAAATGTATAATGAAAAATCATTATGACTAATTATTAAGAAATTTGTAACAACTGTCAATATGAAAAGTCATCACTATTAGTACGTGAAAGTTGTAAAGATTGTGATATTTTTTTGTTTTCTTGTTAATAATAATTTATAATTTAATAATGAGTATTGGATTGTAAATCTAGTTAGACATAGGAGTATTATTATCATAATACGAAGAGTCAAAATTCATGAATCCCAAAATAAATATTAAATTATTTAAGATAATAAATTAATAGTCATGATATAATTTTGTAATTCAACTTTTGACTTAGATTCTTCTCAATTTTAATATAATTATTTCTAGACACGTGTCTCATCCTAATATATTAATATAGACTTCCTAAAATGAAGTATATAATACTCTATTTAGCAATTGAACAGTCATTTAGTTGAAAAAAATAGATTCAAATGCAACATATATTTGTAATATAATATTATTCATCTGTCATGTAACAAAATGAGATACATGCTTGGGAGTTATTCTATTTCTTCAAGAAGATAGCAACTTTAGGTATGATACTAATAATGTTTTAAAAATAAATATACATACTAAATAAGAATTGAGAGGCCACAAAGCATACAAAAATGACACTAAATGAAACCAATAAAGTTGAATTTAAAATCAGACTCATGAAATATATACTCCATGGAATTTGATTCAACAACTACTCCCAGAGTGATACTTTTTAGAGCAAAATAAAAATATTGAGTGTGTGAAATAAATAAAATAACAAATATTATCTATACACATTATTTCATAAACACAAGCCAAATTTAAGCAGTAAACAAAAATTGAACTTGTTCAAAGGAAAAAAAATCAGTATTACCTTATGCTAGGGTAAAGTCAACAAATAAGAGGGCGATAATAATAGCTTTTGTGTAGTCTAACAGAATAGGAGTAAGAATAAAATGATAAAGAAATTTGACAGGGTGGTANTTAGAAGAAACAAAAAAGATACAAAATCAATTCATAATCTATAATTATTATTGTTAATTTATATAAAGTAGAATAAATGAACAAATCTAAGAAAACATAAATGATACTACTGACTCCCTCTGTTTCTATTTAGTTGTCCACTTTAGAAAAGACACACATATTAAGATAACAATAATTAACATAGTAAAGTTACAATTCTACTCTTATTAAATATGATTTCAAAAAGGATGAATTAAAACTTATAAATTTTCAAGAATGTTTAAATGAAGGTATAATAGGAATTTTTTTTGTCCTTTCTTGATTTGTCAAAATGGACAAGTAAATAGGGACAGAGGAAGTATTACCCTAAGACCCACCATAAAACATAGATATATTCCAACATTGAATATATATCTTTTAAATTATCAATTATATTGTTTGAAAATATGTGAGTATTATCATATTCCATATAAAATTACAATAAATAATTTTCATCTAATGAGCCCAGAGTAGGTAAATCTTCCATTTTCTGATTTTTGTATTTTCATATACTTGTATTTCTTTTTTCAAAATGTTATGTCATGCTTTATTTTGAATCGAATGTCTATCGGAAGCAACCTCTCATAGAGATAAGGTAGTCGCATACTCTATTTTTCTCTAAATCCAATTATAAGATTATATTGAATATGTTAATTGTTGTTATTGACTGGTCTTATCAGACTGTTAGGTAAAACATCCAGACAAATAAAATGGGGTACTTGCCCCCCATCTACCACAAATGAAAAAAGTTGTCCAAAATGTTGAGTCAATTTCCATTAAGACTCTTAAGTCTTGGTTGCTAGTACCAATCTGTTTTCTCTAAATGTTGTTTTTTATTTCGAGGTCATCCACTATCTTGTGTTACTCAAAACAATGTGAATTGACACAAATTCCAATGAGAGATGTTATTGCTTGACTAAGTAAAGTGAGAAAAATAAAAAGAACAATAATTGAATACACATGATTTAACAAGACAATGTTCCAGTGGAATTTTGAAGTCACTGAACCAATTAGTGGTTAATAGTACATTCTACATATTTTAATTTGAGATCACAAGATATAATTTTTTTTAAAAAAAACTTTTGTAAATTTTATGTTAAATCAAAATCATACAAACAAATTGAAACGGAGCAGTAACATTTGATATTGTTTGATATTTTTGATGACGGACATAATTGGTTGCTCACAACTTGTATTTTATTCTCGAAAGAGATAAAGTCTCCATTCACTCTACCTTTTTTAGACCCCAAATTAAGAAATTACACTGCATATATAAAAGTCAGAGATTTAAATTAAAGAGAGACAAGAAAAATGTCTAGATAAATAAAATGGGGTACTTTCCCCCTAATAATTCTATTTCCAAAACGACTGACCAAGTTTTTAGTCTTGGTTGATATAGTACCAACTATACCAAATATTTGTTTTGCTCAACTTCAGCATAAATTGAGAGAAAATAATACAGCGTTGGCATCACAAAGGCACTGTTTGGTTATCGTATAACTTACATTTTATTCATATATAAAAAAATATATTAGTTTTATTATATATGATAGAAGTTTTGTCTTTGGTAGAGAAATCAATCTAACTTATACCATGTTTGGTTGGTTGGATTTTAAAAATTATCTAAAAGTTATTTATGTATAAATTTTATACAACATTTGGTTGTGTTTTTTGTAGTCCTACATAATTAATATCAACATAAGAAATGAGGAAATTTATGTATAAGTTATGATGTTAGAATGTAGAATAAGTTATGTAGATATTAATTAAACATGCATTGGAATAATAAATTACATATTTACCCCTATTAATTTATTTTTCTTATTGTTGAGAACAAATATTGATTACTAGCATAGCAAAATTGGATATTTTATATTTTCAAAAGTTGCAGAAAATATTAAATAGGTAGCCACTACAGTGATTGCTCTTCAAGAGATGGTGGCAATGGTGCTTCAATGGAAACTGGAGGAGTTAGAGTTGTTGTAGTTTTCGTTAGAATTAATTTGTGGTTTCGATAAATCAACAAATTGTTTTTAGTGTTCGTTTGAGTTAAAAATAAATAAAATAAAGATAAAAATTAAATAGCAAAAATAAAATATAATTCTCACTTATTACGTATAAAGGGGGAATCTTTTTTCTTTACTTTTATTTTAAAACTAAATAAATTACCCGTGATTCGCACGAGATTTGAACTATTTTATTAAGATTACATATGATCATTCGGTAATATTCATCTTTTTGATACATACACTACATCGTCAAGAACATTTTACCCTAAGGTAAAATGTTCCTCCAAAATCTTAAATTGCTATATTTTTTTAATTTTTGTGTTTATTATACAAAAATTATGAGTCATAGAAGATGATTTTAAGTATAAAAAAGCAAACTAAGAAAATCTCCCTGGAAATAGTTGGTCAAATATAAAGAAATTTTTTAAATAGAAGTTATAAAGAACAATATTAAACGTTATAAAAGAAACAAAGAACGTCGAACTACAACACTACCAAGCAGTAGCGTACGCAGTATTTTATGTAAACGGTGTCGATATTAAAATTAAATAGTATAACAACATTATATTAATAAAAATTACTCTAGACGTATTAATAAACATGATTATGTTAACTAGTGAAACTCTTAACGAAACGTTTTCATGAAATTAAATTCATAAAAAAGGGTCTGCTCTGCTAAGGATCAAACTCACAACCTCTTGCGCATAAACCATGCCCCCAACAAATAGGCCAAGATCTCTTATGTGACCATCTAGTACAATGCATTTTACTAGCAGTCATATTCTGTTTTTTAGGTTTTATATGAATATAAATATAAAAAAAACCGAAGAAGCAGTGTCGGTGACACACCTTGCTATAAGGTGGGTCCGCCCTTGCTCCCAAATAAAGTGGAACATCATGTTGATACAAGATCATCATTAATTAAATTTAAATTGATGACTTTGGATTCCTTTCTTATGAACCTTCATCAATCTGTTTTTTATTATTGTGTGCCATATCAACTTATGCTAAAAATGACCCTAAAATCTTTATTATCATAAATGGCTTTTTGGTCATTATATCAATATAGTTATTACTATTTTAAAGGTTTCATATCACCGGCTCCAATTTATTTGGATTAAACAAAAAAAAATATCCATACAAATAAAAGTGGTTGCTTTACCCCTCATAAGTCTATTTCCAAAAAGACTGACCAAGTTTTTCAGTCTTTTGTTGATAGTAACATTTATACAATATTTGTTTCGCTCAACTTTGGCATAAATTGAGATAAAATAATACAACTTTGGCATCACTAAATACACAAATTGTGGTCCATGGATGAGTAATAGTTGTGAAAAATAAAGATGATTTTTCAAAGGTACAAATAATTTTAGATATTTAGTAAAATTTTCTAAAGTTTGTAGAGATATTTTTAGTATTTGTTGTATCTAAGAAAAATATTAATATTCTAGATAATTAAATATTTATAGTTAGAAAAAATCTGGATAGTCCCAGAGTTTTAGATATTTGTAGGAAGAGGTTAGAATAGTCTCTAGATTATTATATTAGTATCTAGAACCATGCTTACACAACTCTAAATAGGAGTGGTATTAGGCATTTGTAAACAACTCAACACCAACAAAAATCAAATAGTCTTCTTATATAACAAAGTTCTTTTATTCAAAATAGTACTCTTTTTCCGTTCTAGCTTCCTTTTCTTTAGTTGAATCTTTCGATCTTAGTTAAAGATCTGTTGGTTATGTGAAGGGGTGATTAGGGTGTCATGCGGAAGCTTACAAATTGCAAATCATATGGTTAATAAATTAGAACAAAGACTAATACTAAAAATTAAAATATTATTATATCAAAACTATTATAAAGAAAAACGTTTGAAACTGTAGAGAGAATAAATCTCCCCATAAACAAAGGTCTATAAACAACTACATTGTGGAAAAACTAGCTACTCCAAAAACCTTGTCACTCCAAAACATTTTTTCTAAAAGGAAAGAATCAACTAAATATGAAGAGAATTATATTTTTCTTTCAGAAAAAATAAAAGCAATTATGATAATACTTTAATTTTTCTTTAAGCCAAAAATAAAACTCAATTATGATAAAAAAAATCAGGGCAAAAAACTAACACGATCTTGAGATTGCAGAAGGTTCCCCAATTATACCTTTTTTCTCCTATTCTCTCTCAATTCTAACAACCTGTTACTCATATTTTGTAGTGTTCCACAAGACTATTTGGAAGACAAAAGATTTAACAAAATAGTTAATACTTAGCTATTTTCTAATTTTTCTTTAGATTCAGTAGTGCATTACCTAAGACAATGTGAATTGGTCCTCTTACGCAACACACACGGTAGAAAAATTTGGTGCAGAACTTGTATTTCCAATGAGAGATACTATTGCTTCACTTAGTCGAGTGAGAAAAATAAAGGAAAAAAGATTTGAAATATATCCGAACTTTGATCGAGATTGTTGTAACAATACTGAACTTTGGAAAGAACCTTTTATCTTCTACACTATTTAATAGTGCAATTTGATATTATAAAATAAATTTCAGCCAAAGTAGAAATATCTTTCAGACCCTTTTCCCAAAAATAAAAAATAACAATAATTAAAGACATGATTTAACTCCTACATCTGCTTAAGTTTTCCTAAAAGTAAAAAATAACAATAATTAAAGACATGATTTAACTCCTACATCTACTTAAGAGTATGTAATGTAACATCAATGATACCGTGTGGAATTTTTCAAACTTGTGAGTCACTCTACAATTTTCCACAAGACTTTTCAAATCCATGTAGTTGTAATAGAAATAGATGTTTAAAAAACTTCAAGTCTTTAAGCCAATTTCCACAAAAAACAACAGGGAAAAAAAGAGGATGGGAAATAACTAAATAAGTAGTCGAAGCAAATACTAAAAAATAACAAGGTTCTAACATATTATACAGGATCTATATTACGTGTCCCGTAAGTGATATATGTGAAAGGTTTAGGTACGACAAGAATCCCATCTCATGTTGTTAAACCAGTCAAGGTTTGAGTCGTGAATCGTCCACCAGGAGTCAAGGGACTAAGAACAAACAATACAGCAGAAATTGAAGCACACACAATCTCTCTATATTGTGGATCTGTTTCTCTATACAGGCAAATTCAGAAGCAAATATTTGTTTCTAAACATTTGAGAATTGTTTCCAATATGTGTTTGAAAAATAGAATTATTGATTTCAACAAAACTTTGTAGAAACACAGAGTAACCAAAGTTTAATGAATCAGTAAGAGAGATGAACAAAAAATTAATTCAGAAAAAACTAAAATATGCAAACGTATCAGAATCTGAAAATAAGAACAGAATAAGATCAATTCCACTGAATGCACAGTGTCCCCTTAAGAAAATTATTCCCGTCTAATATCCGAGGTTTGATTTGGAATATGTCCTCCCAGGATAGAATGATCTCAATCACCAGCGTATTGATACTCAAAACTCTGGTGTCAGCGAACAACTCAACAACAGTAAAGTACACGAAGAAACTTTGTGCAGCAGAAGAAGAAGAAATTAAAAAAATCGTAAAAAAAATTCTGAAGAATAAATGGTATTTATAAGCAAGAGGAACAGGTTCCGAAAGGTTGCAACCTTTTCAGAATCCACACGATCATTAATGAAAATTTGCAACCTTTCAAACGGACTTGGTTGTTCCTGAAAGTTGCAACATTTCAGAACAGTCATTTTCAAAAGGTGGAAAATTTTAAATAAATTCGGGAAAGATTTTAAATAAAACAGGTCGTACGGATCCGAGTCGGGTCGGGATAATCAACTAAAAAGTTGAGTGTCGGTGACTTAATTTAATTTAAATAAATAAATAAATAAATAATTAAAACAGTCTTTGTCCAAAAAATAATCTCTCGATCATTAGACGAATCATTCTGGACAAAGTAATGAAGCACAATTGGTGTGGATGGAAAAGTGGATAACAAGTCATTGGGAAGATGCAAGAAATATATTAAAGAAACCTTTAGTGCTTGTTGAATTTGGAATGTCTAGTAGATCAGGTGAAGGATCAAAAAATATATTTATGAGTAGTGTATATAGAAATGTGTATAATTTGGCAAAAGAAGGTGGAACAATGGGAGGAAGTTTAGTATGGCAACTAATGGCACATGGAATGGAGAATTATGATGATGGTTATTCTGTTGTTTTGGGACTAAATCCTTCAACTCAAGAATGTAATTAAAAAAATTGTTTTAGTAAAAAGGAAAGTTATGTTTTATTTTGAGTTTAATTTTTTAGTTTGAAAGCAAAGATCAAGAACACTTATTTTAATGCAGTGGAAATTCACAAAATAACACATGCAATTATATTGTTATCAAGCATATATACAAACAATAAAAAGATAACTAAAAAAACAGAAAAGTTCATTCTTGCATTCTTCCATTAAGTCCGTCGTCTCTGAGCTCTCTTCATTGACCTTCTCATTTTCTTGGGATAAATACCTTCAAAAAATTCGACAAACCATTTTGGCTTACGGTATTTAAACACGAGGCTCCACACAACAGTTCCAACAACTAGTCCAAAGCTGTAGCCTATGACTACTGATTCCCACGTAAATCCACTAAAAAAATATGACTCGTCTTCATATTCCAAGGGTTGAGGAACATGGGATGGATCACTCGTTTCACATTGCTTTGATAAAGGAGGACCACATAGATCAAGGTTACCGCCATACGAGTCATTTTCAAATGTGTTGAATTGTAGACCTTGAGGAATCGATCCAATAAGAAGATTCTGAGAAAGGTTTAAGACTGCTAGAAACTTCATTGTTGTCAATTCCCTTGGAATCTTTCCTGTGAGCCGATTCCAGGAGAGATCTAACGCTTCAAGCTTATTCAATTGCCCCAATTCCATTGGAATATGACCTATGAGATTGTTATGGGATAAATTGAGTAGCCAAAGTGAGCTGAGATCCTTTAGTGTTTTTGGAATGACACCTTCAAAATGGTTGCTCGAGAGGTCTATGGTTGTCATAATTGTGCTGATTCTTTCTAGCTCAATGTCCTGGCCTTTGATCACCAAACTCACAGAATCCTCATACGATTGGTACAATGACAGCTGTGATGGTCCCATGTACTTGATCTGTCCTGTGTCTAATTTAATCATTGCCTTGAAGTTTCCAAAAACTTTTGCAGGAAGTGAGCCACTGAATTGGTTATACGAAAGATCAAAAATTCGCAACTTGGGAAAGCAAAATGTAGTCTGACAAGTACTAATTGGTCCATGGAACATATTGGACTTCAATATTAAGACATGCAGTTGTTGAAGTGTTCCGAGCCAAGCAGGAAATGTGTCATTTATAGCGTTATTCCCTATATCAACAACTTCTAAATTACTACAGTTGAGCAACGAGAAAGGGAGAGTTCCTTCAAATTGATTACCATTCAAGACAATGGTTCTCAATGAAGTGTTCTGCGCACATAATGGGGGAAGACTCCCTGTGAAATTGTTCCTTCTTAAGTCCAACACTTTTAGACTAGACATGCTTCCCAAGCAACTTGGAATCGAGTTACTGAAGTTGTTGTGTGATAAATGTAGAGATTGAAGATAGTTCATGTTACAAACGGATGAAGGTAGTGGACCCTGAAGGAAGTTAAATTTAAGATCAAGATACCCTATATTATGGAAATGAAATTTTGGTAGGTGGCCTGTTAAAGAATTATGCGAAAGATTTAGGTAGTACAAGTTGTCCCACCTTATGCCGCTAAACCAGTTTGGGATTTGGCCACAAATCTTATTGTTAGAAATATCCAAGGCCTGAAGTTTCTTTACATTTGTCAAGAAGTGTGGAAAATCCTTCAGTTCACAAGATGATAACATCAAAACTTTTAGGTTAGGGAAAGTGATTTGATTTCCCTCATCGACAGTGATGTTATTCGATGAAAGGTCAAGGATAGAAAGGTTTGTGAGATTCGAAAGTGATTGAGGAAAAGAACCACTGAGTTGGTTATGGCTTAAAAACAGGCGTACCAATGTTGGGTTTGTTTTGAGCTCATCGGGTAGTCCACTAAATCGATTATTATTGAGCCACAACAGACCTAACAAAGGGAGGCTAAACACCGAAGATGGTATGGTACCATTCATTGAGTTGTAGGACAAGTCTAAGCATTCAAGATGTGTCAAGCTTACAATTTTAGAAGGAAACGAACTGATGAAGCTGTTGTTAGAAAGATATAAATAATGTAACTCTTGGAGGTTAGAAAAAATATCGGGAAGTTCACCTGAAAAGGAGTTGGATGAAAGACTTAGATATGTGAGGTGCTTCAATTGAGAGATTGTGGAAGGAATATGGCCGGTGAAATGATTATAACTGAAATCCAAATACCTAATTTGTGTAAGATTGCCAATGGAATCAGGAATGGAACCAGAGAATCGACATCCTTTGAGGTTCAAGATATTCAAGGAACTGAAGGTGCCAATTGAATCAGTCAGCTCACCAGAGATTCCTGTGTTAGAAATATCCAACTCCAATAGAGTAGTGTTGCTCGGGTGGATCTTTGGTAAAACTCCTTTGAGAAGATCATTGGCACCCAATTTGAGATTTTCCAATTTTGGTACAAGGAAAAAGCTTTGTGTGAAAGTACCTCGCAGATTAGTAAATTCAAGATTCAGGTACCTTAAGGAGGAAGAAGAAATATTCACAGGTATCGGAGATGAGATGTTGATAGCATAGAGAGAAAGTACCTCCAGATTTGTCAAGTTATGAAGTATTGTTTCAAATGTTGTCTGATCAAGTTGTAATCTATACACCAATAAAGAAGAAAGATCAAGTGAAACCAAACTGGAAAGGTATGAGATTTCTGTTGGGATTTTTCCACTAAAGTAAGACCGAGAAAGGTTGAGATGCCTCAAATTCGTTAATCGGCCAATGTTATGGGGGGATTGAAGAAATATTGAAGTCATTGTAAGCAAGATTTAGTGTGTGGAGATGATGGAGTTGGAAGAGGCTGCTATTGGGATGAATAGTTCCATTAAGAAGACTACAACCTAGGTCCAATCCGATAACGTGACCGGTTAACAAGTCACAAGTGATCCCGTCCCAACTGCAGCAATCGCTACTCTCATTCCAAGACTGTTTTTGGGATATCAACATACTGCAGATCAGTCACATCCAAACATCTAGGGAAGTCAGAGATTTGAAAAGATTGTTTGAAGTGAAGCAAAGCAAAAGCTTCAGTGGGAGAGCAAAGATGATGCATCATCACAGAGGAAGAAGTAAAACTTTCACTAACTATCAACAAAATACAGACAAGTGAATAAAACAAAAACAGAATTCCCATATTTTTTGTATTCAGCAAATAACAAAATGTTTTGTTCTTACAAATTAATCGTCATTATCCACATATATATACTAGTTTATGAATTACACTTTGTGTAGTTTTTGTGAAAATAATGAAGAATAAAATGCAAATAAATTTTTAATAGTACTATGACACGAAACTTCGAATGAGGGTCGTATTTTAATGTTAAAATTAACTGATTAATTTTTTTAAAATAAATAAAAAGATAATAATAGGGATAAGTATAAGCAAGGGGGGCTATTCGAGATAACAAGTCTCTACTACTTAACAAGCATGGAGAAAATAAGAACTAGATAAAATTAGGTATTCTTTGATCATTACCGAGTTTATAATCCTCAATATGATAATATTACAAATGAGGATGCTTAAGTAATGCAAGAATATAAAAGCCAGTAATAAAGATGAGTTATCCAACTCAAACTTCATTACTATGTATGAACTAAAAAAGATTATTTGCCCGTTTAAAGTAATCTGAAGTATTTTCCACAATCTACAAGAAACAAACTAGTGTTAAAAGTCTTTACTTCTTGGTGGCTAGTACCAATTATTCCATATTTGTTTTCTCTAAATATTGTTTTCATTTCGAGGTCATCGACTATCTCTACAGTGTGTATCACCTAAGTCAATGTGAATTGGTCCCAACTCCCATTATGTTAGACAAACGGTAGAAAATTTTGCTGCAGAATTTGTAACGAATTTCTAATGAAAGATATTGTTGCTTGACTAAGTCAAGTGAGAAATAGAAAATAACAATACTCCTGCGTTTAGTTGGAGTAGGTAATGTAACATCAATGATAATTTTCAAACTTGTGAGTCACATTCTATAATTTTCCACAAGCTTTTCACATTAAGGTTAATGAGAGAAACTCCATGTAGATGTAGTAGAAATAGATGTTTAAAAAACTTCTGCCAATTTCCACAAAGACTACAGTCCAAACCCGATGAGATAGAAAATAACTAAACCAGTAGTCGAAGCAAATGCAAAAAATAACAAGGTTCTTACATAGACCACAAAAAATATTCATGACATTATTTCAACGTTACTTGTTAATATTAAACATGGTCTATATTACTTGTCCTGTTAGTGAATTATGTGAGAGATTTAGGTACGACAATGAATCCCATCTCATGATCTAATTTGTCACCAAACGACGTGATGTCTTTAGTTATTCAATATACATCTTAGTTAACTGTTGTCTTGTATGAATCCACCAGGAGTCTAAGGGACTAAGAACAAACAATACAGCAGAAACAAAAGCACACACAATATCTCTATATTACTAATTGTTGATCTGTTTCTCTATACAGGCAAATTCAAAAGCAAATACCGCTACCATTTGGGTGCGCACAACGTAAAATATACGCTCCTATACAATAGCTCACAAACTACATAGGAGAGATAACCCACGCTAGGCAAGCCTGGTGCGACGAGCTTGACCCAGAACGCATACCCCTTGCTTTCACCCGCAAGAGGTTTCGAACTTGAACCTCCAATATGGAAGTGTCAAGCCCAAATCACTGGGCCACCCCGAAGGGTCAATCATCTCTATATCTTTAAGTCACTCATCATCATATCATATATAATTATATATATATATATATATATATATATATGGCCGAACTCATAAACAAATTTCTAAACTTGTTGAGTTTTCCCCCTTAGGTACTTCAACTACGTCTTTTTCCTATTGAATCATTGAACCACCCATAATTTGTTCCTTTTAAATATTGTTGGTTGATTTTGATCGACTTTTCTATTGTAAATTTATTCATTTGTGTTCATATTGTAATGATTTTGATTGAAGAAATGAAGACAAACTGTGTGAATCTCATTTTTTTTTTCTAATGTGTTCAAATGACTTGAAGTAAAACACAATTATTCTCGAACATTTTCATTATCAATTGGACTAATGAGTTCTGGAACAACATATGTATTCTCTAGTAATACCCCTCACAAAATCTGACTCCATATCAGCCAAAGGTGTTTGTTAAAATAACAAATTATGGGTGGTTCAATAGGAAAATAACATAGTTGAGGTACCTGAGGGAAAAAACTCAACATGTTTAGAAATCTGTTTATGAATTTGACACACACACACACGCACGCACGCACGCATATATCATCATATATTATTATAAGTGGGAACAAAAAAGTTAAAAATTGAAATACCAAAATAACCCTATATAGTTGAGTTACAACAATAATACCATTATATTATTTTTATTGATTATTATTATTATTATTAAATAGTAATTTAAATTCCATAACAGAAAACTTTTTACATACCACTAAAATGTTACCGTAATAATTTGAAGTGCATTTATGAGTATTCCTTTTGCCATTATCATTGAGTTGCATTAACAATTTTTCTTCTTAATTGCTGAATTTTGAGCACTTAAAACAATAACCGTTTTAGATTAAAAAAACTTAAATATTAGAGCATATGAAGAGATAGGTTAGAGCATATGGAGAGATTCATACAATATCAATATTTAATTGAAGAGAATACATGGTTAGATGTCACAATTTACTATTTTTCACTTCTTTTATGACTTTAATTGCTAAACTTTTTAGCTTCTACAATTAAATACATTCATTCACAACCTTTCATATACACAATTTCTCTCTTTATAAATTGAACAGAAAATATTAGTCCATTACACTTTATATTTTTACATCTTATAGTTCTTATCTAATCTTTTATTCATTGGTCATTTTTTTTCTTATTGATATATTGCTTTGTTTAATTAACTTCTTTCATTTTGTATGGAAATATAGTGTTAACCTTTTGTCTCCCTCATGTTTATGCTCACTAACTTCTGAAAATTAACTTAAATAATTCATCTTTTCATCTTATCTTATAAATTTTTTAACTATGTATATGAATCGTGGAAAAGTAATTTTCTTTTACCAATTGCCTCATGTTGATGTGAATCATTAGACAATTTTCAGGTACTTTTTTTTTGTTTTGAGAGATTAATTAATATTTGTTTTGATCCTAATTAGAATGATATTTTGTATCATGATTTTATCTTTACAGTTTTAGATGGCTTTTTTTTTCTAGTGTTTATAAATATCTCAAATTTTGTGGAACAATTATTATAGACTTATTTTGTCATACTTTCCTCATTCTTGTTTTTACTTCTCTTTTTCTATGTAATTTAAATTTTTAATTTTTAATTGATAAGCTAAATTTCTTTTCAGGTTATTGTCACATTAACCGTTTGGAAATATATATTATATATTATACACACACTAAAATTGGGGCATATGTATGTGGTCAAGAAAATCATTTAGCTTTTTCTTGCTCTTTTTGGATTTTCAAATATTTTAAAATTTATATGCTATGTACCATTCATAAGGAGTGAGCACTTGGATCATTATTAAGGCTATAGAATTTTGATTGGTTAGGGGAGAAGGTATCATCAGAAACTCTACTCCTTATGTATTTATTTTTTACTATATATATTGTTATAATTACATCTTAAGAATATGAATGTTGTATTTGTTCTTATCTGTTTAATTTTTTTATATTCTTTACCGATTTATACTTTTCTAATTTAATCTTCTATAAAATTATGAATGTTATAAGTCTATTTTTACTAGTGCTGAAATTTTTAATTTATGACTTTTATATTCATTTTTAAATATACTTTACAATATTTTCTTTCTTTTATCCTTTCCTTGTTGATATGGTTTCTCTAAGTAGCTACATAGTTGAGTACTTACTGATATAAGAGTGTAAAGAGAGATTATTAAGGATAAGTCATTTAGATATTTCATATATTAGAGGCTATAGTATCTTAATCAGTTTTTCATATTTCTTGCTTGATGGTCAATGCACTTTTCGATTATTATGAATTTTATTTAATGAATATATTATATAAATTGATAAAACTAACAAATTTTATTTCAACATTTTCTATATGATAGTTCAACTTTATAATAATTGTATGAGACAAACGTGCAACGCACATTTCCAGGAACTAATANTAAAAATGTTAATGACTTTTGCACTTTCTTAGATTAATTCCTAACTAAAATATCTAATTTAATATAATATTTATTATCTACAATATCTATATATCTATCTATATATATATATATACACACTCTAAATTATTATTTTTTTAATAAAAACTAATTAATTAAATATTACTCCCTCCGTTTCACAAAGAATAACCTAGCTTGACTTGACGTGGAGTTTAAGAAAATAAAAAAAAATTTGAATCTTGTCGTCCTAAATTAAAGTTATATCAAATGTACAAAATTGTCCTTTAATCTTGTGTCTTAAACCTGCCATGTGAAAAACTGAAATTACAATGTTAACGAAAAAAGAAAGAGGCCTTCTTTTTTTTTTTGAAACAGACTAAAAAAAAAGGAGGTCATTTTTTCGAAACATAAGGAGTAAATGTTTTTTAAAAACTTAAATGACCATTTCTAATAACTTATGCTTTAAAAATAAATTATTATGCAATCATTATATTTCAATGCACCACAGAAAATAACATGTCCTTTCTAGGAATTTCACAGGTTATTTTGAAATTTACAAACAATTTAATATGTTTCATGTATTAGCTTTGTCACATTATCCAAGAAAAATTGTTGATATTCTCATGCATTTATATCAAGATTTGCACTTGATTATCTAACTCTTGATTATAAAATTCTCTTATAATTTTTGGATTCATATTAAAATATAATAAAAATATTATCATATCACTAATATGATATAATAAATTTATTTCAAGTGACTATTCATGATAAACATATTTATTTATTAGCTAAAAATCTTATAAACCTAACTAAACTGAATAGAAAAAGGAAACAAATATTCAATTACTTCTTGAAGACAAGAAATTAAAGTAGATACATATATCTTACAAAATTAATGTTCGTGGATTATATATATTTGACCTTTCAAAATTTTATGCGACTTTTCGCATACTACAATTTTTGCCCTATAAATTTAACTCTTTCAGAAAAGTTTCTTATGTGTTACTCCTACAATCCTTATGTGTAGGAGCTCTAAATTGGTGAAATAATGTCATAATTTGTGGAGAAAGTTGTGAGATCTGATTTGTTCATAACTTACTTTTAGTTTAGAATTTTTTTTGTGTTAAAAAACAAATTGGTTGTTACATTAGATTTTGTTATAATTTTCAGAGTCTTTGGTCAAAAACATCCTTCAACTATACCCCAAACTTAAATTACATCCTTAAAGTATCATTTTTAGCAGAAAACATCCTTTAATTATACCCCAAACTTAAACTACATCATTAAAGTATCATTTTTAGCAGAAAACATCCTTCAAATATTTTAAAGTAAACAATTTTCATCATTCTACTTGAATTTATCAGAAAACTAATCGATAAATCCTACAAAAATTAAGTCGTCCCTTCCTAATTATTATTCTTAAATATGCCAAGAATAATATCCTGATCTTTTTCGTAATTGAGTTAAGAATTATGCAAAATCTTTTAATTTGACCATTTTTTCATTCATTTTTTATGTAATTTTAATTAAAAATATTTTTAGTTTAAATATGTTTCTTCTCAATTGAATATGCTAGAAGCGACATTTCTTGGAGACTTTCGCTTTTAATAATGTAGAATGAAACTCAAATACGAGACATAATCAATATTTTGGTCATTTAGATATTAGATTGACCCAAAAATCTGTTCATTCAATTGGTTAAGAAAAAGGTAAAAATATCAATCTCCAACTTCTTTTTTACGAAAAAGACAAATCATGTGCACTCACAGTTTTCAATTATTTTTAGTTTCCATGAGCAATAGTGTCTAAGATTTATTTTTAAAGAACTTCTTGTAGAAAGTAATGAAATTTTCCAGAATAACTATTTTTGATAGTCACGTTAACTACTCATTTTTTCGTAAGATCCCTTAATTTTTTGATAATATCTAACAAAAGGATGAAAGTTGTTCACTTACAAATACTTAAAGGATGTTTTCTGCTAAAAATGATACTTTAAGGATGTAGTTTAAGTTTGGGGTATAGTTAAAGGATTTTTTCTGCTAAAAATGATACTTTAAGGATGCAGTTTATGTTTGGGGTATAGTTGAAGGATGTTTTTCGCCAAAAACTCTAATTTTCATTATCAAGACAAGATCAAAAAAGAATAATTAATTGCTTTGCTTATATGTTTCTTTTTTGTTCTTCGTATTTGTATCTCATCTTTAAGAATGGAGTTGATAGAATGATTACTCTTTCTTTTTATTATTTAAAGTTGAAATATATAGAATTAGATTAATATATCATCTTTGGATTTCAGTGAGATGATTGCATCCTAATAACGATCTTGAGCTTGTCCAGCAATTATCATTCCCATCATTTCTCCTCCATTCAATTTTTTCTATGATGATGATGGAAAATAACTAACTGAAGAATTTGTCGAGGGATGTTGTTCTTTCATCTTTATAAAACTATCTTGATCCTCATCCTGTAAGTTAAAATTTGCTAACTACTAACCAAAATTTAAAATATATAATTTACATACAAATTATGATTCCACTATGGTATGTGTTGACGAAAGGGAGTTGTTGGGATGGTAAGTACCCCTCATTTCCAACCCGAAGGTTGCGAGTTCGAGTCACCAAGGGAACAAAAAGGGTAGAAGCTCCTAGGGAGGGTTCAAATAAAATGGTATGTGTTTGAAGTCTATATTATACTAAATAATATATATTATATCATCATTAATTACGAACTACGGACGAAGATTACCTTAGTCATGGATGTGTAACTTATTATTCTCAAATCTACTAGACTAATTAGTTATAATTGGAATCTACTAAACTAATCAATATCAATATATCAATATATATATATATATATATATATATATA
>NC_028648.1:5518827-5630760 GCF_001406875.1 Solanum pennellii
CAATAGATGTGATTCATGCAAAAATCATACAAATTTAAATTGTATATTTGAAAAAGGAACAAAAACGATTGAAAAACGAAATATTCAAAGGAGTTTTATCATATCAATATGAAAAAGGATAATAAGACGTGTAGATGTATTTTAATAGTATTTTTCAGTTATTTATAATATAATTCTTATATACTCAAGAAAAAAAGTACATCGGAGTATATGTTGTAATATAAAGATTCAAACTCATTGATATTCCAATAAAATGTAGAAAGTGACATATTAACTACCTGTCCAAACAAAAAAATTACTAAGAAAATATATATTGACATTTGACATATTGATTAATAATGTACTATCCCTCATTTAATAGATTATAGATGTTAAATTTGTTAAGTTTCATTTTGATCGTCATCTCAAAACGATATTCATAATTAATATATAGTAAAAAAAAAATAAAGTGATAATATTACGTTTGGAAATAAAGAGAGCTATCTAATTGATTGAAAAAAAGTAACCCTTTAATTTTTATTTTAAAGACCGCGCGAAGCGCGGCCAAATTCCATAGTATATATATATATATATATATATGAATCCAAAATCGCTGATGTGACACCTCTATATGGCCTCCATTTGTTTCTTCTTTTTTTTTTATCTTTTTTTTTATTCTTTTCATAAAATATTTTTTATTAGTTATAAAATTCAATCATATTTAATATTGTAATCATATGAAATGAGTTACAAAAACCCCCATCTATTGACATTCTCTACTTAAATTAGCATGTCTTTTCAATTCTCTTTTAACTATTTTTATGACTTATTTTATCTATAAATACCAATCATCTATGGAGATGTTGCATGTTCATTTTCATTTTTTCATTCTTTCTTTTTAGTAGTATAATCTTTTTATTTTATTTTCTTCATCTTTCTCTTCATCAATCATGTAGTTAAGTAATCAAAAAAGAAGACATAGAAAAGATTATGTTACTATATGATCTTCACTTTGATGAAGATCATCGTTATTTCTTGAAAGATTCATCACATTATTTGGTACAAGTTCAACAAAATAAAGAAAGAAACTTAATTATCTTGGAGATTCATGCGTGTTTTGTAGTAGTATAAAAGTTTGATTGATTTTCAAACCTTTTTAAGATTCATTGTTGTATTAGTTTGATTGATTTTCAAACATTTTGAAGATTCATTGTTGTATTATTTTGATTTCAATTAATATTATTTTATTCTCTTTTATTTTATTTCTTCATTTTGAACAAAAAAATAATTATATATATTTCTATCTAATTAATATTTTAGATTTTTCCATGGTTGAATTAAAGGTATATTATCTATGGTACACTTTTTTAATATCTACTGAATATTTTTGTCCCTAAAAATATATGATATGGTATATTATATTAGTAATCAATCACAAAATAAATGAATAAATATATTTTTTAGTATTAAATATTTTTAATAATATATTCTAATTGAGCACACCCGATATCACTTTGTAAGAATACACTATATTTTTGTTGTTTTAATTAGAGAAAAGACATAAAGTCAGAACTGAAGTTGTCCCGAATTTTTAAAAAGACACTTTAACTTTACAATCGTCCTATTACCCCACTAAACAATTTTGAATAGATATAGTTGCATCATTTTTCGTTCATCTAACAAGAGAGTAGTGTGCACTCTCTCAATAAAGAGTGATCACCCTAAAATAACTAATACAATTTTATTTTTATAAGTATTTTGTTATAAAATATATTTTCTTATTTTTCTTATTATTTTAACTTTTTTTCCTTTTTATTTTTCTCTTTCTTTCTTTTTTCTTTTCAAAATTGATTTTCATCTCCATCCATTGAAACTTCTTATTTTCAATATCATTTTTACCACAACTTCACTTTTTATTTTTTATTACTATTAGTTTTACTCTCTTTAGTTTTAAAATTTTATCTAAATATTTTCTTACATTTCGAACAATTCGATAAACTCATTAGATTTGAAGATGATTAGGAATTATCATATAGTTTTTTTTATTCAATTTCAATTAAGTTCTTTCAACTTTTGAGAAATTAATTGATTCTTTTAAAATTATCATTTCTAATTTTGAATGTATATGAAAATGAGTAGTTGATAATACCTTCAAAATTTTAAATTTTCTTAAAAAATAATTAATTTTATTATCAATAATTCAATAAAGTTTAAATAATAGTATGAATTTTATAAAGAATTTGACTGGAGAAGAAGAACAAAAAAGAAGATAAAAATGAAAATGAGTTTCAATTTGACATGGGGGGTTGGGAGGTGAAGAAAAAAAAGAAAATGAAGGGATGAAAGTGGGAGGTGGAAGACTAAATGAAATTTAAGATAAATCGAAATTAAAATTTAAAAGTAACAGAGAGAAAAATAAAGAAAGAAAGAGATAAAGGAAAAAATTTAAATGAATATTTTTTATAATTTTAATTACACGTGTCATATAATGATTGGGGTGTGAACTCACTTGCTTGTTAAAATTTGGGGCTGATCGAAAAATGGTATGATAACATATGTTCAAAATTGTTTAGTGGGGTATTAGGACAGTCACAAAGTTAAGATGTCTTTATGAAAATCCGAAACAACTTCAATGGTGACTTTATAAAGTTTGTATTTTTTAAGTTAGTAATGATATGTAAATTTGTGACTAATAAAATTAATTTCGATTAGAGAACTTTTTTATTGTAATTTGTTATTATTAACATTTTAAGTTTCTTACCTTTTCTTTTCTCCTATTAAATATATAAGGGAGAAACTAATTTTTACAAACATAATTGGAACTTTGAATTTAGCATTCCCTAAAATTAATCTCATTAATTTTACCTTCTTAAACTAAGAAATATGTATCTCTTTATCTTCATAACTTATATTTCTATAATCTCTATAACTCCTCATAACTCTCAAATTTTAAATGTGTAAACTTATGATAATTTATTGTGTTTCTCAATAAATATCTATATAAATGTGTATTGTAGGACAATCCCTTTTTAAGCAAATGCTATTGTATTCTAATTCATATTTGATGTACTCATGCTAGAGGAAAATCTTATAAATTATGTATATTGATTTTTTCTTGCTTTTTAGTTAGTCATGTTCAAGAGATCAATTCTTGACCACAAAATCTTAGGCTCGAGATTTATATTTCCATAATCTTTATAACTCCTCATAACTCTCAAATTTTAAATGTGTAAACTTATGATAATTTATTGTGTTTCTCAATGAATATCTAAATAAATGTGTATTGTAAGACAATCCTTTTTTAAGCAAATGTTATTGTATTCTAATTCATATTTTATGTACTCATGATAGAAGAAAATCTTATGAATTATGTATATTGATTTTTTCTTGCTTTTTACTTAGTCATGTTCAAGAGATCAATTCTTGACCACAGAATCTGAATCTTAGTCTCTAAAATTTATATTTCCATAATCTTTATAACTCCTCGTAACTCTCAAATTTTAAATGTGTAAATTTATGATAATTTATTGTGTTTCTTAATAAATATCTATATAAATGTGTATTGTAAGACAACCCTTTTGAGGCAAATGTTAATGTATTTTAATTCACATTTGATGTACTCATGATGAGGAAAATGTTATATATATATATATATATATATATATATGAATTATGAGAGAAGATATTTAATTTATTTGCCAAAATAAAAAATAACAATTGAAAAAAAATAGTATAATTTGATGAACCATGTTTTTATTATTTTATTTATTATTTTTTTATCTCACTTTAGTTTATCTATTTTTTATTTCACATTTTATTTTATATGAATTGGAAGAACTAATTGAAAAACAAAATCTAATAAATGAAAATATTGATCCCATAGTTGAAGATTTTGTAAATTTTTTAGTCAAAATTGTTCTCTATTTGCTTTGGTTTACTTATATGTTAATTGCGCTCCACGAAAATATTTTGTAATATTAAATACTTGTATTTTCTATACTATGAAAATCATATTTTTGTAATTCTTTTGAAGTATAATTAAATATAGATCAAAATAAATAAAATAGTGAATATAAATATTTAATATATATTTTATGAAATTTAAAAATAGGACAAACATATATGCCAAAAAAATTTATTCATGCATTTGATATATTAATTTATTTTTGTTAAATATGTATCTTTTGAAAATTTTAAATAAAAGATGAATACAAATGACTAAATAAGTTAATTTGATTTTTAATATATTTTATAAAAATAAAACACAAAATTTTGTACATAAAAACTTTTCATATGAGTATGATTGAATAAACACAAAATTATGATTAAAATTTTAAATTATTTTAATATACTAAAGTAATGAGTATATATCTTAGGGTGTCCATGTATTAATTTCATATAGAAAGAGATGCAATCATTGATTTGAGAATGCAAGAAGTATATTTGAAATGAAAGCATATTATCAGAGTATTCAATTTAATTAATTTTTGAATTTTATTATTCTATACACATAATATGTGAAGAGGTTTATTATCTATTAAATATTTTTACGTAGTTTATATGAATCTATTTATCTTTATATTTCATATAAAAGATATAGATTAAAATATAGTAAACGAGTTAAAAATTTTTCTAGAAAAACATATTCTCATTCGAGGTTGAATATATTGAAACTTAATAATAGCGTAACATTTTGGATAACATTCTTAAAAGACAAATTTGACAAATGATAACAATTATCTTTGATATAAATGCAACTAAAGAATCTAAAATACCAATAGATGTGATTCATGCAAAAATCATACAACTTTAAATTGTATATTTAAAAAAGAAACAAAAACAATTGAAAAACGAATTATTCAAAGGAGTTTTATCATATCAATATGAAAAAGAATAATAAGACGTGTAGATGTATTTCATTAGTATTTTTCAGTTACTTTACAATATAATTCTTATATACTCAAGAAAAAAAGTACATCGGAGTATATGTTGTAATATAAAGATTGAAATTCATTGATATTCCAATAAAATGTAGAAAGTGACATATTAACTACCTGTCCAAACAAAAAAATTACTAAGAAAAATATATTGACATTTGACGTATTGATTAATAATGTACTATCCCTCATTTAATAGATTATAGATGTTAAATTTGTTAAGTTTCATTTCAATCGTCATCTCAAAACGATCTTCATAACTAATATATAAGTAAAAAAAAATAAAGTGATAATATTACGTTTGAAAATAAAGAGAACTATATAATTGATTTGGAAAAAAGTAATTCTTTAATATTTATTTTAAAGACCGCGCGAAGCGCGGCCAAATTCCCTAGTTAATTATAATTGGAGAGAAAATAGTCATGGGTGTAGGGCCTGTCAAATGAACAAATGCAAGTGGACAAGGAAGCATTTTACATGTAACCAAACACCGGGTGAGAAATAAAAAAAAAGCATTTACATGTAACTTATTATTCTCAAATCTACTATAAAAAACACATTTTTAAAAAATATTGTATTCTTTTGCATCATAGACTAACACATATACATGTTTAACATAAAATAACTATTAATTTATGTTTGAACTCTATAAATATAAGTCTATTAAAATATATGATTTATTATCTTTGGAAACTAGCATTAAAATATAATTAATAGAATATATATACGTGCAAATGCACGTAACCAAGACTAGTATTATTACAAATGGGAAGCTCCAAAGATGAAAATTGAATTACTATTTTATCCATAGACTAATTAAACATCTAATTAATGAAATAATATTTTTTAAAATTATTTTTGAATTCTAAGTTATTTATTAGAAAGAGAATATGGAAAATCAAGAGTCAATTATGATTTCTTAAAAAGCCAATTTTCATTAAAAACATAATAATAAAAAATTATTATCATTATTAAAAATGGGAAAAAATTTAGCAAAGTTAAATTATTTTTTTTCATATATTAAATTAGGCACACTGCAACTAAGTTCCAATCCGATAACATGACCGATTAACAAGTCACAGATGACCCCGTCATAATTAAATTTTTAACAGTACTATGACAAGAAACATCAAATGTGAGTTTTTATGCTAGAATTAATTACTTTCACGCTAATAACTATAAATCTCAAATTATTAGTTACAAGCAAAATTTCAATTAAATGTTTCACTCTTGGTGGCTAGTACCAATTATTCTTTATTTGTTTTCTCTAAATAATGTTTCCGTTTCGAGGTCATCGACTATCTCTGCCGTTCTTGTCACCAAAGACAATGTGAATTAATGATACCATGTGGAATTTTTCAAATATGATGAGATGGAAAATAACTAAAGCAGTAGTCGTAGCAAATGCTAAGAATAACAAGGTTCTTACATAGACCACAAAAAATATTCATGATATTATTCCAACATTGCTTGTTAATATTATACGAGATCTATAATATATATCCTGTAGGTGAATTATGTGAAAGGTTTAGGTACGACAATGAATCTCATCTCATGTTGCCAAACCAGTTAAGGATTGAGCCATGAATCATATGAAGCCACCAGGAGTCCAGGGACCAGGTCCTTTAAACCCTAAACTCTAAACCCCAAATCCGAAAACCTAAACCCTACTTTTTAGAGGACGAAGACGACTTCACCAAATAATACTCACTATGTTCCAACTTTCTGTAAATATTGTTTGCATTTCAATGTCATTGACTATCTCTGCAGTGTGTGTTACGTTACGCAAGACAATGTGAATTGGTCCCATTACGTAACACACCCTGTACAGAAATTCTCTGCAGACTTCTAACAAATTTCCAATGAGAAACTATACAACATCAATTAAAGACATGATTTAACACCTGCATTTCCTCCTACATCTACTTAGAGTATGTAACAAAACAATGATACCTTGTGTAATTTGGAAGTCACTGAACCAAAGTAGTGGTCCACGGTAAGATAAAGAAGTCTTTTTTACTTTCTTAAACTTCGTGTCAAATCAAAACAAGACAGACAAGTTGAAATAAATGAAGTATATCTAATTGCACAAAATAATCTCAGATAAGAAAACACTTATTGTATACTTCAGATTTACCTTTAACTCACTTTTTCCATGATAACTATAAAATGCAGATGTTACCATATTTGCTTCTAAACAACTGATGTTCTTGGATATCTTTGATGTAGTACACAATTTCATTATTGCAAAATAAGGATCCGATTCGGTCTTACAATTCTTAGACACAACTAAACCAGAACATGTATGCTAGATAGATATTAAACAAAGTCCATAAAAGATATTCATAGCCTCTGAAGGATCCAATTGGAGCTACTAAGAAACATCTAGTTTTCCGCAGTCGAAGTTAGCAATTCTTAGTGTAACTGATATAGTAACTCCACCTAAAAAATGTTGTCTTAAGAAACTGATTATCTTGTTATCACTCTCTTGTATGAAACCAGATAAATAAGCAGCACTGATAAATGTAAAACTTCTCCATCTCCTCTCTTTAGCATATTTCTCGAGTCCTTTTCTAATCCTCATAGATTCATCGTCTTCTTGTTCTGTTATCGGCCTTATCAAGGCTTCTCTGAGGCACTTTGCGATAACAACACTGTCCTCTAAAGCAGAACATCCACCTTGACCAAGATCAGGAGTCATGGGATGAAGTGCATCACCTACCACGCAGACGTTATTTTTCAAAATATTCCCAAACAGAACATTCCATGGTACTCTCAATTTCAGCTGAGCAATAGATATAGAGTCGAGCTTTGTTCTGTCTATAACGGTGGAGAGTTCTTTAGACACATTACTAGCCTTGTTCAACACGAATTGCTTCAATTTCATTGGATCTTGTTCTGCATTTCCATCAACTGCATAAAATCCCAATTAAAATGAACAACTAAACATGACTAGTTTATGAGATGTAAGATATCTAGACAGCTCGGTGCACTAAGCGCCTGCTATGCACAGGGTTTGGGGGAAGGCCTGGACCACAGGGGTCTATTGTACGCAGTCTTAACCTGCATTTCTGCAAGAGTCTGTTTCCACAGCTCAAATCTGTAACCTCTAGGTCACATGACAGTAACTTTACCAATTACGTCAAGGCTCCCACTTCAGAGAGGTAAGCTCTCTAGCCAACACCAATATACTTCAAAAAGTAAATCTTTAAAAGAAACGGTATGTAGGAGGTGGCTTACAATGAACAACAGATGGTGTGAATGTGCAAAACCAGTATAAACTCTTCTCATCACTAGGAAGAAATCCAAACCGAACTCCACCTCCAAAATATGCGTGGAACTTAGGCTGATAACCATGTTTTTCGGGATACTCAACAAAGCCTCTAATTGCAGAGCGCCCAGAATAGACAGGTTTCTGAAGCCCAAGCCAGTTTGCCACCACAGAATTGACTCCGTCACACCCAATTAAGGCCTTAATTGAAGCTTATTAAAGTTAGTCACGTGTTAAGACTAACGTAAGGAATTGATATAATGGTCAAAAATACGTCTGAAATATCAGCGAAAGATTTACCTTGGTTCTAATAGTGCAACCATCTGCAAGACGTACCAATTTCAATGGTCCAGATTCTTCAATGGAATCTACCTTAGAAGAATATCTAATAGCGCCTTGAGGCAGTTCATTAGCTAATGTCTCCAACAGATCTTTTCTTCTCACACAACGACTTTCATACTCCACACTGCAACGTAATATAACTGACCTTAGATGACTATTGACTTCAAAAATAGAAAATGTTAGCTGACGAATGATCAGTCCATCCAATAGTCGGAAGAAAGACATACAAAACCACGTCAACTCAGTACTAGTAAACAATTTAGAAAATTCAGTATGCAGCATCCTTGATTCATAAGTCCTTCGTAAACAGATGTGATTGTTCTCTACAAATATCGATGCTGTGAGAACCGGAGGTTAAATACATTAGTGGTTCTTACTGTACTTGAATTACTTCGACGTTTGTGAGGAATTTTTTAAATCGATGGTTAGAAATTTATACATCTCTATATAGAGTTCAGATTCGAATTTGCCTTACAAACTAAATTATCAAGTGTTTGGAAGAAAATGAAGATACATAAAACGAATAGATAAAAGGACTTATATAACCGACCCCAAACCCAACTAATACGAAAATTGATATAACGCTAACCTGTTATTCCCCACAAATGATAACTCCTTGATAGGTGCACCTGATTCCGCTGAGAAACTTTTAAACCTGCACATCAACTCGAATGCATTTTGGACAATCAGTACCTTTTTTTTTCAGAGCTAGAACTCCGGAAAACACATTTGACCATAAAAATACGAAATTGAACTTCAAGTTGCTAGTAATAGTAAATCCTAACTAATAATATAGAGGTAACTCACCCAGTAATGGATAAAGAACGTTGTCTAAGAGAGTCCCCAATGTCCAATGCATCCAAAGCTCTCCAGGCATTAGTCCACAACGCCAATGCAAATCCAGTAGCTCGCAACGAATCAGCTGATTCCAACACAATACTCCGCAGCCCCAATCTACATATTACATACAACACACACCTTCCGCCAAGTTATTTCTCAAATCGTCACTCAACTAACAGCACTATTATACCAAAAAAATCATCATATTCTAGAGAGACATAATATATAAATACATCATCTAACTTAGCCCCACATCTATGTCCTCCAACTCTGAATATGTACAAGTAGACACATAAACTACTCAAAAGTTGAACAAGCAAACACAACGTCCTATGTCTTATCTAACAGTTCGGCAAGAGATTTAAAATCTGCAGAAATAGATTCACAAAGCAGCTCAAGGGTTCGGATGAACCAAACTTACCTGACATCCTACGCGTATTACTACTTATGTACGTCCAAGATTGGAGGACATAAATGCTCGTTGAGATTAAGTTCTTCTAAATCAAAATTTTAGAATTATTGAACAAGTAATAGAATAGAAATTATTACCTGTGAAGGGCCAAAGAAGTAGCAAGACCAGCTATACCAGCACCAACAATTACAATATTTTCTTCAGTCTCCATTATTTCTCTGTTTCTCCCAATTTATTTTTAATTAATAGATGCAAAAATCCTCAATATATATATATATATATATCCAATCATTATTAATTAAAAGCAAATGGGTCCAAAGAATATAAATGACGCAAGCTCCTACGTTAGCATTTTCAACATTAGTCAATATTGACGTTAGCCGCCATTGACGGACGTTTTAACTTAAACAGACTAGTACATCATGTTGTACTCATTGATAGGACCGTTTCATCCTTGATCAGAGATTTTAAATTTAAATATAAGATATGAAATTTTGTAAAAGCTCTATTCTAGAAAGGGTTGTAAAATGCGTGAATAGTGAACAAGTTAAAATGAGTAAAGTATTATTTTTTCAAATATATTTTTATTTTTTGTGTATATCTTTTCGAGCTTATTTTTTATTGACGTTGATATGGTAAAGGATAGAACAACAAAATTGATTAATTTATTAATGATTTCTTAATTATTGTGTAATATACTAGCGTCCATTTAATATGTAATGGAAAGAGTAATGTTAATTAAAAAGGTATATTATATAAATATGTTATTAAATTTAATTTCAGTTAATATTTATATTTTTTAATTACTTTAAATATACACAAATAAATATTTTAACTAGCATAATATTAAATAAATAAAAAATATGCATATTACGTGATATAATAATATAGGACCATACGTATGATGTGAACTGTCATATAAAACATCAAAGTAAAATATATGTTTGCGAGTACACAAATATAAAAATCTGTTCCCTTTAAGATTAAAAAATATAGATATCACTTTGATGTCGAAAAAATTAACAGATCCAACCAATAATAGTAATACAATATTATCAATGATGACACAGCCAATAAAAGATGACTCGTGGCATTAAACAGCGAAACCGTAGTATAAATATATTATTAAATAAATATTTAGGCAAAGAACAGATTACATGTTTTTAAAGGTAAAAATAATATTTTTTTAATGGAAAAAGGTTAAAAATATTCTTAAACTATCTGAAATAGTTTATATATAGCTTAAAATTATATTTTGGTTCAAAACTATCCTTCCCGTCAAATTATTGGGTTGAAAGTGCCCTTCTAATTAACAGAAATTGTTAAATGTCATTTGGATGCCACATGACATTCCAATAGATTTTTACTGCCACATAGACTAAAAGGAAAAGGATCAAAAGTACACTTAAACTATCCAAAATAACTCATATTTACCTTTAAACTATATTTCGGATCAAAAATACACTTTCGTCAAACTATTGGGTCAAAAGTAACTTTCTTATTAGCGGAAGTTGTTAAATTCCACATGAGCCACATTGACTAGATCCCTAAATCTTAATTACTCATTTTCCCCTCATTTCATTATTTTCCAGAAACGATTTCACCCCTTATTCCTCATTTCGCGGCTAAGGTTACACAGTTTTCTTCGTCGCTAGGTTTCAAAATGGATATTCGTGGTTATAGGTTAGTAAACTTTTTTCTTATTTTATTGTATTTACAACCATGAAAATCTACTTTGAAACTCAGTTCCGAAGAAAGTTATGAAACCTTGGCCGCGAAATGACGGAAAAATTGTGAAATTCTAACTATCATACTTTGAAATCGTAAACGTAATAAAATAAGAAAAAATATTTACTAGCCTACAACCAAGAATATCCACTTTGAAACTCAGCCCGAAGAAAGCTACGAAGCCTTAGCTGCGAAATTAGGGGAAAATTATGAAATCCTAATTATCATGTTTTAAAATCGTAAACATAATAAAATAAGAAAAAATATTTACTAACCTACAAGCATGAATATCCACTATGAAACCCAGCCACGAAGAAAAGTATGAAATCTTAGCCGCGAAATGAGGGAGAACGAGTGAATATATCATTTCTGAAATAATGAAATAAGGGGGGAAGTAATTAGGATTTAGGGATTTAGGGATTTAGTCTATGTACAAGCATGAATATCCACTATGAAACCCAGCAACGAAGAAAGTATGAAATCTTAGCCGCGGAATGAGGGAGAACGGGTGAATATATCATTTCTGAAATAATGAAATAAGGGGAGAAGTAATTAAGATTTAGGAATTTAGGGATTTAGTCTATGTGACAGTGAAACCTTATTGGCATGCAATGTGGCATCCACATGACATTTAACAACTTCTGTTGATAAGAAGGATACTTTTGATCCAATAGTTTGACGGGAAGGTAGTTTTTAGCCGAAATATAGTTTAAGGGTAAATATGAACTATTTCGAATAGTTTAAGGGTATTTTTGATATTTTCTATTTAGTCTACGTGGCAGTGGAATCCTATTGGCATGCAATGTGGCATCTATATAGCATCCACATGGCATTTAACAATTTCCGTTAATAAGAAGGGTACTTTTGACCCAATAGTATGAGGGAAAGGGTAGTTTTGAGCCGAAATAAAGTTTAAGGGTATATATGAGATATTTCGAATAGTGTAAGGGTATTTTTGAGCCTTTTCCGTTTTTTTAATAAGTTTATAATTACAGAAATTCTTAAAATGATACTCCCTCTGTCCCTATTTACTTGTCCATATTTCTTTTTATATTTGTCCCTATTTACTTGTCCATTTTAACAAATCAAGAAAGGACAATAATTTTTTTCTTGATATGCCCTTATTTAATTCTAGAAAATTTTTAGTACTACTAAGTTGTAATCCATGCTTTTTGGAACCAGAAAATACATTTATTATACTTGGAGAGTTGCATAATCTTTTAAGTTAAGGGTAAAATTGTAACTAACCTATGATAGCCATTAGTCTCTTAATATGTGTGTTACTTCTAAAGTGGAAAACTAAATAGGGACAGAGGAAGTACAATAATATAAGCGCTGATACATTAATCTAATGCGTAAGATACATTAATCGTTAAGTAAGACACATTACATTTTATACATGAAACACTAATTTAATGTACATTTTATACATAATACACTAATCTGATGTACAAAATACATTAATCTGACGCGCGAGATACATTAATCTAATGCACTGATATATTAATTTGATGCGCAAAAATGAAAAATTTTGGAGATTTGTTAAACTAATAAGGAATAATGATAATAAAAAAACTTAAAGGTGAAATTTTGAAAATTTACAAACTAATATGAAATAATAGTAATAAGAAAACTTAAATTGGTGAATTTCCATAATTTTTTATAAATATTTTGGTAACCAACAAATGAGATATACTCGTAAAAATTAAATAATATAATAATATCTATTGGGTTCCAACTCCAAAATCAACAAAATTTCTATTACTTATGACTTTTTAAAGGTAAATTCTAGTAGCTCGTTTAGTTGATTATTTGAATTTTCATTTTAGGTTTAATTTTTCATCTTAATTTTTTTAAAAGAATAAAAGATTTAGCAAAATAAAAATCCAAGCAATGTTATATAACAGCGAAATAAATGTATTTGCTAAATTATGTACCACTATAGTTCAAAATCAACAAATATGTACAACATATAACCTTTTTAAACAACCATATAAGCTTTAAAACTAAATTATAGATGTGTTTGGTAAGAAGGAAAATGTTTTCTTCGCCAATTAATTAAGTAATTTCCTTCCATTTTTCCCCTTATTAATGTATATATATATATATATATAATTATAACTCCTCTTGCAAAAGCATTTAAAATATTTATGGATTAAAATTTTAATAGAAAGGATTAATAACATCCTCAAGGTATAGTAAATGGCTCAAAAGATGTCCTATTTTCAAATATTAATTAATTAAATGCCCATAAGATAATTTTCAAAACTAAAAATGTCCTTCAATTATGACAATAGCATAAATTAATTTTTATTTAAATTAAATACATGGTCAATAGAATTATAACATGGCATCTTACGTTAAATAGAATGGATTCAATTAAACCTTAAGAGAACAATTTCAAAATATTGCATAAATTAGATAGAAAATGAGTAATATGCTTTTTGAAAATAATGAGAGATTATAATTATAAGTAAAAAAAATTTTGTTCACGATACCTAGGTTGGAGAATTAGTCCACGTGGTTTGCTACATCACTAACAGCGAAAATAATTTTTTATTTTAATATATAATAAAAAAATAAGTGATCTATTATACATAATTTTTATTTTAATATATAATAAAAAATATAAGTGATCTGTTACATATAATTCATGAGTAATTTTAACTCTTTTACGTAAATTCAATAATTTAGTTTTGATAAAAAATATTTTCTTTGTTTAAAATAGAATGACCTTATTTTATTTTTAGTCGTTTCAAAAAGAATGATTCTTTTGTTTTTTTAGCTACACTTTAACTTTAACTTTTCAGACGACATGTTTAATATCACAAAATTAAAGGATATTTTAATATATTTGACATAACTTTAATTTAAAACCATAAAATTAAAAATTTTATTTTTTAAAACTTAAGTTAAATTAAATCATTCTTTCATAAACGGGTAGAGTATTATTTTTCAATTCTCTTTATTAATTGAATTGATTTTTGCACGATCCTAATACCATCATATAAATTGTTAAAATCGCTCACAGATTTGTTAAAGCTTGTTGGCCCCACATCAAGTGGTTAAAAGCTCAATTTTTTTTCTTTTAATAGAAAAAACAATTAGGCTGGCTGACATAAAGCTTAACAAAAAGAAAAATATAATCAGAAAAAAATATTTGGATGAATAAGTAGAAAAATAACTAAATGGATAAGGATATCAGTAGAGCCGTTAAAATGAGCTTGATCCGTAAGGTCGGTCCAACTCAATCCTTGAATTAAGTAAGATTGGATTTAATTTTTTTGGCCTATTTAAGAATGAGACTTTTTAGGCCAATCTCACTTGGCCCGCTAGCTTCGTACGCCCAACTCGTTAGACTTAGAGGCCAGCCCGTAGGCTTTGAATATTTAAAAATATTATATACGTATATATTAGTAGTGTTTTATTTGTAAATGTTTTATCAATAAATATATTAAAAACATAAAAAATTAAGTCTTTTAAACTAGCTTGTTTTTTATGGGAGGAAGGATTAAATGATCAACATTTTTCTGTTAAATCTTACGTTGACTATTATGTATTTTGGTAAGCATTCACCGAAGTATGATATTCATAAATGTACTTCTATAAGTATTCGCTAAAGTGTGTGATTCATAAATGAAACTTGGCATGTATTGATGTCTGGTTCATAGCGATTCCCTTAGATACTCCTTCTAAGAGAAAAATATTGTTCATTTTTTAATTAAAGGGTTAATCCGTCCCAATCTGTATCCCGCTTAGGGCTGAGTTGGATTGCTATTTTATTAACCCTTTAACTAAAAGGGTCAGCCCGTCCCAACCCATTTAACTCTCTAACCCGTTAGGGTTATATTAGGTTGGGTTAGATCAACCCATTTTGATGGCTCTAGATATGACTTATGTACCTTACTAAAAAAAATATAAATTTTTATACAATATATTAATCATCTTTTTTTAAAAAAATATATAAAAATATAGTTTCTTTTTTAATTTATTTTATAAAATATATAAAATATTAAAAATATCTTTACTCTTTTATCTCAATTTATGCGATATAAACAAAATTTGAAGAATTAATATAAAAATCTATACATATATATTTCATTTGCACGCGCATAATAAGAATAGAACATTTTTGTATAAGCTATTAGTGATACTCACAGTTTTGAATCAAACTGTGATAAAAAGAGAGATAATTTTTAGATTAAATTGATAATTTTTTAGTATAAATTTTTGAAAAAATAACAAATCTTCTCTTATTATCATTATTTCTAATTAGTTTTATAAATTTCTAAAAAAATTTATTTTCAGGTATTAGATTAATGTATCAATACATCAAATTAATGTATATCATGTATCAGATTAATGTATCTCACGCATCAAATTTATATATATCACGTGTCAGATAAATGTATCTTGGACATCAGATTGATGAAGTATCATGTATAAAATGTAATGTATCTTAATTAACAATTAATGTATCTTACAATCATATTAATATATCAACGCTTATATATTATATCACTTTTAAAAGATTTTATTATAAATTTATAAGAAACAATAATTTTATTTTAAAATATGTGATTTCTGTTCTTTACCTTATATTTTTTTTTTGTATAAAAATTATAGTAAAATCTAAATGGATAAAGACATATAGAAGTACGAGAAACCTTATCCATCCTCATCATTGTCACGTCACACTCTTTAACACTTCTATCACTACAAGATAACATTGACATATTTCATCTTCAGCATACTTTATTTTATTACTATAAAAATAAATAAAAATAAAAAACATTAGTGTAAAAAGTTTATTAGTATATATATCCTCCTTCAGTAACCATTTTTTTATATTGTTGTTAGATATTTCATCTTGAAGCTAAAGAAAAACAAATAAAAAATGTTGGCTATATTTCACAAGGCATTTGCTCATCCTCCTGAAGAATTAAATAGTCCTGCATCAAAAAAATGTTTACTTCCTCAACAAACGCTACAAAAATTCGTATCGACTCGTCCATTTGACACCTCTTATGTTACTTTTGGAGATGTTGCTGCTCTTGCTTTTGTTCGTCCTAATTGCACTTCCTTGCTCAATCACACACAAAGGTGAAATAATTACTACTAATTTTACTACTTTTTCGATTTATTTTATATGATACTGTTTGATTTGATAATACGATAAAATTGTATTATAAAAATTTTCTTGTATTAGGGTATAGGTGGCTTAGATATCGCCCCCTAGGAGTTGGAGTGAGTCATTTTTGTTAAAGTTTTGTGAACTCGATATGCTTAGTGAATTAGGGTGCATAATTAGTACACTACAGGAAAAGGTGAATTATATGAGATTTTTGTAGATATTAGTATGAAAATTTGCTTAGTCTAGATTAGTTGTCATGTATATAAAAAATAATTAGTTTAGTATATTTTTTCAATTTAATAAATCAAGAAAAAAGTACTATTCTTGTTCGATTTTACGTAAAACTATTTGACTTTGAAATGATATTTAAGGAGAAATTAAGGAAGATTATTGAATTTGTGCCTCTAAAATAATTTTTAGATGTTTGTATGGTTGAAAATCATTTTATTCGGAGCAAAAATGCTATTGACATAATACATAAATATGCCCTTTAACTTGGCTTCGAATCACATATATGTCCTTTAATTTTGAGTTTGCACAAGTAGACACTTAAACTTGTATAAAATTGAACAAATAGACACATACGTCCTACATGTCATCCTACATGTCAGTTTTGGTCTATGTGGTGTCCAACGTGTATTTTGTCATGTAGGACTCATGTGTTTATTTGTTTAAAAGTTGGATAGTTAAAGTGCCTGTTTGTGCATTATGAAAGTTAGAGATCAAAGTTAAAATTTGAAGCGAAGTTTAGGGTCCAATATATATATTATGCCAATGCTATTTAAAGTTAAATTATTTATAGTAATGTGACATTATTTTTGGAATAGACTAAGAAGAAAAGTATTCCATGTAAAATGAGACGAAATTTTGCCCTTAGCATTAGTTATTTTCGAATTTAGAGAAGTGAAGTAAATAAAGACTAAAAAAGTTCATAAGATATATATATCAGTCAAATTACACCCCTTAACTTCTTAAGAATTGTGTAAAACAATAGCATAACAAGACAACTAAACAGGAACAGAAGGAGTAGCTCGTAGCTAGCTGACTATAAATTTTGTTGTTTAGTATTGAATTTCATGGAATTGAAGCGCGATTATTATTATTGTTGTAGGTATTTTTGTGGTTATGATGATATTTACTGTTTGTTCATGGGGAGTTTGAACAATTTGTGTGCACAAATCAAACAATATGGGCTATCACCAAAAGGTACAAATGAAGCCATGCTAGTTATTGAAGCCTACAGGACACTTAGAGACAGGGGACCTTATCCAGCTGATCAAGTTATTAAGGATTTTGAAGGAAGTTTTGCTTTTGTTATCTATGATAGTAAAACTGGAACTGTATTTGTTGCTTTGGTAAGTATCTGTATTACTCCCTCCGTCCTATTTTATACGAGTCAGTTTGACTATTGTCACGAAGTTTAATGTAGTTTAGAATAAGTTGATACAATATCTGTTTGTGTGTGTATAAATCATTTCATTAAGGATAAAATAGTTTATATAGAAATATGTCATTTTTTCAACACGGACTATAAAAGACATGGAGTCATATAAACTGGGATAGAGGGGAGAGAGGGAGTATTACTTGTTTGTTCATTTACTCAGCTCAGTTTCAATATGTTTGTTTGATTTTGACTTGATATGGAGATTAAGAAAGTAAAAAACGGAGTTTTGAATCTTGTTGCGTTTAAACTAAAGATACGTTGAATGTATCAAAATGTCGTTTAATCTGTTGTGGTCATACAAGTGCAGGGTTCAGATGGTGGGGTGAAGTTATTCTGGGGTATTGCTGCTGATGGATCTGTGGTGATTTCTGATGATGTAGAGGTTATTAAAGCTGGCTGTGCTAAGTCATTTGCACCCTTTCCCACAGGTAACATCTATAAGGAATTTCATATTTTATAGATGGAGGAATATTTTGGTTTCTTCGTTTCGTAGTAAATAGGAGAGGAAGTTGAATTTAGTTCTTCGATTTTACAAAATTTGATTCAATGACTTGATTGACTTGGCTACATCAGCCCCCTCGTCTACTTACGTTCCAATTGAAATGTACAGGTTGTATGTTCCATAGTGAGAAAGGACTAATGAATTTCGAGCACCCGATGAACAAGATGAGGGCTATGCCAAGAGTAGATAGTGAAGGGGTAATGTGTGGAGCTAACTTCAAAGTGGATATTTATTCAAGAGTTAACAGCATCCCTAGAGTTGGCAGTGAAGCTAACTGGTCTGACTGGAACACTTCTTACTAAGTCGATTCTCTGCAATTTTCAAACTTCCTTTAGTGTTTGTTCTGTTTTGGTTAGATTTTCGAGTTTGTTTTAGGTTTGGTTTCTTTCCTGTACGTGCTTTGCACCTGTGTATAACGCTTGAAAAATAAATGTAACATTAGAAATGATTCAGCTTTGAAATCTTTTTGTTCGATGACATATTTGAGCTTTTATTAACCTGGTTTTAGCATAATAGAGATATTACAAGTATCTCTTACTGCATAAAATTTCTTATGCAATTAGCTAGACCTCAGGTATAGCTCTTAAATAGACTAGCTACATATTTTTGTTTAACAACAGAAGTCGTTTGTTGGTAATTTTTGTTTTTATGTAGTGAATAAGCAATCATAATGCACATGATGATTCATTCTGGAAATTGTTGAGTAATGTCAACATTCTGCCTATGACAAGGCTCACAAGGGGCTGAGTGGTCCGGGTTGGAGTCTTGTTGAATGGACTTATATAGAAATAAAGTTTGCGCATTTGTTATAAGTTATAACTGTTGGCGTGATGGTAAGCACTTGATTCTAACAGAAATAAATTGAAAACACTTCTCCTTAAAGATGAAAACAGGATGAGTGATATTTATTCCTAACTCAAAAATTTTACAAAGTGACAAACTTTTTAACTAGAACAAAACAGACTCTTGATTCAAATTCTCCTTTTTCGTGTTCCTCTTGGTGATGGTTGAACTCAATCCGCAAAAAATCTAAGCCAATCCCACGAGTTTCTCACTGACTTCCCACACTTTACGCGCTTTCTCAACGTCACTAGCTTCTTCTGACAACTGGTTTTCGAAAGAGGAAGAGTTCTTGTTCCAGCTCCAGTACACACCTGATTTTGTCAGACTTGGATCACTAACAACCTGTACAAAATTAACAAACAATATCTTAAGTTTAGTAACTTTGGTGTGACAAAAATTAGTCTCTTGGTTTGGTCTAACATCATCTTTACATGGTATCAGAGCTAGATTCATTCCTGTTTGGGCTCTCGTTCTCGCTCTAGTTGAGCCTGGGCGTGAAGGGTGGCGTTAGAGTGAGTAAAAGTCTCACATTGGTTGAGAAATTGATTGATGGTCTCCTTATATAGACTTGGGAAATCTTCCCCTCATGAGCTAACTTTTGGGGTTCGGTTAGACTTAGGTATCATATTTTTGCGGTTATTATTGTAGTGGATAAAGTTCACTGATTATTATTATTATTACCTGTGCAAGTCTCTTTCCAGATTCTGCCTCGGAGACGAATCCTTTGGTGATAAACTTCTGGAATGGAGGGAAAAGGAGCCTAAACAAGGGGATATGCTCCCTGAATAGCCCTGTTGTCGCGATGCAGCCAGGGTATAGAGAGGCAAATGTGATGCCAGTCTCTTCGTGGTATCGTCTATGGAATTCCTGCATAGTGAGCATATTGCAAACCTTGCTGTCTTTGTAAGCTTTGGCACCATCAAAGTCACCACCATCAATCATGGCTGAGCTGTTAAGTCCATCGAGCCCCCTTGCTAAACCCCTCAAGTCCCCGAGGTTGGCCTTTGGAGGTACATTTCCAGCCAATGTGTTTGTGTTTCCTGATATTTGATTTCAGTAACAACGATTAGTCTCCCACTAAAATGAGTATCAAAACTATCCAGACAAACAATGTTGTTATAAAGAGGTTTGACTGTTACCTGTAATCGAACCAACAATGATGAGTCTCTTTGAAGGGTAATCAGACTGCTTCAAATCATCAATCAACAATCTCGAAAGAAGGAAATGACCAAGATGGTTAGTTCCAACACTAAGCTCAAATCCTTCAGCTGTAAACGAAGGCTCTTTCGCGGTAGGCTGATAAACAGCTGCATTGCAAACCAATACATCAAGAGGATTGCCTGATCTCCTTAAGTTATCGACAAATTGTCTGACGCTGTCAAGCGATGCAAGGTCTAAATGCATTATAGTATAATTCTCCTTAGGCATCCCTGCTGATTTTGCTGCTCTTTCAGCTTTAAGAAAGTCTCTACATGCCATAATTACATGCCATTTCCCTGTCTCAGCCAGAGCTTTTGCTGTAGCTAGTCCTAGTCCTGAAGAGGCTCCAGTGATTACTACACAACCTTTTCTTAAGGTTTTCTTTCCTGTCACAGGGGTACTCGTTACACCGGGAGATGCAACCATTGTCTCGGCTCTAATAGCTCCGAGGGATGACTTTCTTCCGCTCTGTAACGAAATTACAACAGGTTAATTTCACGTATGGTCACTGAATGCACTAGTATAGTTTGGAAACTTCAGTTACTTCATAATGTGACAAAAGGAATGTGTGTTGTGAGTTGTCATATCGTCTCGACTCTAATAGCTCTGAGGGATGATTTTCTTCTATAATGAAATTTTAACAGGTTAATTTCACGTATGGTCACTGAACGTACTAGTATAGCTTGTAAAGTTTAGTTAATTTATTATGTGACAAAAAAATGTGTGTTGTGACATCGTCTTGACTCTAATAGCTCCGAGGGATTACTTTCCTCCACTTTGTAACGAAATTACAGTAGGTTAATTTCACGTATATGATCACTAAATGTAATAGTGTAGCTTGTAAAAGTTAAGTTACATTGTCACAAAAAAAATGTGTGTTGTGACATCGTCTTGATTCAAATAGCTTTTCTTATGCTCTGTAACGAGATTACAACAAATTAATTTCACGTATGATCACTGAATATACGAAGTATAGCTTGTAAAATTCAGTTATTTTATAATGTGACAAAAAACAGTGTTCTGTGACTGTAGTGTTACATAGTAGGTAAAGTTTAATGATAATTTTTATTTTCGCGTTGCATCGAATTAAACCATATGAAAGCTAAAATTATACCTTGATTTTGAATGAAGAGCCAAAATCAGATTTAACATGGTCAGAGAGAGAAATTCCAAAGAGACTTGAATCCTTCAAAGTTGCACTAGTTTTCCCCTGCAACATCACATAAATGAGTAAAAAAATATTTCTTTTCGCTTTTTGAGAGTCAATTTATCTCGAAATTAAATTAAACTAGATCAACTTAATATCATTGGTCAAAATTTGTACATACTTCCCCTATTCCAATTTACGCGACCGACAGGCTTTTATTTTTAATCAGTTAAAAAAAATGACATATTTTTTTATATTTAGTAGCAATTTAACTATAAAATATTTATTTTGCTTTTACTGAAATGATTTGTAGTTACACCAACATAGATGGAGACGTAGATATTCAAATTTCAGGAAACGAAAAGTGTCACGTAAATTGAATCGGAGATAATATGATGGAAGACAAACCTCCTTGGGAATAGAGAAAGTAGAAGGAAGCAATGCAGCAGCTTGAAGAGCCATGAATATATTAGGAAATTGAGTTTTGTTTTAAAAAAATTGTAAGATGGAGATTTTAAAAAATGATTTTTGGATTGATAGAGTGAGTGTAGTAAGGATTTTGGATACTTATATATATAGTTGAGATATTATGGGGTGTTACAGTGATATTTAGACAAAAACAAAATAGAGTATCATCTTGGATAAGATAAATATTTATGAGTTGTGTCAATTGTATGCCACCAATCAGGCTTCAATGTTTAGATTTCCTTTTGATATTTCTACAATAAATATATTGTAATGCTCAATCTTTCAATTTTTTTCTAAAAAATAATAATTTTGTTAAATCAAAATCAGATAAATAAATTAAAATAACAAACATATTTCTATGTCATAACGTTATTTAGGGTCCGTTTGCTTAGGAAAATTTTATCATTTTTTTCTAGAGTTGAACTTCACGAAAACATATTTGGCCATAAAATTCTAGAATTTGAATTTTCGAAAACATCTTAGTTTATATTCATGGCAAAACATACTTTAATTTTTAAATATGATTTATTGAATTGAAAATGTATTTGACTCTTTTAATTTCAAAAAGATTGACCTACTTTTCTTTTAGAAGGTGTTTGAATTGGCTTAAAAGTTGATCAAACCTACTTTTAAGTTGGTTTTTGACTTATGTAAGTGTTTGCAAATATAAAAATAACTCAAAATAAGTAAAAAAAATGATTTAAAATAATTTGAAAAGTATTTGGCAAGGTCAAGAATGACTTAAATTAAGTTTAAAATAACTTAAAATAAGTCAATAACCAAAAGTAAGTTTCCCCTGTCTTTTTTTTTTGATTTAAAAGTCATTTCAGTTTGTATTTTTATTTTTGACTTAAAAGCTACTTTCTCAAAGCCAATCTAAACGGGGCCCTCACTCTATTTTTAAAAAAATGACTCATTTTTTTTTCACAATACGCTAATTTCAATTTTTCATGCGACATATTTAAGGTGACGAGATTAAAGTATATTCTAAAACATTTGATACAACTTTATTTTATGATACAAAGATAAAAAAAACTTTTTTATTTTCTTTGATTACTTGTCAAGTCAGACTAGAATATTCTTCTTAAACTGTGAAAAAAAAATTAAAAAATAATTCACAAACACTCTTTTAATTCCAAAAAAATGGAGATATTTGGCTCTTTACCCAAGGCAATCCTCTTATATTTAGTCATGGGCTTCATCATGGGAAATCTACTAGTGACAGGGACAGGGGATAAAGGGCAGTTAGATTAAACTCCATTGTCACATGTAGTACTTACTATTCAAAAGAATTTAAGTTAATATTTCACAATCTTTATCTAATGTTTTTAAGTCACTTTATAAATAAATGTAAGGATAAAACAAAAAATATTTAATTAATATTTTTTCTTAATTTAATAAAATGGACGGTTAATATATGATAACTATTTTTAGTAAGATAAATAACTAATATATTATGAAAGAGTACAACTTTCTAGTAGAGGGTGTCTCTTGACACTCCTCATTCAAGGGTACTTTGTTGCTATTTGAAATATACTATGGGACTTGGTTTGATGTTGCATGCCTCTAATTTAAATTCACTTCTAAATAGTAAAAAAGTGTAGATAAAAGATATAATTTTTTTAAAAACTTATCATGAAAAGTCGTTACACGCTTATACTATTGAGATAACCTATTACACACCTGAATTATTTAAAAGTGAATTTATTTCAACCTTGACACATATACGAACAGTAGAAAGTGTTTCACACTCGCGCCACGTCATCACTATGTTACTGCCACATCAATAACTACGTCATATTTTTTTTTAAAAAAATCCATGTCATCCAATTTCCTCTTCTTCCTATACACCATTAAATTACCACCCATAATCAAATTCACCACCGGAATCTTCTCACAATCATTGTCATCATAAAAAATCGATAACAAACATCATAAATTTATTAATTAACCATTAGAACCATATCACTATTATTGAAATTCATCACAATCATAATCATAAATTCACCATCCACATCAAAATCACGAGTTTCATTGCCATTATCGAAATTAAAAGTCATACCACCACTAATCTTTCACCCATCACCAAACCCACCACAAAAAATTATCCCAATTCAAGCTCAAAGAAGAGAATTGTGAAAAGTTGCAATATTTTAATTGTTAAGAATTTAGTCGAACAATTGAAAAATTAGTGCTTGATTTACTATTATTGATTTTGAAATAACATACATTAAAAAATTAAATTTCGTGCAAAAACCCAAAAAAAATTTACAAAAGAAAAGGCAGATCTGATTTTTTAAAAATTTCAAATGCTCACAATCAACAAAAAAACACAAAAATAAATTGAATAATCCGTTCTTGATTTGACAAATTTGATATGGAAATAGTGTTTATGATAAGAAAAAAATGGAGGAAGAAGAAAGGTAGGGTAAGGTTAAGGAGAAGGGTGGACGTGGGAAAAAATTTGCCATTTTTTTACTCAAACGGGCCTTTTTTATTTTTATTTAATCTTATTTTCATGTCAACTTTGAGGGTGGTATTAAATTCACTTTTGAATAGTATAACTGTGTGATAGTTCGCCTCAATAGTTTAAGTATGTAACTGACTTTTCGATACAACTTCAAAGGTGAATTTATGTTTTTTCCCAAAAGTATAAAATGCATGTCATCATAATAGTTTAAACATGTAACTAACTTTTCGAGATAAATTTACTAGGAAATTTATCCCTTTTCCGTTTAGCATTGTTAAAAATTTATACTCAAACTAAAAACAAAAGAACATAGAACATAACTTTCCTTTTTCTTGAAATAATATATTCAAATGCATTCTTCATCTAAAATCAATAATACTAAAAATGATGGATTTAAGATCACTTATAAATGGGAAAAGGGTCTGATATAGCCCTCAACTTTATCATTTGGAGCTGATATACCCCTCGTTATAAAAGTGGCTCATATATGCCCTTACCGTTATACAAACGGCTCACATATACCCCTGCCGTTACAAAATGGCTCACATATACCCTTCATTTAACGGAAGTTAAAAAATTAGTTTTAAATTTATATTTATTACTTCTAATTTATTAAAAGAAAATATTTAGGGGTATATATGATTCTTCTGTCAAAGTTCAAGGTATATTTTAATTTTTTTCATGCATAAATTATTTTTTGACTTCTTTTATTATAATTATTTGACTTTCTTATTCTTATTTTATGTTTTTTCTTTCATTCCTTAGTTTAAAGAAAAAAAATTAAACTATTTTTTGTGTGTGTATTGTAATTTAATTTCGTATTCGAAGAAAAAATTTGGTCATCTACAATAAGTTTTACAAAATCTTAGTGAAACATAAATAAATTTGATTATCAAAATAATAATTATAAATTAGTCATTGAAACAAAAAAAGTCAAAAAAATATGTTTGACGAGGATTAAAATTACTTGGGATTATATTTTTTAGAAAAGAATAATAAAAATTTAGATTAAAATTATTTTTTTTTCATTTGCGTTAGAGGAAAAGGATATATGTGAGCCATTTGTTTACAAGTAGGGGTATATATGAGCCACTTTCATAACAAGGGGTATATCAGCTCTAAATGACAAAGTTGAGGGGTATATCAGGCCCTTTTCCCCTTATAAATTGATTATTATGATGTCTTGACTCATGAATTGAGAGAATGAGCCAAATTTGTCATGATATGAACTTGGTTGGAAATAATTTTGTGACATATCGTTGCCTATGTATACACCAAAGTTTAACGGTTCAAAAATATTACATCTACTGATTGACCGAGTATATCCGACATATGTTCACTACGAAAAATCCAAGGCGAAACCTACTTATCCAGATGCAATTGATCCTTGCTAGTAAAGTGCACACTTATTTGTGCGTTCCTTATGCTATAACTATTCTCCATTCACGTGGGGGATTGTTGGGCACGTAGCAACAGTTAATGGAAAATGGAGGGAAGACGAAAAGAAGAGGAGCTTGGAAAGTTGGATTCTGATATGTTTGTATTTTCATGTACAAACCCGATAACGTAAGGGGGAATGTTTTCATGTTTTTATTTAATCTTATTTTCATGTACCAACCCGATAAGGTACAAATGTCTTTTCTTTTCGTTTTGTTTTTTTCCAGATTCTGATATGTTTGCAGATTTTTGTTGTTGTGAATTAATCTTTGTTCTTCTGATCTTACCGATTCATTAAACTTTGGTTACTTTGTATTTCTGCAAAGTTGTTCAAATAAGTAATTTTATTTTAAACACAGATTGACAACAATTTTTGTTGGCTAGAGAGCTTACCTCTCTGAAGGGGAGCCTTGATGTAATTGGTAAAGTTACTGTGATAATATAACCTAGAGGTCGCATTTTTGAGCTGCGGAAACAGCCTTGAATGCAGGCTAAGACTATATACAATAGACTCCTATGGTCTAGGTCTTCCTTGAACCCTGTGCATAGCAAGAGCTTAGTGCATCGAGCTGCCAAGTAAGACTATATACAATAGACTTCATTTTAATTGGGATTTTATACAGTTAATGGAAATGCAGAACAAGAGCCAATGAAACTGAAGCAATTCGTGTTGAACAAGGCTAGTAATGTGCCTAAAGAACTCTCCACCGTTATAGACTGAACAACGCTCGACTCTATATCGATTGCTCAGCTGAAATTGAGAGTTCTATTTGGGAATATTTTGAAAAATAACGTTTTCGTGGTAGGTGATGCACTTCACCCATGACTCCTGATTTTGGTCAAGGTGGATGTTCTGCTTTAGAGGACAGTGTTATTATCGCAAAGTGCCTCGGAGAAGCCTTTATAAAACCAATAACAGAACAAGAAAACGATGAGTCTATGAAGATTAGAAAAGGACTCGAGAAATACGCTAAAAAGAGGAGATGGAGAAATTTTACATTTATCAGTGCTGCTTATTTATCTGGTTTCATACAAGAGAGTGATAACAAGATAATCAGTTTCTTAAGTCAATATTTTTTGGCTGGAGTCACTATATCAGTTACTCTAAGAATAGCTAACTTCGACTAACTGTTTCTTAGTAGCTCAATTGGATCCTTTAGAGGCTGTGAATATCCTTTATGGACTTTGTTTAACATCCATCTAGCATTCATGTTCTAGTTTAGTTGTGTCTAAGAATTGTAATACCGAAACGGATCTTTATTTTGCAATAATAAATAGAGCAACCAATTGTTTACTTCATCAAAGATATCCAACAACATGAGTTGTATTTGGTGAAGTCTTCTTCGTCCTCTAAAAATTCTTGTGGGAATACAACAAAATATGAGTAGCAAGTTACTCATTTAGAATGAGCCACCCGTTAACGTGTGACTTAGATATATTGAGGCGATACTTGTTGGATATGTAGCAAGAATTAATGGGAAATGAAGGGAAGATGAAAAGAGAGGAACTTGAAGAGTTGGGAACTTGAAAATCCTCTTATGCTTTAGTGAAAAGGCATTTGTCCATATCGGTGGTGGAAAGAAAAATAGGATAATTTAAATATACAAACACTCCTATTAATCGTCAAAAGGGTTGGAAAGAGGGACCTCCCTTGTGCCGTTGTCGTCGCTCGGCTTTGTCTATCGAGAGATTATTTTTTGGACAAAGATTGTTTCAATTATTTATTTATTTATTTATTTAATTAATTTAATTAAATTAGTTACCAACACTCAACTTTTTAGTTGATTATCCCGACCTGACTTGGATCCGTACGACCCCTTTTATTTAAAATCTTTCTCGAATTTATTTAAATTTTCCACCATTTGGAAATGACAGTTCTGAAAGGTTGCAACTTTCAGGAACAACCAAGACCGTTTGAAAGTTGCAAACTTTCATTAATGATCGTGTGGATTCTGAAAGGGTTGCACCCTTTCGGAACCTGTTCCTCTTGCTTATAAATACCATTTATTCTTTAGAATTTTTTCTTACGATTTTTTTTTATTTCTTCTTCTTCTGCACAAAGTTTCTTCGTGTACTTTACTGCTGTTGAGTCGTTTGCTGACACCAGAGTTTTGGGTACCAATACGCTGGTGATTGAGATCATTCTATCCTGGGAGGACATATTCCAAATCAAACCTCGGATATTAGAGTGGAATAATTTTCTTAAGGGGACACTGTGCATTCAGTGGGATTGATCTTATTCTGTTCTTATTTTCAGATTCTGGTACATTTACATATTTTAGTTTTTTCTGAATTAATTTTTGTTCATCTCTCTTACTGGTTCATTAAACTTTGGTTACTCTGTGTTTCTGCAAAGTTTTGTTGAAATCAATAATTCTGTTTTTCAACCACATATTGAAAACAATTCTCAAATGTTTAGAAACAAATATTTGCTTCTGAATTTGCCTGTATAGAGAAACAGATCCACAATATAGAGAGATTGTGTGTGCTTCAATTTCTGCTGTACTGTTTGTTCTTAGTCCCTTGACTCGTGGTGGACGATTCACGACTCAAACCTTAACTGGTTTAGCAACATGAGATGGGATTCATTGTCGTACCTAAACCTTTCACATAATTCACTTACAGGACACGTAATATAGATCCTGTATAATATGTTAGAACCTTGTTATTTTTTAGTATTTGCTTCGACTACTTATTTAGTTATTTCCCATCTCATCATAATTGTCCTTTTTATCCCTGTAGTTTTTTGTGGAAATTGGCTTAAAGACTTGGAAGTTTTTTAAACATCTATTTCTACTACAACTACATGGATGTGAAAAGTCTTGTGGAAAATTGTAGAGTGACTCACAAGTTTGAAAAATTCCACATGGTATCATTGATGTTACATTACATACTCTTAAGTAGATGTAGGAGTTAAATCATGTCTTTAATTATTGTTATTTTTTACTTTTAGGAAAACTTAAGCAGATGTAGGAGTTAAATCATGTCTTTAATTATTGTTATTTTTTACTTTTTAGGAAAACTTAAGCAGATGTAGGAGTTAAATCATGTCATTAATTATTGTTATTTTCTATTTTTAGGAAAAGGGTCTGAAATATATTTTTACTTTGGCTGAAATTTATGTTATGATATCAAATTTTATGGAGGATCTTTACCCCTACACTATTTAATAGTGTATTTTAAAGGTATATATGTGTCCGCGTAGACATATTATTATTTATAATAATGCAATATTTATGATGTTCACGTGGGCACATATATACCTTTAAAATGCACTATTAAATAGTGTAGGAGATAAAAGGTTCTTTCCAAAGTCGAGTATTGTTACAATAATTTCGATCAAAGTTCGAATATATTTCGAATCTTTTGCCCTTTATTTTTCTCACTCGACTAAGTGAAGCAATAGTATCTCTCATTGGAAATTTGTTACAAGTTCTGCACCAAATTTTTCTACCGTGTGTGTTGCGTAAGGGGACCAATTCACATTGTCTTAGGTAACGCACTGCAGAGATAGTCGATGACCTCGAAATAAACACAATATCTAAAGAAAAATTAGAACATAGCTGAGTATTAACTATTTTGTTAAATCTTCTGTCTTCCAAATTAGAATTGAGACTATTATAGAGAATGAGAAAAAAAAGTATAATCGGAGAACCTTCTGCAATCTCAAGATCGTGTTAGGGTTTTGTCCTGATTTTCTTACTATAATTAAGTTTTATTTTTACCTTAAAGGAAAATTAAAGTATACTATAATTGCTTTTACTTTTTTCTGAAATAAAAATATAATTCTCTTCATATTTAGTTGATTCTTTCCTTTTAGAAAAATGTTTTGGAGTGACAAGGTTTCTGGAGTAGCTAGTTTTTCCCACAATGTAGTCGTTTATAGACCTTTGTTTATGGGGAGATTTATTCTCTTTACAGTTTCAAACGTTTTTCTTTACAATAGTTTTGATATAATAATATTTTGATCTTTAGTATTAGTTTTTGTTCTAATTTATTAACCATATGATTTGCAATTTGTAAGCTTCCGCATGACGCCCTAATCACCCCTTCACATAACCCAACAGATCGTTAACTAAGATCGAAAGATTCAACTAAAGAAAAGGAAGCTAGAAAGGAGAAAGAGTACTATTTTGAATAAAAGAACTTTGTTATATAAGAAGACTATTTGATTTTTGCTAGTCTTGAGTTGTTTACAAATGCCTAATACCACTTCTATTTATAGTTGTGTAAGGATGATTCTAGATACTAATATAATAATCTAGACTATTCTAACCTCTTCCTACACATATCTAAAACTCTGGGACTATTTAGATTTTTTCTAACTATAAATATCCAATTCTCTAGAATATTAATATTTTTCTTAGATACTACAAATATTAAAAATATCTCTATAAACTCTAGAAAATTCTAATAAATATCTAAAATTATTTGTACCTTCAAAAAATCATCTTTATTTTTCACAACTATTACTCATCCATCGACCACAATCTGTGTATTTAGTGATGCCAAAGTTATATTATTTTATCTCAATTTATGCCAAAGTTGAGCAAAACAAATATTGTATAATTGTTACTATCAACAAAAGACTGAAAAACTCGGTCAGTCTTTTTGGAAATAGACTTATGAGGGGTAAAGCCCCCACTTTTATTTGTATGGATATTTTTCTTTTATTTAATCCAAATAAGTTGGGGCCGGTGATATGAAATCTTCAAAATAGTAATAACTATATTGATATAATGATCAAAAAGCCATTTATGATAATAAAGATTTTAGGGCCATTTTTAGCATAACTTGATATGACATACAATAATAAAAACGAGATTGATGGAGGTTCATAAGAAAGGAGTCCAAAGTCATCAATTTGGATTTAATTAATGATGATCTTGTATCAACGTGATGTTCCACTTTACTTGGGAGCAGGGGCGGACCCACCTTATAGCAAGGTATGTCACCCGACACTGCTTCTTCGAATTTTTTTTTATATTTATGTTCATATAAAACCTAAAAAACAAAATATGTTACTAGTAAAATGAATTGTAGTAGATGGTCACGTAAGAGATCTTGGTCTATTGGTTGGGCGCATGACTTGTGTGCAGGAGGTTGTGAGTTTGATCCTTAGCAGAGCAAACCCTTTTTTATGAATTTAATTTCATGAAAACGTTTCGTTAAGAGTTTGACTAGTTTACATAATCATGTTTATTAACACGTCTTGAGTAATTTTTATTAATATAATATTGTTATATTATTTATTTTAAATATCGACACCGTTTACACAAAATACTGCGTACGCTACTGCTTGGTAGTGTTGTAGTTCGACGTTTTTTGTCTCTTTTATAACGTTTGATGTTGTTCTTTATAACTTTTTGGAATTTAAAAAATTTCTTTACATCTGACCAACTATTTCTAGGGAGATTTTCTTAGACTTTTTTTTTATACTTAAAATCATCTTCTATGACTCATAATTTTTGTATAACAAACACAAAAATTATTCTTGACAATTTAGTGTATGTATCGAAAAGACGAACATTATCGAATGATCATATGTAAGCTTAATAAAATAGTTCAAATCTCGTGCGAAGCATGAATAATTTACCTAATTTAAAATAAAAGTAAAGAAAAAAGATTCCCCCTTTATATGTAATATGTGAGAATTATATTTTATTTTTGCTATTTTATTTTAATTTTAATTTTATTTATTTCTAACTCAAACGAACACTAAAAAACAATTTCTTGATTTATCGAAACCACAAATAAATTCTAATGAAAACTACAACCCTTCAGTTTCCATTGAAGCACCACTGCCACCATCTCTTGAAGAGCAATCACTGTAGTGGCTACCTATTTAATATTTTCTGCAACTTTTGAAAATTTAAAATATCCAATTTTGCTATGCTAGTAATTAATATTTTTAGGTAATGTTCCCAACAGACACAAAAATAAATTAATATGGGTAAATGTGTAATTTATTATTTCAATACATGTTTAATTAATATTTACATAACTTATTCTACATTCTAACATCATAATTTATACATAAATTTCCTCATTTCTTATGTTAATATTAATTATGTAGGACTACAAAAAACACAACCAAATGCAGTATAAAATTTATACATAAATAATTTTTAAAATCCTACCAACCAAACATGGTATAAGTTAGATTGATTTTTCTACCAAAAATAAAACTTCTATCAAACATAATAAAACTAATATATTTTTTTATACATGAATAAAATGCAAGTTATACAATAACCAAACAGCGCCTTTGCGATGCCAACACTGTATTATTTTCTCTCAATTTATGCCGAAGTTGAGCAAAACAAATATTTGGTATAGTTGGTACTATATCAACCATGACTAAAAACTTGGTCAGTCGTTTTGGAAATGGAATTATTAGGGGGAAAGTACCCCATTTTATTTGTCTTTCTTGTCTCTTTTTAATTTAAACCTATATATCCAGTGTAATTCCTTAATTTGGGGTTTTAAAAAGGTATAGTAAACGGAAATCTTATCTCTATGAGATAGAGATAGAGAGGTTATTTTTGAGGATAAAATACAAGTTATGAGATAGAGATAGAGAGGTTACTTTTAATTTCTCACTTTTCTTAGTCAAGCAATAATATCTCTCATTGGAATTTGTTGCAAATTTACATTATTTTGCGTAACACAAGATAGTGGATGACCTCCAAAATGAAAACAACATTTAGAGAAAACAGATTGGTACTAGCAACCAAGACTTAAAAGACTTGAGAGTCTTAATGGAAATTGACTCAACATTTTGGACAACTTTTTTCATTTGTGGTAGATGGGGGGCAAGTACCCCATTTTGTTTGTCTGGATGTTTTACCTAACAGTCCGATAGACAAGTCAATAACAACAATAACATATTCAATATAATCTTATGAATGGGTCTAGAGAAAGTAGAGTATGCGACTACTTTATCTCTATGAGAGGTTGCTTTCGATAGACCTTCGACTCAAAATAAAGTATGGCAATAGCATTTTGATGAAAGCAATAATTTATTTCCTACATGCATATGGTTAAACTATTTGTATTAACATCATAATATGAATTTTTAGAAATAAATTATTTTTTTTCATTTTAATAAATTGTAAATAATAAAGTATATAATTCATTTAAGCTCTATCTACTAAAACATCTAAAAATTAAATCGTAAAATTCAAACACTAAAAATAAATTAAATTAAGAGTCTTTGTAAGAAAATAGCTCTCAATATCTTTTTTTCAATATATTTTATGTGTGAAGTTCAAATGGATTGTTTGTGTGATATAGTTGTTGTGAACAACTATAAAACAGAAAAGTTGGTTGTTATGTGTACACACTTGACACTACCTTTTCATGTATATATATATATATATATATATTACGATTATGATGATTGATTTAGCAACATCATCTTATTATTTGCTGAAAATAAGCAAAAAGAAGATGGGAATTCTCTTTTTGTTTTATTCACTTGTCTGCTGTATTTTGTTGATAGTTAGTGAAAGCTTTTCTTCATCCATGCATCATCTTTGCTCTCCCACTGAAGCTTTTGCTTTGCTTCAATTCAAACAATCCTTTCAAATCGATGACCTCTGCGTATGTTGGGATGATAGTAATCTGAAATATGTTGATATCCCAAAAACGAAGTCTTGGAATGAGAATAGGGACTGCTGCAGTTGGGACGGGGTCACTTGTGACATGTTAACCGGTCATGTTATCGGATTGGACCTTAGTTGCAGTTTGCTTGATGGAACTATTCATCCCAATAGTAGCCTCTTCCAACTCCATCATCTCCGGACACTAAACCTTGCTTATAATAACTTCCATTCTTCTTTAGTCTCGCAAAACATTGGCCGATTGGCGAATTTGAGGCATCTCAACCTTTCTCATTCTTTCTTTGAAGGGGAAATCCCAACAGAAATCTCATACCTTTCCAATTTGGTTTCACTTGATCTTTCTTCTATACTGGTGTATGGATTACAACTTGATGAGACAACATTTGAAACAATGCTTCAGAACCTGACAAATCTGGAGGTAGTTTCTCTCTCTGCTATCAACATCTCATCTCCGATACCTGTGAATATTTCTTCTTCCTCCTTAAGGTACCTGGATCTTGAATCTACTAATCTGCAAGGTGTTATCACAGAGAGTTTTTTCCTTGTGCCAGAATTGGAAAATCTCAAATTGGGTGGAAATAATCTTCTCAAAGGAGTTTTACCAAAGATCCACCCGAGCAACAATACTCTGTTGGAGTTGGATATTTCTAAAACAGGAATCTCCGGTGAGCTGCCTGATATAATTGGCACCTTCAGTTCCTTGAATCGCTTGGACATGTATGGATGTCAATTCTCTGGTTCCATTCCTGATTCCATTGGCAATATTACACAAATTAGGTATTTGGATTTCAGTTATAATCATCTCACCGGCCATATTCCTTCCACAATCTCTAAATTGAAGCACCTCACAATTCTAGGTCTTTCGTCCAACTCCTTTTCAGGTGAGATTCCCAATATTTTTTCTAACCTCCAAGAGTTACGTTATTTATGTCTTTCTAAAAACACTTTCATCGGTTCGTTTCCTTCTACAATTGTAAGCTTGACACATCTTCAAGAGTTAGACTTGTCAAGTAATTCCTTATCTGGCCCACTGCCTAATAATTTTAGCATGCTTCAAAAGCTAACCGAACTGGGTTTGTGGAACAACTCACTGAATGGTATCATACCATCTTCGCTGTTTAGCCTCCCTTTGCTAGGTAAGTTGTGTCTCGATAATAATCGGTTTAGTGGACTACCCAATGAGCTCAAAACAAACCCAACATTGGTACGCCTGGGTTTAAGCCATAATCAACTCAGTGGTTTTTTTCCTCAATCACTTGTGAATCTCACAAATCTTTCTACCCTTGACCTCTCATCAAATAACATCACCATCGATGAGGGAATACAAATCACTTTTCCTAACCTAGAAATTTTGCAGTTATCATCATGTGAACTGAAGGATTTTCCACACTTCTTGAAAAATGTAAAGAAACTTTGGGTCTTGGATATTTCTAACAATAAGATTCGTGGAGAAATCCCAAACTGGTTTAGCGGCATAAGGTGGGACGAATTGACGTACCTAAATCTTTCGCATAATTCTTTAACAGGCCACCTACATCAATTTCATTTCCATAATCTGAAGTTTCTTGATCTTAAATTTAACTCCCTTCAGGGTCCACTACCATCATCCATTTGTAACATGAACAATCTTGAATTTCTAGATTTATCACGCAACAACTTCAGTAACTCGATTCCAAGTTGCTTGGGAAGCATGTCTAGTCTAAAAGTGTTGGACTTAAGAAGGAACAATTTCACAGGGAGTATTCCCCCATTATGTGCGAAGAGCACTTCCTTGATTACTATTGTCTTGAATGACAATCAATTTGAAGGAACTCTGCCTTTCTCGTTGATCAACTGTAGTAATTTAGAAGTTGCTGATATGGGGAATAATGCAATAAATGACACATTTCCAGCTTGGCTAGGAACACTTGAAGAACTGCAGGTCCTAATATTGAAGTCTAATTTGTTCCATGGACCAATTAGTTCTTGTCAGAGTACACTTTGCTTTCCCAAGTTGCGAATTATTGATCTTTCGCATAACCAATTCAGTGGCTCACTTCCAGTAAAAATCTTTGGAAACTTCAAGGCAATGATTAAATTAGATGGTGAAGACACAGGAAAGATTAGGTATATGGAACCAGATATGATTTCATCGTACACATCGTATGAGGATTCTGTGAGTTTGGTGATCAAAGGCCATGACATTGAGCTAGAAAGAATCAGCACAATTATGACAACCATAGACCTCTTGAGCAACCATTTTGAAGGTGTCATTCCAAAAACACTAAAGGATCTCAGCTCACTTTGGCTACTAAATTTATCCCACAACAATCTCATAGGTCACATTCCAATGGAATTGGGGCAATTGAATAAGCTTGAAGCGTTAGATCTCTCCTGGAATCGTCTCACAGGAAAGATTCCAAAGAAATTGACAACAATGAAGTTTCTAGCAGTCTTAAACCTCTCTCAGAATCTTCTTATTGGATCGATTCCTCAAGGTCTACAATTCAACACATTTGAAAATGACTCGTATGGTGGTAACCTTGATCTATGTGGTCCTCCTTTATCAAAGCAATGTGGAACGACTGATCCATCCCATGTTCCTCAACCATTGGAATATGAAGACGAGTCATATTTTTTTAGTGGCTTTACGTGGGAATCAGTAGTCATAGGCTACAGCTTTGGACTAGTTGTTGGAACTGTTGTGTGGAGCCTCGTGTTTAAATACCGTAAGCCAAAATGGTTTGTCGAATTTTTTGAAGGCATTTATCCCAAGAAAATGAGAAGGTCAATGAAGAGAGCTCAGAGACGACGCACTTAATGGAAGAATGCAAGAGTGAACTTTTCTGTTTTTTTAGTTATCTTTTTTGTTGTTTGTATATGTGCTTGATAACAATATAACTGCATGTGTTATTTTGTGAATTTCCACTGGATTAAAATAAGTGTTCTTGGTCTTTGCTTTCAAACTTAAAAATTAAACTAAAAATAAAACACCACTTTCCTTTTTACTAAAACAATTTTTTTAATTACATTCTTGAGTTTAATCAACTTGAACATGTTTGGTAATATTATCTCAAATTAATAATACTAAAAATGATGGATTATAAATTGATTATTATGATGTCTTCACTCATGAATTGAGAGAATGAGCCAAAGCTGTCATGGTATGAGCTTGGTTTGAAATAATTTGTGTAGTTGAAGGATTTAGTCCCAAAACAATAGCATAACCATCATCATAATTCTCCATTCCATGTGCCATTAGTTGCCATACTAATTAAACTTTCTCCCATTGTTCCACCTTCTTTTGCCAAATTATACACATTTCTATACACACTACTCATAAATATATCTCTTGATCCTTCACCTGATCTACTAGACTTTCCAAATTCAGCAAGTACTAAAGGTTTCTTCGATATATTTCTTACATCTTTCCAATGACTTGTTATCCACTTCTCCATCCACACCAATTGTGCTTCATCACTTTGTCCAGATACCCTGTAACCATCGATCTAAATAAAAATTTAAACATATGAAATTATACGTACAGGATAGATCATGTAAAAACTACGTACCATTGGTCAATCTATGAACGGATTGTAGCAAAATCAATTTCATTGATAAGATGGTTACTAATGAAATTTGTTCCAACTTGATAACCAGGATTCACTGATTTCCTTTAGGAATTGAATCACCATAAAATCCTTCAATTTCAACTTCCATTTCTTGAACCCAACCCTATAACAATATTCATCAAAAACGTCATTCACAGATTTAATATTGCTAAAATTAAACTTAAATGTAGAACTTACATTAACAGTTTTTCCTGAATCATCAGCTTGATCGCGAGGCTCATTCATAAGTTCCCATGCCATAATTGTTGGATCGTCTTTGTAAGCAACTTTAGTGATACTATTCAACCTTGTAACAACTTTCTCTAACAATTTCATAATATTATTTATAAAAAAAAAAGTTGTTTATATGTATTAAATAATAATTACCCCATGAATACTCAGGTGCCACTCGACACATTTGCTTTGCAAAAGAAGCCTTTGCAACGTACACTCCTGCTGAGTTCAATGAAGATTTGTTCATGGAAAACACAACAACAACAAGAATTGCAGGAACTGGAAAACTAATGTTGAAAATGACACTCGACAAGGTGTTGACTTTGAAGAGTGTTCTGTATGTCCCTACTATTAGGAAGAATGTAGTTTCCGCTGCACTGATCATTAAGAACAAATTTAAGTGTGTCCTATTTAGTGACAATATTGTAATAAGTATGAATATGTTCTTAGGAAAGAGTTGCCTCAATGAGGGCCTCTTCAAACTGAATGTAATGATTGTTGGCAATATTAATAAGAATTCTGCTTCTGTTTACTTATTGGAGTTAAATGATTCATGGCATATCCGTTTGGGACATTTAAGTTATAAAGCCTTGCGAAAATTGTTTACTTTAGAAGTATTGCCTTATTTTAAATGAGATAAATCGAAATGCGAAATTTGTGTGGAAAGTAAGTTTGTTAAACATCCTTATAGGTCTGTTAAAATAAATTCAAAACCTTTATACTTAATTCACACAGATATATTTGATATGAAGTCGACACCATCTCGTGGTGGGAAAAAGTATTTTATAACTTTTTTGATGATTGCAGTTGATTCTTTTACGTATATTTGATTAATAGTAAGGATGAAACAATTGATGAGTTTAAGCAATACAAAAATGAAGTGGAGAATCAAGTGAATCTAAAGATAAAAATGATTCAGAGTGATAGCGATGGAGAATATGAATCTTCTTTTGAAGAGATATATTTGGAATATGGTATTATTCATCAAACTACTGCACCTTATGCACCACAATCAAATAGTTTGGCGGAACATAAGAATAGAACATTAAAGAAAATGATGAATACATTGATAATCAGTTCTGATTCACCGCGAAATCTTTGGGGGAGTCCATCCTTATGGCTAATACGATACTCAAAAGGGTGATTCGTATCAAAACACAATCAATTCCATATGAGTTGTGGAAATGAAGGAAACACAACTTGAAATATTTCAAAGTGTGGGGTGTCTAAATTGGACCTGTCACGCCCCGAGCCTACACCCTGGACGGAACTGACACTCGAAGACTCTGGCCTCGAGCGGACCCTTGGTCTGACTTACTTAACTCAGCAGAAGACAATAATCATATCTATCACATCAATGAACATAACTAAACTGAAAAAGGATGTAATAACTGAGAATGTTTAAAACTGAAACATTCAACTTGGCCAAAATTGGCAACCTAAGTCTTAACAATAAGAGATAATATTAAAAGACTTAAAGAACTAACATCTGATTGTCAATCTATGGAGCCTCTAGAACTGAGATGGATGTTGGGACAAACCCCACAACATCCTAATGAATTAAACAATAAAACAAGTAAAAGAGTCCTCTGGAATGCAAGGAGGCTCACCAACTTACTCTAGAGTGACCAATTGTATCAACGGTGCGCTAGATGTCGATCCTTGTTACCTGCATCTGCATCACAAGCCAACTGGTATAAATACATTAAATGTACGAGTATGCGAGTTAGAATGGTAAATAATACAATGTACGCTTGAAAGGAGAATATGAAGAACTTACCTGACTCAACTCAACTCTAGAAGACCGAACTCATTTCAATATGAAACAATTTTAAAACAAGTGCAATATAAAGAAAAGTTGTTTGAAACATGTTGTCAACTCTTTATGTATGCAAAGATACAATATAACTCTGAGGTGTAAGTAAAAATACAAATAATTGTATATAAAATTCATTTAACTTCTGTGGGAGTTTTCTCTAACCGACAACCATCACTTAGGAGTTATGGTTATGATACAATATTTTGCCTCACGCTGCCAAGGTCGTCCTATTCTGTGCCATTGGTATAGAACCTGAACTACTAAGTGGATCCACTAGTCTATGCTAAAAAACACTACAAGAATCATCTAAAAAGTTGACCCTTTTCTATCCATGGTGGCTACATGGTTTATGGGGGTTGGGAGTTATTTGAACTCTCCCCCCATAAAGGTGCTCAATACTACTCCCAAAAATATTATTATATTAGCTCTTATGTTTTTAAAAAATACTTACTTCTGTGATTTGAGATTAGTGCTCAAAGGATATCTTGGAAATCTTAGTTTCCCTGCTTGTTTTATTTAAAAAATTATTAATCTTTTATAAAAACTAGTCTGAGGGCTCTTTGAAAATCTCAGTTTCCATTCTCATTAAATCTGAACTCTTTCTCATAAAGGTGCTCAATACTACTCCCAAAAATATTATTATATTAGCTCTTATGTTTTTAAAACATACTTACTTCTGTGGTTTGAGATTAGGGCTCAAAGGATATCTTGGAAATCTTAGTTTCCCTGCTTTTTTTATTTAAAAAAATAATTAATCTTTTATGAAAACTAGCCTGAGGGCTCTTTGGAAATTGTACTTCTTTGTGAATACTCAGTCCCTATGTACTACTTTGAAGAAAAGACTTCACCTTACTATGAACTAAACTCAAACTTAAATCTTAAAACGGCGTTAAAACATTTGTGAAAGACTTATGAAACTTGAAATGAATTTATTATCATTATCTTTACTCTTTACTCAACTTGATCTTTAAGTCTTAAAGCAAAGTTAAAAGCATTTGTAAAAGACTTTCTGAAAAGACTCTAAGAACTTTCTGGACTTGACTCTTAACTTTCCTTGAATTTGAAGTTATAGATTCAAGGTTTCAATTAATATTTCTAGATGATTTCTATATGATTAGAAGTTATTAAGAATAGTTAGAATCATTAGGAAGTGTTAAAACACTTTAGAAAGGCTTAAACGGAATGAACTATGAAAACTGGATGAAAAATACTAATTCAGGCATATTTGGGGGGCGCCGTGCCAGCCTCACTTGACTGAGGCTCCATTTGGAAGAACTGTAGCATGCCACCCTGGTCCCACTGGCGCAGATGGGGCACGCCGTGCCTAACCCTCCGCAGATATGCCTGCCAAATTTTTCAACTCGTTTTCTTATCTTAAATCGTTTTAACTCGTTTCTTTTTCTCACTTTCACTTTAAGATTCATGTACCCACATCATATATACAAGGATATAACCCAATGAATTCAATAAACAACACTTAGATCATCAAGGAACTCCTAAATCACAACTTATGTTCAAGAACAAAAGCAATTCAAAAACAACATTCAAGAAAATTCAAAATCCAATCTTTTTAAGATGAAATCACGTTGAATCAGACATGATTGACACGTGGGTGAACAAACCCAATGTTGAGATAGACTCACATAATAGATCGAAGTAAATCCTTGGCAAAACCAGTATCAATCTAGAACGATCTTGGTCAATCTTGCCCTTTTCTTCTTCTCCTTTCTCATTAGCCCTAGCATGAAAATTTCCAACTTCTAAAATTGATTATGTTCTGATTTGGCCCATATTAAGCTCCTAGAAATGGATTTAAATAATAGGATTGTGAAAAGACTAAATATCTTTTAAAATCTTGGATTTGGACATTTTTTCTTAATCTGATAGCCCAACTTCCAAAGTGCATAACTCACTCATATGAAGTTAAAATTGCAGAAACTTGGCGGTGTTGGAAATATCGTTCCAAAAGCTTACCATATCTGGAACTACCTCATTTATCCTGAGCTAGAAGTTATGACCATTTGAAGTTGACCAAAAACTCTTTTTTCAACTTTTTTAAATTTCTAGATTTTCTTATACTTTCCAAAATAAGTATCTCCAGATTTTAAACTCCTTTCTAGTTATGTCTAGTCGCGAGATGTTACGAGAACCAAAACGGTAGATCGTGTATTTATTGAACATGTTGTGAACAGTTAGGCCTGCCGATTTTGATTCACAAATATAATAATCCTGAGATTCATGTTAATATGATAATTGAGTAAGATAAAACAAAGTTTTTTGAACATATTTATCCGTATAAAACTGAATGTGAATCGACAAGTGAAAGACTTAAACGACTACGAGAAAAATCAACAGAAAATACACTACCTTAGTGAGGATACTAGGCGTAGCACTCGCCAACGGAAATCCACTTCTAGCGGATCAGATTTTCTGGCACTGTTGCTTGAAAATGAACCTCAAATATTTAAAGAAACTATTTCTTCATCTGAGTCAACTTATTAGAAAGAAACAATCAATAGCGAGATCGAATCAATTTTAAGTAATCATACTTGGGAATTGGATGATCTTACTCAAGGAATAGGCCTTTAGAATCAAAGTGAATATTTGAAAGGAAAAATGAAAGTTGATGGGACTATTGAAAAATATAAGGCTAGAGTTGTAGTCAAAGGATACAGACAAAAGGAAGGTCTTAACTACTTTGACGCGTACTCTCCAGTGACAAAGATAACATCAATTAGAATGTTAATAGCACTAGCGGAAGTGCATGGTCTTAAAATCCACATGGATGTAAAGAAAGTCTTGTTAAATGGTGGAGAGTTAGAGAAAATTTTTTACATGAAACAACCTAAAGGGTTTGTAGTTCCTAGTAAAGAAGATAAAGTGTGCACACTTGTGAAGTCGCTTTATGGGTTCAAGCAAGCACCCAAACAATGACATTCTAAATTTGACCAGACAATGTTGGCAAATGAATTCAAAATTAATGAATGTGATAAGTGTGTTTACATTAAAAATGTTCCAAATTATGAAGTCGTTGTTTGTCTGTATATTTATGACATGTTAATAATACGTAAATTTATTGACGATATAAATGCTACTAAGCACATGTTGTCTAGAAAGTTTAATTTGAATAACTTAGGAGTTGCTGATTTGATCTTAGGGATCAGGATTCTCAAAACTTCTCACGGACTAGCATAATCTCAATCTCATTATATTGAAAGAGTATTGGATAAGTTCAAGTACTTGAATTTCAATGTTGTCAAAACTCCAATTGATTTAAGTTTTTTACATTTCAAAAGAATGCAGGTGAAACTAACTCTCAATTGGAATATGCAAGAGTAATGGAAGGTGTTGCAAAGTTTTATGTACATTATGAATTGTACGCGACCAAATAAAGTGTATGCTATTAGCAAATTGAGTCGGTTCACTAGTAATCTGACTCTAACTCACTGGATGGCAATGAAACGTATGTTGGGGTAACTGAAACATACACAACACTATGTTTTGAAGTATAATAAATATCTTGTTGTGATTGAAAGATATAGTGATGCAAATTGGATCACCGAGTCAAATGAAGTATAATCTACAAGTGATTATGTGTTTACACTTTGTGGAGGAACAATCTCTTGGAAATTGTCCAAATAGACATGTATCGCTCACTCAACAATGAAATTTGAATTTATTGTTTTAGATAAGGCTGGTGAAGAAGCTGAATGGCTCCGGAATTTTCTAGAGGATATTCTATTTTGGCCCAAAACTGTGGGACCTATTTGAATACATTGCGATCGTCAAGCTGTAATAGCTAGGACAGGGAGCGTCATGTACAACAGAAAGTCTAGTCAGATAAGACGGAGACATAATATCATAAGACAACTGCTCTCTAGTAGAACTATCACAATAGATTATGTGAAGTCAAACAATAATGTGTTAGATCCACTAACGAAAGGCCTAACGAGAGAAGCAATTGAAAGATCATCTAAGGGAATGGGGGTACGGCTTAGGACAAGTCATCATGACGGTAACTCTATCTAGCAGACTAGAGATCCCAAGAGCTATATTCTAGGAGAAAAATAAAGTTGTGACTGGTGGTTCAGCATTGTCAATCAACTCAATTCATTCTCATGATGAAGACAATGTTCAGGAACAAGGTTAAGACTTTAAGACTTGTTAATGAGTTAATAAAGCTTAGAGTTTTTAATGATTTGCTAAGTTTGACATATTCGACCAAATAATGTATCTACGAGATGACAGTTAGAAATCACCTATTTGAGTGTGAAGTGTAAGCCGCTTCAAAGAGAATTTTATGTCAAAAGTCTATTCTCTATATACTCATAAAACCAGGAGGTATTCATGGTTGAAACTAACACAATTGCAAGAACCATAAACGGTAAAAAGCTAATTTAATGACATATGGTTGTCTAGGTATACATCAAAACTCGATAGTTCAAAGATATCGCATCTACCGATTGACTGAGTATGTTCGACATATGTTCACTAGAGAAAGTCCAAGGCAAAACCTACTTATCCAGATGCAATTGGTCCTTTCTTGTAAAGTACACATTTTTCCGTGCATTCCTTCTGTTATAATCATTCTCCATTCATGTGTGGAACTGCTGGGTATGTATCAAAAGATGAAAAGAAGAGCAACTTGGAAAGTTGAGAACTTGAAGAGTAGGGAACTTGAAAAGTCCTCTTATGCTTTAGTGAAAAGGCATTTGTCCCTCATTGGTGATGGAAAGAAAAACAAGAGAGTTTAAATATAGAGTCACTCTTATTAATTGTTAAAAGTGTTGGAAAGAGGAACCCCCTCGAGCCGTCATCGTCACTCGCTCGGCTTCGGACTTAGAAATGTTTTTTTGTGTACTTTACTGTTGTTGAGTGGTTCGCTGATACCAGAGTTTTGAGTATCAATACGCTGGTGATTGAGATCATTTTATCCAAACTTCGGATACTAGAGGGAATAATTTCCTTAAGAAGACATTGTACATTCAGTGGGCTTGATCTTTTACGTTCTGTCTTTTTCCAAATTCTGGTACGTTAGCAGATTTAGTTGTTGTTAATTAATTTTTGTTCTTCTTAACTTACTGATTGATTAAACTTTGGTTACTTGTGTTTCTGCAAAGTTATTTCTAGCCGCCTTAAACCTCTCTCAGAATCTTCTTATTGAATCGATTCCTCACGGTCTACAATTCAACACATTTGAAAATGACTTGTACTGCGGTAACATTGATCTATGTGGAACGAGTGGTTCATCCCATGTTCCTCAACCACTAGAGCTGGAATATGAGTCATATTTTTTAGTGGATTTACGTGGGAATCAGTAGTCATAGGCTACAACAGTGGACTAGTTGTTGGAACTATTGTGTGGAGCCTCGTGTTTAAATATTGTAAGCCAGAATGATTTGCCCAACTTTTTGAAGGCATTTATCCCAAGAAAATGAAAAGGTATAGAAGATGGATTTTTCTGTTTTTTAGTTTTCTTTTTGTTGTTTGTATATATGCTTGATAACAATACAATTGCATGTGTTACTTTGTGAATTTCCACTGGATTAAAATTAGTGTTCTTGATCTTTGCTTTCAAACTCAAAATAAAAACATGTGGACATATAACATAACTTTCCTTTTTACTAAAACAATTTATTCAATTACATTCTTGTGTTTAATTAATCAACTTCAACATGTTTGGTAATATCATCTCAAATTAATAATACTAAATATGATGGATTATAAATTGATTATTATCATGTCTTCACTCTTGAATTAAGAGAATGAGCCAAAGCTGTCATGATATGAGCTTGATTTGAGATAATTTGTGTAGTTGAAGGAATTTGTCCCAAAACAATAGAATAACCATCATCATAATTCTCCATTCCATGTGCCATTAGTTGCCATACTAAATTTCCTCCCATTGTTCCACCTTCTTTTGCCAAATTATACACATTTCTATACACACTACTCATAAATATATCTCTTGATCCTTCACCTGATCTACTAGACTTTCCAAATTCAGCAAGCACTAAAGGTTTCTTTAATATATTTCTTGCATCTTCCCAATGACTTGTTATCCACTTTTCCATCCACAACAATTGTGCTTCATCACTTTGTCCAGATAACCTATAACCATCGATATAAATAAATATTTAAACTTATGAAAATGTACGTACAGATTCGAAAGATCATGTAAATACTACGTACCATTGATCAGTGTATGCATGGATTGTAGCAAAATCAATTTCATTGATAAGATGGTTACTAATGAAATCTGTTCCAACTTGATAACCAGGATTAACTAATTTCCTTTCAGGAATTGAATCACCATAAAATCCCTCCATTCCAACTTCCAACAAGTGTTTGTTATCTAATGACTTCACAAAACTCGCCATTTCTTGAACCCAACCCTATAAGAATATTCATCAAAAACGTCAATCATAGATTTGATATTTCTAAAATTAAACTTGAATTTCGAACTTACATTAACAGTTTTTCCTGAATAGTCAGCTTGATCGCGAGGCTCATTCATGAGTTCCCATGCCATAATTGTTGGATCGTCTTTGTAAGCAACTTTAGTGATACTATTCAACCTTGTAACAACTTTCTGTAACAATTTCATAATATTAATTATAAAAAAAAGTTGCTTATATTTATTAAATAATAATTACCCCATATATACCTCAATGTGATTCTTCAAGTATTTTTTGAGTATAGGATGAGTATAAAATTCATCGTCATTACTAATTTGAGCTCCTGCATTTCGCGCCCACCAAACATATTCAGCTTTTCCTCCAAAATCATTCCATTGATTTACAAAGCTCAATATTAAACGAACACCATATTTCTTAGCTTCCGCGATCACAAAATCCAAACCCTAAATTTAGAAATAAGTAAGGGACTCACATGCATTGAAATGCGATAATGCAAAAAAAAATCATTGATACCATAATAACAAATGTCCTTTACCTGAAAAACACGTTCATCATAAACACCAGGTGATATTTGTAATGCTCTATCACCTCCATCACTAAAAGCCCAAGTACGACAAACAGAAAGACCAGCGATAGAAGCATCTTTAAGAACCTCAGTGACTTTGTACCTTTCAGCAGGGTCAGCAGCAACATGCATCAACCAATATGAGTTGAAACCATTGAATAGAAAAGGGGATCCATTGAGTACAAAATGAGAATCTTTAACTCCTATAAACCCCGAATTCGCTTCACAAGCAAGAGCTAACAACAAGAGAAAGAGCCCAGAAATACAACTTCTTCTATGTGTATAAGACATTTTGTATAATGAATAATAGATGTTATATGTGTGATATGTTAGATGTCACCTTTTATAGTGTGTTGAAGATAAGGAAATTTACTAAAAATAGCAAAACTTGCAAAAACTAAAAAAAAATCCTAGTGGATATAATTGGTTATTTTGAAAAAAATGTTTTTGTTCTTAAAAGGTATGATGGGATGTTGATTTTGTTGATAGAAGAATTAAGGCAGTTAATTAGTTAAGATAGAAAGATAGGTCTATTGAAAGAATTTTATAGGGTAAATGAAAAAGAAAAAAATATGGAAAACATTAATTGATTGGTTTTTAAGGTTTGTTGAGTGTGGATTTGATGATGAAATAATATAATGGAAACGTGTACTCATAGTATCATATTTAATTTAATGCAATGAACTCTTCCATAAATTTAATTTCAAATACAAATGCAAAATATGTACACTAAACTAGTAGTAATAATGAAATATCAAAACTCATATATTAAATTATCAATTAGTTTGATTCGTGGAAAACAAGTTGATTTCTTTTACTTATTTTATTAGTATTTGGTAAGAAAGAAAAAAAAAATTATATCAACATATATAGTAACGGAACATAAATTTATGTGGGGCCTCGGGGGTAATAAATTTTGTTAAATAGTATATTTATGTTCATAAATTTATTAAATACGTATAAATATTGAATATACAAGTTAATTATTGTCACTTAAAATTATTATTATAAAATTCACAATTCATAAAATTGAAATCTTAGTTTCGCCTCATATGGATCATACGATACTACAGAGTTAGTTTAGCGTGTTAAGTAAGGCACGTATTAATTTTACCCGCTACAATAATTATATTATAATCAATTTTGAGGATGTCAATCTATTTGTCCTTTGAAGTTTTTACTTCATGGCCTATCTCAACGTATAACTGATAATAAACGCGTAACTTTATTCTTAACTAAGTCCATCAAGCATAAATATATGTTTCTTCGTGGATCTTCCGTAACATTATCCAATAAAATTGTATTTCTTATCTTTAAGGTTGGTTTTTAAATTATAACATATGAATATTTCTTTATATTAAAAACTAGTATAATGCTAATTATATTTGGTCACACTTTGTTTATTTTTCATGATCGTGTAAAGCGCAAACAAATTCACTATTAACAACAAACTTGGTCCACACATTTCAATGATAAAAGATTCTCAAGTCTTGATTAGAAATAAGAAATTTATTCAGTTACATTTTATTTATTTCTCTCGATCGCATAGAACGCTGAGAATTCTGAAAGTCTCAATTAGATATAAGAAATTTATTGAGGGCAATTGCTTTGCCCCTAACCCTCCTAGTAGTCAAAAGAAGGTGTCTCAATTGAGCCCATGTAAAAGGTACATATTTTCTTGGATTATAAATTGGATGTATTAATTGAGGTGGGCATTCAATAATTGCATTACTTGTTGGACTCATAAAATATGCTATTGATAGCCTTTGCTTCTCTTTATTCACCACTGCCCTATGTATAACACTCTTTAATCTTCCATTTGTCCAAGCCTACAAGAAACACAAATGTTTAATCATAATTACTCAAACAATCTATGAAAATTAAAAACATACGTGTTTGGTACGATAAAAAGTCTTTTTTTCATTAAAATAAAATACATATTCTCTGGTGTTGGTTAGTGATGAAATTATTACGTTTTCACTAGTTTTTCTTAAATTTTATGTAAGATAATATAAGTTAAAACAATTATAAGGAAATCCACTAGTGACGGAAGTCAACGTTTGAATTACTGGAAAAAATGAAATTAGCTATGAACTTTATCATCAAAACATCCAGGGGCGTAGCTACGTACTGTTCAGGGTGTTCAATTGAACATCCTTTGTCGGGAAATTATATCATATATATACAAGTAAAATAATATATAAAATGCTTAAATAATGTATTTTGAACACCCTTAACACAACCAGGTGTTGCAGCCTAGTGGTTTAAGGTGCCTTGAAAGAGCCAAGTTTTTATGCATTTTTTAGTTCAAATCTCGCTAGCAGTAGCTTTAAGCCCCTTCTTTTAAAAAGTTTCATGTATATTTTCAAATTTTTATCTTCTTTTTTTTTTTCAAAAAGTTTCATGTATATTACGTACTTTTTTTAAAAAAAAAATCATGTATATTACATACTTTTTTCAAGAATTTTCATATATATTATGTAGTTTAATTTTTAAAATTTCTAGTGCACTCTTTTATCTTTTTTTTTTAAAAAAAAAAATCAGGTATATTTCATACTTTTTTCATGTATATTACGTAGTTTAATTTTTAAAATTTTTGGTGCACTGATTCATCCAAAAGAAAAAATGTACTCGTATACAATTCTTGCACACCCTTTTTTGAAATTTCTGACTGCGACACTGAAGACATCGTTAAATTGCTCGAAGCTAACAAATTTTCTTGATCGTTCCTTCCGTTGATAAATAGAATTAGCGATAAATTTTATTGTTTGAGTAAACATAAGAGAGAGAATATGACCTCAAGGGTGTCACCAATATTGATGACAAATGAATTTGGAAGAGGACTAACTCCAATCCATTGCTTATCATCTTTGAGGACTTGAAGGCCACCAACTTGATCTTGATGCAATATAGTTAAAGTTTGTGGGTCTGAATGGATCCCTATACCAACAATCTTCTCTGGGAGAGGACAAGGAGGATATCTACTAACCCTAAAATAAGTTGCCTCTTTTTCTTCAAAATTTTTGCTAAAGAAAAAGTCATCTTCAAGGCCTAATCCATGTGCCAACATTTTAAATATAACCATTCCTAGCTTGTCCATTTCTTTCATGTACTCAATCATTGCATTGCTGTTTTATCATAAATCAAAATATTAGTATGTTTGGAAGAATAATATAATATTACTCGACACATTTCGTTTTTCAAGAATCAAACAGTTTAAGTTTGATTGAGAATTTGCTCATGGAATCCTCACGGAATCATTGCATGGTTGTTTTTATCATAAGTCAAAAGATTAGTGTTTTTCGAAGAATAATGTATAGTGCATGCATCCAATAAGGGGCGGAGTCAACCTTAAAAACTAGGGGTTCGATAAAACTCAACAACTTTGGTAGAAGTTTATTTTTGTATTAGGATGGAGGTAAGTACAAATTAGAGCAAGACAAGATTTTGGATTAAAATTTGATCATTAAAATGAATTTTTATGTGTGTATACTTGTGAAGAGGCTTATTAGAAATATATTTGAAAATAAATATATTATACTTTATCGAAACGTCTTAATCTGTATAAGATTGTATATATATGTATATGTAACTAAACATGGTTTTTCATGTACAAACAACGTGCTACTAGGCAAAGCAGACCGAATATTACACCCTAGATAGTAAAAAACAAGTGTGGTATGTATGTGTATACGTACCTAAACGTGTGATATTGATCACCATATACCTTTTTCGCGAATTCAACAACCATTTCTGGCGATTGAAGTAGCTGCAAGACTTCGGCCCAAGGCAAATTTTCCCCATACTCAGGATTCGAGGCATAATACCCCAATGGCAAACTTGATGTCTTGCCACCTTTAAGCTTTTGTTCCATTGGAAGATCAAAAAGTTCATGCAAACGAGTAATATAATTCTCAACGATATCACTAGACACCCCATGATCAACAAGCTTAAAAAATCCCCAATCTTCACTTGCTTTCACCATAACATTGCATAGATTGTCATAAACTTGTTGATCATCGTTGTCACGAACACGATTATTAAGACTTATCACCGGAATATCATCTTCAACGTCTCCAAAATCGTCGTGTTTTAAAGTAGGCCATTCTTCTTTAGACCATATGAAGTTTTTTACTTGCATTTTCTTGTTTTCATTCATTGAAAGTGTCTTAACATGCTCTTCTTCAATTGCATGTTCCATAATTGGAAGTACACTATCTAGTATATTTATGAATATACAATCCTTTTATAGGTGTGCAACTAATATACATACAAAAAGATGGAATCTTGCATTGTTCAAGATTTTTTAATTTGTTGTGTTGTGTGGAACATTAATTGTTGCCACCAATGTATAGAACAAAAAACAAGTCTAGGATTCTTCATCACTAAGGCATCCTCTAACATGAACATGTTTTTATATGTGGAAACGTTTATTAATCGAGACGTGTATATGTCATGTTGAGTGTCCCACGTTGGTTATGGATAGAATATTTACAAAGTTAACATGAAAAGAAAATACACTAGTTAAGAAGTAAAGGTTGAAATATAGGAGAAATAAATCGTTAGTAATAGTGATAGGATAAACTAGACGATACTCGATTACCTACTCATATTTTATTTTAATGCTCGACCTTCATGTCGTCCTATCTAAGGTCATGCCCATGATAAGATGAATCATAGTTTGTTTAATCATTTCTCCTCATACTTCTTCATCCCTACCCCCAAGACCAATGTAGCTAACCTCTCACACCTACTCACTAGGACAACTGATCATTTTCGAGGAAAGGAATAACAAATTATTCCGATAATTTTTCCTATAGAAAATCTAGTAACAAGAAGATTTAATCGGAAATATCGACAAATTCTTGTGGAGTCCTTAGGTCTTCTGTCTCTTGAAAAATATTGTATTCTTATGTTTGAGATCGCCTCTGTGTGATTCATCCTAAGTAGCTAACCGAAAAGAAACTGACTGAAAGGACTGATAAGAGAAGAGGCTCTAACTGTTTAAAGGTAAAGGAAAGGAAGCCCGTTGCGCCCCTTGATATCTTAACCATCTCAGACTCCTACCCCTCATCTTGTTCACCACGAGGCCACTCCCACCTTGTCAAGAATATCCTCTTTCTTAGTCCTACCTCTTCTAGTATTCTCACACATCCATCTCTATATCCTAACTTTCTCTACTTTCATCTTCTGAACGTGCAAGTACTTAACCAGCGAACACTCTACCTCATACAACATAATTTATCTGACCACCACTTTAGAAAACTCATCTCTCAACTCTTGGTGTACATTCTTATCTTTTGCAAGTTTACTTACATTAGAAATGATCAAACAACAGCAATCTAATCCGTCAAATTCAATTTTTCAAAAGGTTAAACAGGCAACTTTTTATAGGACGAATTTGACACGCTTATATTTCTTGTTTGTAGAGTTGCAAGAAAATAAGAGGCATCGACATCAGTCTTAATGCAAGGTTAATTTGCCACTAGGGATTAACATCAATAAGGTGGAGATCGAACAGAGTAAAAAGATGGGAGTGCAAATGATATTACACAACAATACATGAACTAGATTTCAACTCATCTAGCCTAGTGATATCTAGTAATAAGCTTAGACTTGCAGATGAATCTGCAAGCATATTTACTCAACGAAAAGGAGACAGAAAAACTAAAACATGTAGTCTAATGTAATCCGTAGTAGCGTAGACCAAAATTTTGCAGAACCTCGTCTACATAGGGAGATCAGGGTCCAAACGTCTTTGAATAGCAGCTGCAGCCTATCAGGACATCGGAGAATAAGATCGATGAGCGGAAAAAGAAAATAGTGTATCATGATAAGGCTCATTCTCACCTCAAAGTTACCAAGCTTGTATTGATAAGCCATCTCTTCTCTTAATTGAGCTTGTTCTTTCATTGCTTGCGCCTTAGAGATTCAAATTTACAAACAAAAAGAGAGGAGTTTGTCACGTTATATACTTTTCACCTGTTGTATGGAGAAAGGACCAAGGTAGCAGAATACATACCATTCCACTCTGCATCTCGCGCTTCAATGCTTCCACCTGTTCTTGCTTGTGCTTCTCACGTTCTCGCATCAGTTCTTGCCTACAATAACAGAATAGGTAACGACTCAAAAACCAGACTATGCCAATTTAATGGAAAGATGAAAATCTCCACGCCCTTTTTTCCCTTTCAATGACAAAAGTTGGAGCCGATTTGTCTTCAGGAAAAAAAAATACTCTTGTATGTTTAACTACATAGTACTTGCTTAATGTGGGATCCTATAGCTTCCAGGATGCTAAATTTTATACATACCACCATCTTTGAGTATTATAATGTGGTTTCAGGTCTGAAAGATTAAACTAGGGCAAAGCAATAATCTATACCACCACTGCAGGATAGTGGCTCTGTTCAAATAGTTCCAAAGAGCACGAGATCACATTAGAAATTTGGAACTTCAAAGTTATTTCCTCTAAATAAGAAATCCGATGTTCCAGCTTTGAAACTTGAAATTCAGTGGATAATAGGTGTATCCTTATAGATTTAAAAACCAAAAGTCCAAACTTGGTTCTCTAACAGTATTTGAATTTGTGTCATGCCCTTAGCTGACTTCATACTACTCAACCAAAAAACGATTTTTCAAATGAAATGGCAACCGTGTCCATGACTTACCTGCGCTGTTCTTCATCATCGAAGACAGTACGTTCATCGTCCACAACCTTCTTGACACCTCTTCTGCTTTCCTTTTCCATTTTACGTCTGTAATAGGCGTCAAGGTTATAATATCTGCAAAAATGAAGAATAACAGAAGTACTGTTAGATGATTATAACATAACTCAAATATCAAGCATCTGTATGCCTATCTCTCTGCGTGTATATGTGTGTACAAACACATATCATCCTGCAAGGAACTAGAAGCCTCACACAGAACACCCAACTCAATACATTTTTTGTCAATATAGGAAAAAAAAAACCCATCCCAACCAGAAAAAAAAGTTTAGATTGAAATAGTGCAGTAGCCTTACTTTTTAGAAGGGAAGGTTGCAGTGTTATGATCCTCCATGAATCTGCACAATAGCTGACTATAAAAAATTGGAAGCTCCTTGCATATATTGCTTAAACAGAGGTAGAGAAAGGGAAAGAACAGGTGCTAATAAGAACAAGCTTATCCCTTCTTGATTTACTTACTGCTTGAACAATTGCTTCTCTTCCCAATTTGGCAGGCTTTCCAGATTCACCTATAAATGACATAAGAAATGAGAACTTCCACAACTAGATATAATATCTTACACAAAATTGAATAGAAAGAGAATGTAGATAAGTACTATGCAATGGAAGCTTTTTAATGGGGACCTTTGGAAATGCACTATAGTGCACTAAATGGAAAATGAAGACCTATCCAAAAATATTTATCAAAACAATTGGCATATCCTGCAACAAGTCCTGTGTGGATGATCAACATGCATAAGCTTAAAAAGCCACTACGTACCTTCTTTATTTCTGCCAACCATGCGGTAAACTCTGGCCGTTTATTCCTACAACAAGCAATAACTAAAGTTGAAATCTGTACAAAAACAATCTGATCATTAAAACTGACACCAAAGTGAAGAGTAAAACATTTCCTGCAACCTTCTGAAATAAAATTGGAACACAAAAGAAGGTGACGAGAATCCATCGTAATTAGTTCAAGCATAAACATATTATCACCGTAATGATGCAGGAATTCAGAAATTTCCACTCTCCTTTATATCAATAAAAGGTACATCTGCACAGATGAATGGTCCAACCACAATATAAAAAAAAGGTATATCTTCATATACAGCAATATGACTGACTTCTTTCTGGACAATATAGGAGTCAATAGCATGTCTCTCACTACTCAAAATGCTGCATCCTCTTAACGATTATGCCAGAAAATGATCCAAAAGTAAGGCTCTGTCTGGAAATCATATGTTCTAACCTATATAATGGAACAGAGGATAGATTGAATGATTGTTCAGAGCATTCAAGTTACATTAAGGGGTAAAGCCTAAAATTTGTAGAATAATCACTCGCCTGTGTGAGCTTGCTCACAAAGCCAGTCTCAAGGACAGATAACGGAGCCAACATAAACCTTATCACAACCAAAGATGTGTAGGGTGGGGAGTGTAAAGACAGCATTGTCTCCTTTTTTTATGAAGTAAGATTATATCTTTTAAAGGCATCAAGAAGATGCATAAGAAACAAGAGATACAAACCAGAAGATATCAATAGCTCCAATACAAAAGGTAAGCATAATGCCGGGTATGTTGTTGTAGTTTGCTTACAATCAAGTAGTTAAGTCTTTCAAGTATTAGCCAAAGAATACATTTTTATCAAAAGAGAAGTCATTTCCTTTACTAATACACTTCAAATCACTACTCCGAACCAACATTTCAAGCATTAATTCAATTCATAATCCAAACAAGTAAACACTACAAAAGTTAAAGCCATGAAAAGTTGCTCACCACATATCAGTTTCCTTGATGATTCCATATTTTCCCCAAGAGTTTGTAACAGCACCAGTTTTCCCCTTCTCTTTCTTTTTCTTCTTCCTCTCCTTCTTCTCTTTCTCCTTCTTCCTCCTCTTCTTCTTCTCCTTCTCTTTCCTCAGCTTCCGTTTCTTCTCTCTCTCCTTTTCCTCTCTTCTCTTCCTATCTCTCCTCTTTCTACGCCTCCTCTCCTCTTCCGAATCCGAATACTCCGAACTACTACCCGACTCTGAATCCGAATACGAGTCTTCAGAGTCCGAATACGAATCTTCTCCAGATGATGAAGAATCCGAATCGTCATAATCATCCCGCGATCTTCTTCTAGAACTTCGACTTCTCTTTCTGCGGTGTTTTCTCACTTCTCGTTCCGGTTCGGATTCGGATTCGGATTCAGATTCAGATTCAGATTCATCTTCTCTTTTGGATTTTGATTTGTGTTGCCGCTTCGATGGAGTCGCTCCATTTTCGTCTTCTGAAGCTTTTACTCGCTCTTTCGCCATTGTAGGGGTTTTGGTTCTAAGCAAGTGAAAAATCGAGTTGAGCTAATCTTTAAAACTAAAAAATTAGTCACACTTATGACCCCTTAAGTTTTAGGGATTGATTTTATTCGTCCCTTTTTATATGATAAATGAACAAGTATGATCCTTTAAATGTACAAAGTAGGACGTTTTTGGTAAGTAGGTGGATGAGATTATTTCACTCTTAACGAGAAGTATTAAGTTCGAAATCTTGAGAAGAAGAAACTAAGTATGTTAAGGGATCGATTAGGTACCTAAGTCTAAGATGAAGTTATTGGACTAGTGTGGGCATCGACTAATTCATCTTCTTAAATTCACATTCATATTATCATAATCACGACGATAGTGTGTTTGTAAATTATATCATGGAAGCAAGGTGTTGTTTAACATGATTGTAATTATCAGTGGGATGATAATTAGAAATACCAATTATTTTTCTTACCCTTGAACGGATTAGAATGAGGATATTTGAGATAACAAGATAAAAAAAAAAAAAACAGAATGAAATGATTCAAACACGTGAAAAGAAGATGAGCAGATGCCCTAATGAAGCAGTGCAAGAGATGGATGTAGCAGGTACAATGAGAGGTAGGTTATTCGAAATCAAACTGAATCGATAACTCAAACTGAAAAAAAGTTATTGGTTTGTCCGTAATAGATTATTGGTCTAGCGATTTTGATAACGAATATGATTTTTTTGTTATCGATTCATAACGGTTTTAGTTTTTTTCTTAACGAGTTAACCGATAGCTCGATAGTAAATTTAACAATTATATTTGTACCATTTTGTATATAAAGTCCTTGACTTAAGATTGGTTTCTTACTTCCACTTTTGGTTGTCCCAAGCTTTTGGTTATTCTACAATATATATACAAGTGTTTGCTTTTGAGAAAAATGTAACTTGTGAACTCATGTGAATGGTACATTTGGTTTGTCACCTTGTTTTCAAGTGTTTTTCAATGCTTTTTTTGTCAAATCTTAACGGTTAAACCGATAACGATAAAAACTGATAAACTAATGACCGATAAGACAATATCTTAATGGTTTAGCATATCTACAAATCGATAACCAATAAATCAAACTGATAAACTTCAAAATCGAACCGACCGATAGGCAGCCCTAATGAGAGGTAGAGGTAGACCAAAAAAGATATTGAAAAGAGGTGATTAAACAGGACATGACATTAAATAGAAGGGTGAAAAATCACGTATAAGAATAAAAGATTAGTAGGTATGAAGTGTTGTCTTGATTTTCGAGGGATTTAGTCATTTTCTTCTAGTGTTTTGCTTTTGATTCCACCAGCACTTGTTGTTGATTGCATTTAGGTTATCACATTATTCTATCTTTATTGTTTCCTTAGTAGTTCTTTTGTTTCTCCACTATCGTTTTTCCCTTTTTCACTATTCTGATATGTTATACTCAAACCGAAGGTCCTCTAAGATTCTCCTTACCTTCCTAAGGTAACTCTACTTTCCCATACCCCTTGTAAAATTTTACTAGGTATGTTGTTGTCATGGACATACATTTATGAATTAGTAGTAGAATGAGATCAGGTCCTTAGGAGCATCAAGCACAACAAAGTTTAAGCTATGTCATGCAAAATGATCATCATTTCCATTTGTGATGGCAACTAATACACATTTTAGAACCATTTACTAAGAATAAAACTTCTGTCAATTGCGAACCTTTTGCTTGTTTAAACACGTCTAACTTTGCATAAAATGAGTAATAGTTAACCAAATAAACACTAATCACAATACGAATAAGCCCTCTATCGCGGTGAAACATATTCCATTAATTAAGCATAACAAGATTCGAACATGCAATCTTCAGGTCATAAAACCTAATGAGTTAAACAAAATTTGTCCACCTAGCATTCTCTTGCAGAAAAAATCGAAAACATTGTCATTCCATGCACAAAGCAACTCAAAGTATCAACAATATAAACAAACTAACATGTTTCATCTGTTGCTATTTTCTGAAGAAACAGTACAATTTTGCCAAAAGAGGCATAAAGATAAGGAAATGAAGCAACATTAGCATGGTGTATAAAGCTATATTTCTACTAAATCTCTTACTAGTCTATATTAGTCTACTATGAACTATTACCTGATTGTTGTAAGCACAACCACATGTTTATACAAATATATGATGAAGATAAACATTATATGAACCTCAAAACAGGAGTAGGCACAAGATAGAGCAGCAGAAAAGAAAGATGAACAATCTGTTGAGAAATTTGTCCATCTGCATTTCTTCCCTTCTCATTCTAAGACCACTGCGTCCTCGGATGAGATAAGATCTAGGATGAGGATAAGCGATTCCAAACATTCTCGAAGAAAACATTTCTCCAAACACACCAACCACTGGGCTGAACAAACTGGTCATTGCTGTGCTCCCAAAGCTAGATGGAGCCAAAGCTGCGTAGCTACCAAAGGCTTGGGGGAGATATTGCTGGTGATGTTGAAATGTGGAGGGTCGTGGAGGGTAGACAGAAGTTTGACGAAGTCTCTGATGTAAGCGAGGAATTGGAGAGACTGAATTATGCGGTGTCATTGTCCTAATAGCTCGAGGCCTATGAGGTATGTCTACATCTGCCTGATCCTTCTTGGGTTCAGACTCTAATGATGATATCCCACGACCATAGAGAGGCACCAGAGAGGAGTTTGAAATGTGAGCTTTACAGACTGGACATTTAGGGTTCTCTACTGATCCTGGTCCAGAGCTCTCAACCTGGAGCCACTTGTAAATGCAAGGCCAGCAGTAGAGGTGACCGCAGAGGGTGACTACAGGATCATGTGCTGAGTCAAGGCAAATGTTGCAATCAAAACAGGAAGATTCATTTTCAGAGGCTGATGTTGGAAATGGAACTGAGTTTTTCTTATCAACGGAAATATCTTCATCAGACCCAACGCGGGTGATAGTCATGAAATCTGTAAAAGATGAAATTCACAAATAATCACGGACCTCACAATCACAAAATGCACTATAGAAATCAAACATATGTGTATGAGCAAGCAAACTACGTGAAATGCACAAATGGGACTAACAAACTTTTGATGAGTGATAATTAGTTTGGTCTTCGCGGATTAATCAGAAAAGCGGCTCATTGTTTTCTCCTTCTTTCTGTTTAAGAATCAAATGGGAGTGAGAGTATGAAAGCAATTAGTATGGATTGGATACAAAATCACGTCAATTTAAACAACTCTTTAATCAAGTACTAAAACAATGCCCTACAAAGTTTCATTTTACTAGCTTGAGTCTGGCCTATCTCGAAACCATCCGTTGAAAAAATATAGTAGTTCAAGTTATCAAAAAGAGAAATAATTTATGATTGCTTCTCAAAACTGAATATATAAACCTGGATTATTAATTGGGTTAAAACACTCAAACATCCATTAGGATCCATGGATTTGGAGAACTTGTTTGTATAAAATAACTGACATGTATTCCCAGTCATATTCTCCATATCATTTTTTTCCAGAAACCCACAAACGCTATCCTTCAGGTGCACACTGAGTAAACCCGCTCCTGTGCAATAAGTTGCTAACCACACAGGATACTGAGAAGGCTGCTGGTGGGGGAAATCGATCCAAGGCTCCCATGTGGGAAACCACTCACCCAACCAACGTCGCCAACCCTTGCAGGTTTTTCTCAATCATCATTTAGTCCCACACAATAATGAAAAGTATCAGATGGAAATATAACACCAGATAACATAAAACCAGTCTCTAACTCAAACCCCCCCCCCCAAAGCTCAAACCCAACCCAAATATCAATACTGTATTCATTCCTATGTTCAACAATGATGCTTTAAAATATCACAATTTTACAACTACTACGTTTCAACCCCAAGCTAGCTGCAGTCAGCTGATTAGAACTGATATATACTTGTTAAATCAGTACCAGAACCTAAAGTTTAGTTTCATTTCTCCCAACCTATGCTGCTCGAACTCGTCAAAAATGTTGACGGATACATGTCTGACCCTCAAAAAGTATCGAACTTTCGAAGGATCCGACACAAGAGCAGCAACATTTTCTGAGAGTACAAGCAACATAGCTCCCGAGTGACAACAAAAAAACTGAAACAGTAAAACAGCAACATCTTAACCACCATTTTCGAATGTAAACCAAAATAGCAGCAACACAATATTCCATTAAAAGCCATAACAATCAAAACAAATCCTACTAAGTGTAAAATAACCAAAATTTACTCACATAAAAGAGTAACTAGAACTAATACCAAACACCCAAATCTCATTTTTTTCAAAATCCTCCAGAAACTTTTCAAAAGATTGATTCTTTCAGTGTTCCTTCCTTATTTCTCAAGCTAATCAAGCGCACTAACCCCTTTTCATTGAAATTAAACACCTATAATCGATCTCAAGCATCAAAAAAATCAAAAAAAAATTCATACTCATTGACAAAAAGCAATCGATTGATAGAGAAAACTCGTTGAGAAAGAGAAAAATCATACCGATAGATGAAAACCCCAAAGGAGAATTGGAAGAACCGCTAGAGAGGAAAAGTATAAAGGAAACGAGTAGTACCAAATATACTGAATAGGGTATGATTTATAGCGTGAACCCCATAAAAGCAAAAAGCCTCATAAAGGCAAATATGACAAAAAAAAAATTAATAATTATTTTTTATAGTTGATGAAATATTTTATTTAAAAAAAATTTGAATTCATTCTATATTTGCTAAATAGGACAAGTAACGAATTTCATTAGTTTCGATTTATTTGTTCGGTCTTAATATAAAGTTTAGTTTTAATTGAATACGAGATGAGTTAGAGTGTTTACTCTCAAATCACTCTAAAGTGATATATTTTTTTTGATTGACTATTTGAACTTGATTATAACATAATTGTGGTACGATGATATACCTGAGAAATGAACATGTTGTGGTTAGTGTGGAGCTATAGATGAAATTTGCTTGATTTTTCTATCGAAATTCAATGCGTTTATCGAGATATCGCGTGATTAAATTTTTCGAAAACATATGTCGCCACCTATCGAAGGGGAGTACAAAATTTAAGTCTTATTAATTTTTACAACGACCTTTTTAAGTAAATAGTCTTACCTAACATCTCCTAATCTTTTAATTTTGTTTCCCTTTCATTTAATTCATAAAGTCAACAAGACTGAGATTAGAAGCTAAAATATCTTCTTTTTTTCTTCTATTCAAAACAATGAAAAAATGACAAATGTACCATCGAACTATTATAAATGATATGTATATATCCTTCGTCATATTTTGAGAACATTTGTGTTTCTACCGTCTAAAAACTAATAGATATACACATGTCATAATCTAATACACCGACTCGATATTTATTAAATAGCATATCGACATGTAAGATTGAGTCATGTATCCCTATTTAGTCTTCCGTTAGAGTGAATGACATATATGCCCTAGTTTTTGGACGACAAGAGCACCAATGTCCCAAAAGTATGATGAAAAAAATATCTGCATATCACTTACGGTAGTTCGAAAATATATTTGTCTTTTTTCCTTTCAAAATATTAGTTTAATAGGAGTATGTAACTGAGGCTTTGTATGTCAATCCATAGATTTTATCTGAAAGATTAATGTGTTGATGTTGATTAGTTAAACTAGAGTTCATAGAAAGGGGATGACAGAATCAAATATACATTCCTAATAGCTGATATTAACACTTTGTGCACTATATAATTTTCCGATGAAGAGTCAACACTGAACCATCTTTAACCTAAGGTGGCTCCACCCATGGTGAAACCCAAAAAAAAAAAAAAGTGTTAGCGGGGAGACCATCTTCATTGATGGTGAAATGAAGCCAATATAGAGAATTTTACCACTGAAATTTGAACTTCAGAAACATTGAAGCAAACACAATGCCAAAGAAGAAACATAGCATATAACACAACTATACAGACGAATCTCAGATTTATCAAGTTATAATTCTTGCAGTGCCAAAGGCAAAAGAGGGAAAATATAAAAGAGCTACATATGTACCATTTTACAAGAATTTTTCTATGCAGGCTGTCAACGTTGTTTTAGGGACTGCACCAATGACTGTATCTTTCTTCTCTCCATCCTTGAAAATCATGACGGTTGGGATACTTCGAATCCCATATCTGGTCGCGATGCCAGGACTTTCATCCGTGTTCACCTTGAAGAATTTAAACTTGTCAGCAAATTCCTGTGATAGTTCATCAATAACCGGGTGAATCATTCTGCATGGACCACACCATGGAGCCCAAAATTCAACCAGAACAGGTAACTTAGACCCGATTACAAGAGTCTCCCATGATTGATCATTAACACCAGGCACTGCATTTTACAATAACTATGTTCAATAAACAAAAAAGCTGATAAAATATGGATTACAGTTTTAGCACCCTAATATGTATTCCACTTCATGTAATACCTCGACAACCAAAAATTACAACGTAAGACACCGGTGCATCATATTTGTTGCATTACTCCTTGTAATTAGTCAGAGTGTTGGCTAGCATGGAAGATTTGACAACAGAGGATTACATTTTTCTAACTAGGATTATTATTATTATTACAAGGGCAACGCCTGTGCTCTCACACAAAAAAGCACAAGTGATTCATCCCCTTTTTAGCGAAGAATGAACGAAGCATGGGATGTAAACACACCGTACTAAATCCTGTGATCTGAAAATAGTTCCACATGATGTCAAGGAGAAAGTAGAAATTAGAACATATATGCAATTATCGCTTTTACTACAATAGTAATGTACCTCAAAGGAGTTCAAATATTTAACAGTAAATGAAGTTCAAATGGTAGGTTTTGTTAGCGTTTACACTCTCCAAATATGTATTCATTCCACTTTGATGGATTTACTTCAATTCTTTTACACGCATCAGGTAATTCTAGTTTATGTTGTTTGGACTCTTAAAAAATATGGACGAGTGTGTGTAGGATCCTCCACAAGTAGTGCATCACTGCATTTTTGAAGGATTTAACACAGGTACGGCAACAATTATGGGGAGTCCAAACAACATAGATTCTAGTAGTCTTTCCACTCATTTGATTTCTGCATTGTTCATAGAAACTTGATTTACTCTTTAATGAGCTGTTGAATATCCAACTTGAATGTCATGGAACTGACTTCTCATCAAATTTAAGACTGTATGATAATCTGGGAGCGATAATGTGGTAAATAATAGACAATCGTAGCAGTAGATAGCTAATATCTTTGAATCACGACAACAAGACTGGTTTTTATGTTACGGATTTGTCGAAACTCGGTAGCTTTTGCTCATTAGTCAGTACTCACTCTGCCCAATATGTGAAAAGAGTACAAAATACAAGGGACAAAACATTTGATTTTAACTACGAATTCGCATACAAATTCTTAAAAATTTTTAAAAAGTAAAATTTGTAAACAAGAAAACACACTATAAGTGAATACAGCTAATAATTTAAAACAACAAACAACAACAATACCCCCAAGATAATTGCGGAGTGTAGAGTCAGTGGCGGAGCCAGAATTTTCACAAAGGGTGTCCAAGTGCTAAAGTGAATTTGCTCTTCTTAAAAAGTGAAAAAAAGAATTACTACTAGTGAATTTCGAACACACAAACACTTTAAATTTGTGCATCTTTACTCTTTCAAGACGCCTGAAACCACTAGATTAAATCATATTGTTGTGTCAAGGATGTCCAAAATATATTATTTAGCCACTTAATTTATTATTTTACTTGTATATACAGTATAATATTTCGACACAAGTGTAGCTGCGCCACTGGGTAGAGTGTACACGGCCTTAGCCCTCCACTTAGGAGGTAGAGATATTGATTCTAATAGACCCTTCGCTCGAGTAATGCACATCAAAGAAGTTTAAAAAGAAAATTACAGGACACAACAAATATTAGGGAAAACATTACATAACATGATTCAGAAAATAGCCAAATAATACGATAACCAAAACACAGAAAAATTACGAGTAGTAACAAAAATCATCTGAAAAGAAACTACGAGAACAATGCTACTAAAACTAGTATGAACATAGAAACAGCTACAGTGCATCAAACTACCATCAAGCTCATCCAGCTGGAAAGCAATACAATACTCAACTACCTACTATACTAGAAATGCCAAACTCGAACTCGTAAAGTTCAAATCCTGAATTATCTTTGCTTTGCTACTTTCAATTGCGTGTTAATTCATTTTTTTGGTCATAATTAAGTTTTAACAAAAAAAAAATCCCCAATCAACTTTTAATCTACAGGCAAAACTCAAGTAAGGATGAGAAAAGAGATAAGCACCTAGAACAGCAGTATCCTGAGCCTCACAGACGATTCTTCCTCCTCTACTGGGAACAGATTTTGCAAATGAGCTAAAGGATACTGATGAACGAGTCGACTGGATCTTAAGACCATTGAATAGAGAGAATTTAACAGAAGACCGGCGACCGGAAACAGGAGACAACGACGGCGAAGCAGCGCCGGCGGCGGCACGAGGAACTGCGATAGTTTCCAGCAAACCAGCCATAGCAGAGTTGATAAATTTGTGTGGCTGAGTAGAATTTGATTGGGCTTTTTTGAGAGTTTTGGTTTAGTGGTATTGTTGGATAAAATGGATGAGGTGATGAATGTGTGTTGGTTGATGATTGGATGAGGAAGAGCTAATATTCACATTACACGTTTCAATTTCACTTTATTTTTTATTTATTTTTGGAAAATTTTGATAAATAGAAATCATTTTTTAAAAAAAAAAAAAAGAAAGAAAGAAAGTTAGTACTTGAATTTAAAAGCTTATTTCAAAAAAAAAAATATTTATGTAGTAAACATATTCATAAATGTCTATTATTATGTGGATTCATTTGGAGAAAAGCTAGGGAATCTATTTTGGGATCGAGTCAATAATTTCTGTAAAAAAAGGTGTTTTAGTTCGGGATATTTTTTTATATTTTTCTCTTAGTATTGATGTTGTAAGAGTAAATTTGAGGCATGAAAAGTAGAGAACAACATATCAAAATCATTAATCGGTCGTTTTTCCTCATAGAACTGAGAGTAATTTTGAACAAGACAGAATTGTACTCATTAATAAACTTAAAGCCTTGTTGCATTAGATGCATCCATTTATATCGTATTTTTAGATATATGATCATCTTCAAGTGGTCATATCTTATAAAAATAAGTAGAGAATTTGATCAAGATGATGACATAAGAATATCATAGGTTTAACACATTTTTGTTTTGATACTTTATTGTCATCGTTAAATGATGTCTCCAAGTCCCATAGCATCCAAATGGATTTCAACATCTAACACTAATGAAAGGTAGTTTTTGTTTGAATTATAATAGGTAACGAACTCAAGATTAACCATATTAAAAAGAAGAAAACTAAATAATATATTAACCTTCAAACTTAACTCATTACCTTTCATAATTCAGATAAAAATTGTCTTTCATGAATGTTGGATGCTGAAATTCTTCTGTGAAAAAGCATGAAAAAAAATATAACCACTTCAAGATGGCTATAATTAAACGCATAATATGATTGAATGCGTCTATGGGGATACTTTTTCTAAATAACACAATAAGCAGTTTTGAAATTTTAGCTGGACCAGCTATATGTTGATGATGAAATGCAGATACTTAGCTCTAGTAGGTTCTTGTAATATGTCTATAGACATAGTTATAGTTAGATACAAACGAAAGAAATCATGAATAAGCTAACAATCTTGTTACCAACCCCCTAATGATTTGGACTTGGGACTTCCATGTTGGAGGTCTCAAGTTCGAAATTTCTTATCAGCAAAAGCAAGAGATTTAGGGTGTGTTTGGTATGAAGGAAAAAATGTTTTCCTGGAAAATAAGTATATTTATGACTTATTTTCTCTTATGTTTGGTTGTGGGTAGAAATATTTCCTAAAAATATTTTTAGTGTTTGATTTATGAATGAAAAATATTTTTGAGAAATATTTTTTATTTTTACTAGGGTTAAAAAAAAATGGAGTGGGGAGGAGGGGGGTTGGCAGGGCGTAGGGGGTGAAAAATAAAAATTTTAAGTTGAAAATATTTTTTAAAAATAAAATTATTTTTTTTGAATGGGGAAAGGGAAGGAAGAAATGGAACTTTGCATAAAGTGAAGATCGTTGGGTATGTAGAAATGATTATTTTTTTTCATAAATAGTAAGATTCCATTGGGGGGGGGGGTCAAATAACAAAAATTTGAAGTTGAAAATATTTTTTAAAAACAAAATGCAAATTTGTTTCGGGAGGTGGGGTGAAGGGATGGGTGTTGAGGGTGGGGGTCGAGATAGGGGTGAAAAAATAAAAATTTGAATTCGAAAATATTTTTTAAAAACAAACTTAAATTTTTTTTATTTCTTTTTTTTGGGGAGAGGGGGAGGGGTAATGCTGGGGGTGGGAGTCCGGGATGGAGGTGAAACAATAAAATTTTGAAATTGAAAATATATTTTTAAAAACAAATTTAATTTTTTTTGGAAGGGGGTGGAGGGATGATCGGGGTCGGGGGGGAGAGTGGAGTAAAAATATAAAATTTTGAAATATAATTTGAAGTTTTATGCAAGTTGAAAAATATTTTCCTTAATTTTGAGAAAAATGAGTTGATTTGAAAAATATTTTCCACGGAACCAAATATAAGAAAATTGAAAAACATTTTCCAAAAACGTTTTACTTCACACCAAACACACCCTTAGTGATTTGGACTTAAGACTTCCATTTGGAGGTCTCAAGTTTGAACTCCCTTCCCGATGAAAACAAAGAATTTGCCTTTTGGGGTGAACTTGTCACACGGGGGATTACCTCTCCTTATGATATGCAAGTTATTGCATAAGATTGGGAGTAGCGACTGCGAATTCCCCTCGTCATCAAAAACAAACAAAAAAAATAATGTTGACACCAACATTTAACAAACAGTTGCTTCATCATTTAGTTCAAATGAAAAACTATTGTCATAGCAGCCATATACAAATTTACCATCCAAAACATGGACATTCAGCTGAAAGATGCAAGTCTGAAAACTAGTTGTCAACATTAGGTGTATAACACAGTATTGAAATCTACATATGGTCAGCAGTCTCTATCCGTCTATCTTAACTGGAGTTGCTCTGGTTGACGCTTTTTCTGCCAAGGGAAGAAACTTATCACAATCCTCGCAACCAATCTTTTTGAATGCCTCTACAAGTACCTCGATGAATCCTGCCAACATGGCCTTGAAACTCCGAGAACCACCCTTAACACCATCCCCGAGAACACACCCTCTGACAAGGCTACCCACACGAGCACCTTCCATATATGCTTTACATGCCACAAGAATATCTTGACAGCTTTGAAAGTAATGCCCTATAACAAAATCCTCAAAGTGCTGCAGCAAGAAAGCAGAATGTTCAAATTCATAGTACTTGATTTAGAACGAAAAAGTCACACAACTATAACAATAAAGTCACCTTGACGAGTAAGTTTTGTTGTTATAAGGAAAAGTCTAGTGACTAGACTGTTATAATGGTGAAGTTCTGCATCTCTATCGACAAAATAGTCATGCTTTGTTGTTGTTACAAGGGGGGAAAGTTTAGTCACTTTGTTGTTACAATGTTAAAGGTTCAGTTACTTAATGAGACGTTAAAATTTAGTTTTGTAATTTTACTGTTCCAACAGATAAATCCCAAGGAAAAAACATCGCAAGGCATAATTGAAAAGTTCATTAAGTTATAGATGGTCATAAACGATATACCTGTGGTGGTCGCCTCATACAATAGACCATTGTCTTGAGATTAAAAATGCAAGTGTTCTCGTTATAGCGCAGTGAGTTTCGTTCCCCTGAGGCTGAGCCATTCATCCTGGCATATCCAGGCTCATTGAAATAGGGCTTAGCGTTCAATATTAGCCCTTGTATGGAAACCAAAACTTGCAGCATAGTTGATTCACCAGGGATCCATTTCTCCTTCCCACTACCATCCCAAGTGTTCAGAAGGCTCAGGCAGACTTTTCCACACTCATACAAATTTGGATTGATCCGGAGGCCAAAAGAATGGTAGTGTACATGCTGGCAGCAATAATTAGCAAGGTGTTAGGATTGAGGTTAAAATAAAGAAGAAAAAATAGAACAGTTCCACAGATAACTTGAGGCATCTTAGGTGAAAAAGAAGCAAAAATAAAGGAGTCAGAGAAGAAATGAGACACATACCGGTGGAACATTGGGATAGTTGCTAGGGAAGTAAACATCAAAAAAGAACAAACCGTCATGGTAAGGAGTTCCATCAGCTCCAATAATCACTGCTCTCAACAGATCCATCCTTGTTTCATACACTCGGACAAATATGGTATCTGCTCATGAAAAGGCATTCAGATGAGTGTGGTTATATGAAATACGACAAGCAGATTTTTATCACGGATCACATTATGAGCTCCTCAGAAATTCATTACTTAAACAAATCCTGTAAGCATGTATGCCAAATTTCAATAATTTGATGCCAAGATAATCATCACAGATCAGGTAGGAATGCTAAGAAAGACTGGAAAATTTGCTCATGTTACCAGGTAAATCTTTCTCCAGTATCTTCCACTCCTCCAGTATCCTCTTGGCACAACTCTTAGAGGCCTATACAGAAAAACAAACATTTAGAAATAAGATAATGAACGACTAATCAAAACTATCAACCACTTACAGTCAAACTAACCAGGTTGTCAAGAGATGCAAGTCCAGAAAAGTAATGGCCTGAATGATCTTGAACAGTATCAAATTTCTTGAAAAGACGGAAATTCTTCAGGCTTTCACCTAAATTCCCATGTTGTTCCTTACTAGGAGCTGATTCGGATTGGAGTGATAGACTTGCACTGTTATGCGGACCATGAGTCCAGAGTTCATGATCCATTTCCTGATGGAAATAGTGCATAGCACCTGGTGCAAGAACAGGCCCCGTAGAAAGCAGTTCTGGAAGAAAATAGTTCATAGTATCTGGTGGGAGAATATACCCTGGATGAACCTGTTCTAGTGGAAGAGAGATCATATCACCTGTTGCAAGCATAAACCCTGGATGAACCTGATGCAGAGGGAGAGGGTTCATATCACCTGGTGCAAGCATAAACCCTGGATGAACCTGATGCAGAGGGAGAGGGTTCATAGCACCTGGTGCGAGCATAAACCCTGAAGAAGCTTGAGCAGTTGGCATATTAGGGGGAAAATTCATCCAACTAGGCATTGGTGGAGGTACAAAGTGAGCTGTAGGGAACGGAACTCCACCAGGAATAGATGGTGTATGCCAACTATGAGAAACTGTTCCAGGGGATAAATGTATCTTCCTTTTAAGATGAGACCCTTGAACGTTAAGAGATTTTTCTACCCCGGGCGAAATATTTGTAGAACCATTTTGTTCTTTAAAACATATCCCCTTTGAGTTTGCTTTGGCAGAAAATTTGCCCTCGACAACAGCAGGTCCCAGAGATGACGAAGATAGCTCAAATGGTGTAGGCTTAAAAACATAATTTAAGTCATAAATTGAAGTGGACGGGTACTTTAGTACCTCAGGGGTTTCTCTTCCAAAAGGAGAACTCAGAGCTTTTGAAGTGGACGATGTGCTTGTAGTGGCTGATGCCATTTTAGCTTTAGCAAAACCAGACATCAATGGGATTGGAACCTCAACTCCAGGTGGAGTATCCATATGATCAAAATGTGATTGCAAAATGGCATAGTCATAATTTGCAAGCTCACTAAAGTACATGTCGATAGACGGATTATCTTCATAAAATAGGTTCGCAGGCACTTCACCTGATTCTGAAGGGCAGTGCTTCTTCGAAGACTGAACTTGACTCGGTCCAACACTATATGCTGAATCACCATAGCCAAGGGATAGCTCGAGAAAATCCTGCGAATGAGGCAACAATTTAAAAAATAATCCCCAACAGAAAACACATAAAACACAGAGATAATCAGTACTTCAGGAATATGCTAAGTTCTTTGTAATATCTATGGTAAATTCTGATTACCTTCCCTTTGCCACGGGATCCAGTATTCCCATCAATGAACATCACATCATTATCACCTCCTTTCATGTCAACATCTCCATGGTGAATAGGCTACAAAATGAACACACTTCATCAGCGTTAGTACCATGTACTACAATCAAGTGTTACCCCTGCAAGTAATAATCTCAAAACACAAAAAAATAAAGATTCACACCAAAATATCTATGCAAGTCATGTATAAAAAATTGAAAAAGTAAAGACAGAAGTCTTGCATATAGCAAGTTATATGTAATTTTTTAACGGAAGGTTAGTGGGCCACATTGCACGCTGTAAGTAATGAAAAAGACTATTTCATCCCTATATAGCATTAAGCCATTAACAATGTGCATTTTTTTTAGGTCAATAATCGATAATTATGCTTCTCGTTTGTTTCTATTCTAGCCCCAACATTAGTTTATCTGTTGAAGGAATACACTTGTGCACCATGAAGACAAAAACTTTGAGAAACCTGATTCTAGCCGAAGTCTACAGCTAGTTTGCGTTTCTTGTACTAGGACGAGTGAAAACCAACAACAAAATTTTTTTATCTCTTACAACCTCCTAAACTGACTTGCCATATTCTTAACAGATTTGAAACTCATCACTGCTGTACTTCACACTAACTCGTGAATCTTAGGACAGCTGTGATGTTATTCAACTTGACTTCAGTATTTCAAAAGAAAAAAGCGGGACTTCTGCATTACCTAATCTAACTTTTATTGTGATTCAAGAAATTGTACATCTCTAATACAGAGAATTATTGGGTTCTTAACAAATAGCCGGACAGATTTAGTGTATACTTTTTCTAGCCGGTATACATAGATCATAGATATTATATATACACCGGCAATTTTTAGTTTAATCAATAGGGTGGACGACTATTTAGGTTAATGGCGAAAACTTCTTTAAGAAACTTCACAGTACAATTAATCTTAGAGAAGAACCAAATGAAAGGATTTTATACCTCCTTCTGTTTAGCATTCTCTGATTTTGAAATCCAAGCAATCGTAGGTGAGACTTCCGGCACCTGCGCATTGGTTGAGCTCCCACCAGGGAACACTCTTTTCCTGTGCATTAATTCCATCAGAATCACACAGACCAGCACAATGAAAACAAAGAAAATCAAATTGGTCTGTTTTACTTGTAATTATGGGAAACACTCTTTAACTGTGCATTAATACCATCAGAATCACACACTCACACAATAAAAACAAAGAAAATCAAATGGGCATGTGTTTTACATAAACTCTGCTGAAACACTCTTTTCCTGTACATTAAGAACATCAGAATCACACAGACACACAAAACGAAAACAAAAATAAGAAGAAAAGAAAATCAAATTGGTATTTGTATTACTTGAAGTATTTTGGAAACACTCTTTTCCTGGGCATCAATAACATCAACACACAAAATGAAAAGAAAATAAAAGAAAACAAAACCATATTAGTATGTTTTTTACTTGAAGTTCTTTGGAAACACTCTTTTCCTGTGCATCAATAATATCAAGAATCACACAAAATAGAAGAACAATAATCAAATTGGTATGTGTTTTACTTGAAATTCTGTGGAAACACTCTTTTCCTGTGCATTAATAACATCAGAATCACACAAAACCATGGCGGAGCCAAAAAGTTTACCAAGAGGTTCAAAATCTGAGGAAATAAACACATGAAAAAGCCAAAGAAGGTTCGGCGTCTACTATATAGATAAAAGATAATTTTTATTCGTGTATAAACAATGTAATTTTCTATCAATAGAGGTTTCGACTACGGATGAACCCCTCCGGGCCCTACCTGGCTCCGACCCGACACGAATCCACATAAGGTGAATAAAAAATCCTAAAAGAATAACAGTATCAACAGAATCACACAAGAAAAAAAGGAACCAAATTAAATGAAAAGCATTGAATGGTTCTGTATTTTGCTCAAAATTCTGTTGAAACACACTTCATTAAAGCATCAGAATCACAAATAAATGAAATAACATAAAAAGATTCAATCTTTTTGGACTTTGGTCCAACTTCAGGTGGAACACTCATTCCATATGCACAAACACCATTAAAATAACACTAGAAAATAAAAATGAGCACTTAAAAAACACCAAATGACCCTTTTCTAATGCACTAGTATCATCAAAATCACAGTCACCATATCAAAAAAAACCATCAAACATGCATTTTTTTTACTCAGAATTCTAGTGAAACACTCTTTCCTGTCAAAAATCACATAAACAAAACACAAACAACAGAAGAACATCATTTATTAATCAGAATTCTCCACTTACATACAAAGAAAAAAAGAAAAAAAAACATTTTTAGGTTAAGGGACCACATAAAGGAGGAAAAAATTAACTTTTTGTGACTGTTTTTTACTAGGAATTCTCTTTCTATATACATGATTAAAAAATAAAAATCCTCAAATCAAAATGAACACAGATTAAAATAAAAATGGGAACTTTTTTTAAAAAATTCACCAAATGGGTAATGTTTTTTTAATTCAAAAATCGCTTTATCTACACATCACTATCATCAAAATCAACAAAAAAAACCAGACACCCAGGTGGGGTCTAGATGATGTACTCAGCTTACGCATAAAATTAAAAAAAAGACTATTTTCGATAAACCTCTGTTAAAAAAAATACAAAAAAAGGAAAAAGATCCGAATGGGTATGTGTTTATACTAAAAAAAAAACCTAATTCTTTATCTACACATCAAAATCAACAAAACCCAGATACCCCAAATGATGTCTGGATGAAGTGTAGAAAGACTGTTTTCGATAAACTTTGAATATAAAAAAGAAAAAGATACAAATTGATATGTAATTTTACTGAAAAAAAGTAATTTTTATCTACATATCAACAAAAATAACCAGACACCCAGGTGGGGTCTGGATGATGTGGTCTGGATGATGTACTCAGCTTACAATAAAAAAAAAAAAGACTGTTTTCGATAAATCGATATAAAAAAAAAGGAAAAAGATCCGAATGGGATGTGTTTATACAAAAAAAAAGAAATGGGTATGTAATTTTACTGAAAAAAAGTAATTTTTATCTACATATCAACAAAAACCCAGATACACAAATGGGGTCTGGGTGATGTGTACTCAGGTTAGAGGTAAAAAACGATTGTTTTCGATATAAAAAAACTATAAAATCCAAATGGGTATGTTTTTTTACTGAAAAAAAGTAATCTTTATCTACATATCAACAAAACCCAGAAAAAAAAAGTTGATGAATCAGTGTTTTTACTTGGAATTCTGAGAGAAGTATCTAGACGGCGGTAACTCCATTAATGGAACTGCAATTTTCAGAAGAGAAAATGTGAATGAAGATGAAGGAGAGGCAGCTAGGGCTTCAACTTATATAGTGATCAAAAATCTTGTTTTTATATATATATATATATAGAAATTACGTTATTGCAATTCCCTTCTCTTCAGAAAAACCAAAAACTATTTTATGGCTGATTTGACAATTTTAAGTGTTTTACTGTTTACTTGCTTTTTCAACGTGTCTTCCCCTTTTTGACACGCCTTCGCGCCTCCACCTCGGTTTCAAGGTTTCACACTTGTCAAATGACTAAAATACCCCTTATATGTAACGAACTTTTTCGACACGTCTTCACGTCTAGTTAGGATACGAAGTCGTAGGGTTTGGAGAGCATCGAGTGTGTGCAGGTTTTATCTTTATCGCAGTGATGGAGACACTATTTTCGGTGGATCCTAAGTTTAAGATAAGACACGTTGAAAAGGCAAGAAAACAGTTAATACTCTCTCAAAATGACTAAAATACCCTTTTATATATGTAACGGATATTTTTGACACGTCATCGAGTCTCGTTAAGCTTAAGATAAGATATGTTGAAGAGGCAAGTAAACGTTAATTAAATACTCTCTCAAAATGACTAAAACACCTCATATATATGTAACGAACATTTTTGACACGTCTTCACGTCTAGTTAGAATACGACGTTGTAGGGTTTGGAGAGCATGGAGTGTGTGCAGGTTTTATCTTTATCACGATGATGGAGAGATTGCTTTCAATAGATCCTAAGTTTAATATAAGACACGTGAAAAAGCAATTAAACAGTAAATACTCTCTCGAAATGACTAAAATACCCCTTATATATGTACCGAACATTTCCGACACGTCATCAAGTCTCGTTAAGCTTAAGATAAGATATGTTGAAAAGGCAAGTAAACGTTAATTAAATACTCTCTCAAAATGACAAACACCTCATATATGTGTAACGAACACTTTTGACACGTCTTCACGTCTAGTTAGAATACAACGTCATAGGGTTTGGAGATCATGGAGTGTATGCAGGTTTTATCTTTTATCACAGTGACTAAAATACCATTTATATATGTACCGAATATTTTTTACACGCCATCGAGTCTATTTAGAATACCACATTGTATAGTTTGGAGAAGATAAAATGTATGCATACTTTATCTCTATCTTAGTGATGGAGAAATTGTACTCGATAGATCCTAAGCTTAAGATAAGACATGTTGAAAAAGAAAGTAAACATTAAATACTCTCTCAAAATGACTAAAATACCCCTTGTATATGTAACGGATATTTTTGACACGTCATCGAGTCTCGTTAAGCTTAAGATAAGATATGTTGAAGAGGCAAGTAAATGTTAATTAAATACTCTCTCAAAATGACTAAAACACCTCATATATATGTAACGAACATTTTTGACACGTCTTTACGTCTAGTTAGAATACGAAGTTGTAGGGTTTGGAGAGCATGGAGTGTGTGCAGGTTTTATCTTTATCACGATGAAGGAGAGATTGCTTTCAATAGATCCTAAGTTTAAGATAAGACACGTGAAAAGGCAATCAAACAGTTAATACTCTCTCGAAATGACTAAAATACCCCTTATATATGTACCGAACATTTTCGACACGTCATCAAGTCTCGTTAAGCTTAAGATAAGATATGTTGAAAAGGCAAGTAAACATTAACTAAATACTCTCTCAAAATGACAAACACCTCATATATGTGTAACGAACATTTTTGACACGTCTTCACGTCTAGTTAGAATACAACGTCGTAGGGTTTGGAGATCATGGAGTGTATGAAGTTTTTATCTTTTATCACAGTGACTAAAATACCATTTATATATGTACCGAATATTTTTTACACGTCATCGATTCTATTTAGAATACCACATTGTATAGTTTGGAGAAGATAAAATGTATTCATACTTTATATCTATCTTAGTGATGGAGAAATTGTACTCGATAGATCCTAAGCTTAAGATAAGATATGTTGAAAAAGAAAGTAAACATTAAATACTCTCTCAAAATGACTAAAATACCCCTTGTATATGTAACGAACTTTTTCGACACGTCTTCACGTCTAGTTAGAATACGACATCGTAGGGTTTGGAGATCATAGAGTGTATGCAAGTTTTACCTTTATCGTTTTGATGGAGAGATTGCTTTCGATAGATCCTAAGCTTAAGATAAGACACGTTGAAAAGGCAAGTAAACAGTGAATACTCTCAAAATGACTAAAATACCCCTTAAATATGTACCGAACATTTTTTACACGTCATCGAGTCTATTTAGAACACTACGTTGTATAGTTTGGAGAAGATAAAATGTATGCAAATTTTATCTCTATCTTAGCGAAGGAGAAGTTGTATTTAATAGATCATAAGCTTAAGATAAGACATGTTATAAGGCAAGTAAGCATTAAATACTCTCTCAAAATTACTAAAACACCTCATATATATGTAACGAACATTTTTGACACGTCTTCACGTCTAGTTAGAATACGACGTCATAAGGTTTGGAGATCATGGAGTGTATGTAGATTTTATCTTTTATCACAGTGACTAAAATACCATTTATATATGTACCGAATATTTTTTATACGTCATTGAGTCTATTTAAAACACCACATTGTATAGTTTGGAGAAGACAAAATGTATGCATACTTTATCTCTATCTTAGTGATGGAGAAATTGTAGTCGATAGATCCTAAGCTTAATATAAGACATGTTGAAAAAGAAAGTAAACATTAAATACTCTCTCAAAATGACTAAAATACCCCTTGTATATGTAACGAACTTTTTCGACACGTCTTCACGTCTAGTTAGAATACGACATCGTAGGGTTTGGAGATCATGGAGTGTATGCAGGTTTTATCTTTATCGTTGTGATGGAGAGATTGCTTTAGATAGATCATAAGCTTAAGATAAGACACGTTGAAAAGACAAGTAAACAGTTAATACTCTCAAAATGACTAAAATACCCCTTATATATGTACCGAACATTTTTTACACGTCTTCACGTCTAGTTAGAATACCACGTCATAAAAGTTTGAGGAGGATAGATATTAGAGTGTGTGCAAATTATATCTATATTGCAGAGATAGAGAGACTATTTTCAATAGATCCTCAATTTAAAATAAAGATAGTCTAGGAAAAGAAGTAATAAAGAACATAAGAATCAAAATAGAGTAACAAAAACATGAGGTGGAAATGAGATGGGAAATAATAGGATAAACGACGTCAACAAGATAATATTATAATTAAACTATGTGAAACAACAATTAGTAATTGAAGTCGAAAAACAAAAAACTACTAAGATTAATATTATGAATACTAGTATGGACAACAAGTCGATACCTCTTATCTATTACTATGAACACTTTCTTACTTACTATTGTCACGATCCTAGGATACCCCCTAGACTAACATGGCACATGAAATACCGAAGGGAACCCAAGTAAGCCACTTAGCTTATCATCATCACATAAGTATAAGTATTGAATAATAAGGAATAAAACACAATTTTAAATCTTTAAGAAATCTTTCATAGAAATAAAGTGAAAGTCTAGACAAAGTCTTATCAATCCATCTGCTATAATCGGGGTCTCAAAATAATAGGGACACAACCCTTACAATAGAGAATATGAAAACGTCTAGTACAACTAAAGAAATGAAACTACATAGACTTGTCCTTGGGTCTATGAGGACATACCACAAGTTTGATGAGAAGTCAGCCCAAGCTTAAACTAGAAGAAGTCATCTTAAATTGTCGAAACCTACACTTTATAGTAAAATAGAAGAAATATGAATTAGCACACAAAAATATACCAAGTATAATAATTATGCATAAAAATCATTAAAATGCTAAAAAGGGACATTTTAGTTGAAAACTATGCATTTGATCAAGTTTATGAACTATCATAGATTAAGTGCAAAAGCATAATACACTAGCATATTCACATATTTATCATCTCAACATAAAGGAAACAAACCTTAAGAACCATCAAAACAACCTTGTGCAGTGTATGGATAAGGTTTCATACCCCTATCCACTCTAAGGAAAGTTCATTAAGTGTTTATAATTCATAACTCCAATTCTAGTTCATTATATCATACTGTATTAGTTTTAACCAATATAGACCATGAGAACTTAATCATGAAATCTGATTTCTATTCCACACCGAAAAGGGATTCTCCTACTTGCCTAAGGTAGAACTACAACTCTTAGCTCATGTGAATTCACTAGCTAAAGACATATATGGACACATAGTTCATGGGATAAGGGAATTACTTCTAGAAACTCATCCTCTACTAGCGGAAAAGCTTCTATCCCATGATACTTCTTCTAGAAATTCGTCCTCTACTAATGGAGGACTTCCGCTCATAACGATATTCGCTCAGTGCTAAGCATGACTCCCATTAAATTTACATTAAGTTTTGACTTAAGTTGATAATTAAGGAAGAATGTTTTGACGTTCAACCAACAAACTCATACTAAAGCTCCTAAGTTCAATAGGTGAGACTAGTCTCCAAAGCTAAGAACCATTATATGTGACAAACCTTTCATATTGCATTCTGTTCGTATCTAAGTGTGTACATGAGGATAACTATCCAATCAACACAACAATTACATTATAATGTAGTTATTTCATTCTCAAAATAAACTCATTGTATACACACAAATCTCACACACATAGTCAATTTCTCATATTTTTGCCCCTCAAGGGCTATAGATCACATTTCATCAATATCTCTAAAATTACCTCATTGAACATGTATAGTAACATAATTCATATAAGAAATCCATCACATTCATAATTCAAATACAATCTACTCACAAAGACGACCCACATTCATGCTTTAAATCCAATTTAGGAAAACCTAGAAATTCATGGATTCTTGCATAATTCTTTAGGAAAACAATAATAATTCATCAAATTGATCATAATATAAGACAATAAATACATTGAGATCGTTTTGAAAGTGAATACATGCCATAGAGTCAAAACCTTAGGTTTTGAAAAGTTCAACTTTGAGACATAGAGTTTTAAAGGGCGTTATGGAAGGAAAATATCCATAAATCAATATTACAATGCCTTGATTAGAGAACCTTCACAAAATTGAGGAAGAAAGATGTGTTCATGAACCTTTGTCTCCCAGTTTTTTTTCTTCTCCAATGGTGTTTTCTAGTAAGAGAAATTTTGAAGGGGAGAGCTTTTGATTTGGTTCTTCAGAGACTGAGTTAGTTTATTTAGTTTAAGGGTCTTATTAGGTATTTGTAGGTTTCTTCAAAAATATTAAATGAATCTACTAGGTTACTTGATTAACACTTAAACCCCAACTTAAAAATTAAGGACCAAAAATTATCCACGAGACTCTCACCCACGGACCGTGGGTGGGGTCACGAGCCGCACAGGTAGTCCGTCGTTTAGGTCTGCAACTTCGGAGGAACGGAGAGGCCAAGCCTCGACCCAATACCCCTACTTATGGCACTACTACAAAAATAAATTTTAGCGGCATTAAATATTGACATTAATAAAGAGTGCTAAAGTCTTTACCGACATTAGTTAAGCGTCAATAGAACCAATATCACTAAAGGCTTTAGGGACATATACAAAGAGTGTCAATTGCCGCTAAAAATACATATTTAGAGGCAATTAAGAATCAATTGCTGCTAAATGATCATTTTTGTTGTAGTGTGGGGCATGTGTTCACCCACGGTTCGTGGGTGCCCAACCGTTGACCATGTTGTTTTTGACAGCTTTTGGGGGTTGCCTTTAAGGACCCCTCAAGGGTCCTTGGTTGGTCTTTGAGGGGTCATACCTTGACATTTACACCCTAAATGTTTATACCAAGTCTCATAGGTTATTTTATGACCCTAATCATAACACTAAACCTCAATTAGGTTACTAGGTAACACATTAAGCTTTAGTTGGTTCATTAGTTTTCCGGAATGTTACAACTATCCTTCTTACTCTAATTTGTGTTCTCCACACTTATCTATCTAATGCTATCTTCGATTAGCTATAAATGTGTCATATTTTGTTTAACCATATCTCTTTGTGGCATTTCTTCGATCTAAGTATATCTACCTCTCTTGAATCTATCATAGACAACTTCGCACACCTCCGTACTAAGGTAAATGTGTTTTTCCTAACCACACATCTCAACCATTACAATTTCACTTCTCACGTCTTGTCTTCCATTGAAGTAACTCTCACTTTGTCTCGGATTTCCTCATTTTAAATATATTTTTTCTAGTATGCGCACACATTCAACACAACATTCTCATCTTTGGCACTCTTATTTTCTTATTTTTGGAGTGTGAGAGTTCTTGAGTTCCAAACACTCCTCGTACAACAAAGTTGGTCTTGTTGGCACATTCTTATCACATAAGGCATCGGATACAAGCCTCAATTTCATCATACTGCACTACTACCCGGAATGACATATCCTCGTTAATCTCCCTATTTTCTCAGATAAGACCAGAGATATTTGAAATTGCCTCTCCTTTGAATAAATTATGTATCAAATATTACTTTTACGTCAACCTCATGCATAATATCACTGAATATGCAGTACTTCACGTATTTTATCTTGGTCCAACAACCTGAAATTTTTAGACTATATGATTTCTCTCCAACTTTCTAGCTTAGTGTTTAACTTTGTCGCGAGTCTCATCAATCAAAGCTATATCATCTGTAAATAACATACAACATGACATATCATTTTAAATTTGTCACGTACATTATTTATCACCAAGGCTTATAAAGATAGGCTAAGGGTTGATCTTTGTTGCAACCCCATCAAAATGAAAAAGTGCCCTGAGTATCCTTTCAATTTCTTTACTCAGATCTTGGCTCCATAGTATTTGTCCTTGATCAATTTAATGTATGTCACGGATACACTTCTAACTTCCAAGCATCTTTACAGAATATTTTCGAAGAATCTATCATCCTTTTCTAGGTCAACGACTCAACAAAAATCATGTATAAGCCTATTAATTATGTTAGAGGTTAGGTTTGAAATAACCTCTTAAATATTGAGCAATTTGATTTTTTAAATTGATCAAAATAGGAATTATTTGATACGTGAACGGGATAAAGTAAATTTCAAATTTTATATTAAATCTTAATCTTTGTTAAACTTTTCTCAAACTTCGTTAAAGGAAAATATATATATATATATATATATATATATATATATATATATGAGTTCTATATGTAACAGTAAAGGTATATATAAATTATTTTTATAACAATAATTATATCGGCTTTAAAAAGTATTTCAAATGTACAACTATTAAACACAAGGGGTATTTTTGTCATTCCTCTTGCTGGTCGCAAATGTTATGGTTTAATCATTATTGGAGACAAAGGAATATGTGGGCCCAGCTTGCATTATCCAGCCACGTAGGATAAAGTTATTAACCATTTGGAACTTCAAGGAGAAAAAATGTACTTTAAACTAATACAAATATTAAAGTTTTGATTTAATTGTGCTCAAAGGAGAAAAAATGTATCTTAAACTAATACAGCTGGGTTTGATTTAATTGTGCTCCATAGCAAATGTTAGCTAAAGTTTGTCAGGCGTCTCTCTCCCAAAAATCTCGCTCGCCACTCTCCATTCTCGCTCGCCTCTCTCGCTTTATACACAGAAGTGTATAAATTCTGTTTCTGTTTTATATAAAGCGAGAGAAAAACATATATCTTCTTGCTATACACTTATAATTATGCAATATACATACATTTTAATTCGATTCAACTGTATGCAAAGCAAATTTTATAAAAATATTGCAGCGAAACAGGCAGCGAATTATACAATTGCGAATTATACAATTGCAGTGAAATATAATTTTCTCTAGCTTTATACAACAGAAGTGTATATATTGTGTTTCTGTTTTTGTATAAAGCGAGAGAAAAACATATATCTTCTTGCTATACACTTATAATTATGCAATATACATACATTTTAATTCGATTCAACTGTATGCAAAGCAAATTTTATAAAAATATTGCAGCGAAACAGGCAGCGAATTATACAATTGTGCATTATACAGTCGCAGTGAAATAGGATAGCGAATTATACAATTGCAGCGAAATAGGCCAGCGAATTATACAATTTAGGCCAGCGAATTATTTTATTGTATATGTATAGCGAATTATACAGTTTTATGTTTGCTATGGAGCGCAATTATGCAAACTTTGCTATAGCATACAAATATGAATTTTTTATTTGCTATATGTGAAAGTTGCCCTTAATTTAAAGCAAAGTTTACCTTAAAAGAGCATTTTAAAAATAGAAAAGTTACGTGTATAAATAAACATATACAAGTTGATTATTTAATACATTTTAAGTTAATTATAATTTGTGATTTACTTTTAGTTATAATTTTGCGGTTTAATTTTTTAGTTTTGTATTATTTAAAATTCGTATGATATAATTTGTATAATTTTTATATAATACGGAAATTGTATAACTATCCACACTTATGATGTTTATAATTGTATAAATTCATTATTTCGAATTTATATAAAAATAAATTAATTATGCAAATATACTCGTAAATTATACGATAAGGAAATTTAAACTATAGCAACTTATAGCTACAATTCGTAAATATATAAATTACGACTATAAAGTATAATTGAACTTATTATAATGACTATTTATAAAAATTCCTCTTTTAAGAATTACAACTGCGAACTTTCATTTCAACAAAGAAAAACTACTAAGTATTTTTTCCTATTCTTTTCATATTTCATATGTATAGAGAGAGAATGCATAAAGGGGCAAATAGCTATCATTCATTTTATAAGTTTTTCAAAATTCAATATTTTTTTTATTAGTATCTCATTAAATAGATATAAATTATTTATTTATGAATAATTTATTTAAAATCTAATCATCAGATTTTTCTACAATTCAAAAATTATAAGTTCAAAGATTTAATTCTACATTTGATGAGATTTCACTATTAGAATCAAATTAACACGAAATATATATACTACAATTTTAAAGATAGACAGAAATAAGAGAAGAGAAAAGACGAAAGAAGAGTTAATTGAATCCAAAGTTAAGTAATCTTGAAGTGAATATAAAAGAGAAATTCACTTAAAATCTACAAACGGGTGACTCAATATAAAATCAAAAGCAATTAACCTTAATATAACTTAACAATACATGAAATATACACTAACTATATATGAAGTATATACAAACTATTCAATTCTGACTAACTTAAATTCTCATAATAAATCTAAATTTTAGATATGAAATTCTCTCTATATTTCGAATTTTTTGATATATTATTTACTTAAAATGTGAATCATTTACAATATATTAATTTTTTTAAAAGTGGAAAAGTAAATGTAGTCAGTAAAAAAGAGAAGGGTAGACAGAAGGAATTTGACACTAGTCATCCATAAACTTCGGTATATTCTTAACTTCATTATGTGTCTCGACAATTAATAATATGTTATTGACAAATAGAATATATTATGATATCACTGGATATGTTATTCATCACCAAAACATATAAAAACATGCTAATCATGTTACAGTTTCATCCTGATAATTGCTCCGGCCTCTGCATCTCCTTCAATAGTCCTCACCCAAGTCTTGACTTCATCATATACCGTTGTCTTTAATAGTCCTAAATATAAGTAGACATTTAGCTTCCAAACATCTCTATAAAACACCTAAGGACTTTATCGTATATTTTTTTAGGTTAATATAAACATTATATGTATGTTTTTCTTCCTTTCCCTATACTACTCCAATATCAATCTCCGAACGAGATGAATAACTTCTAAAGTGGAGCACCTCAACATGAATCTAAATTGGTCCTCAGTAATAGACAATTGACCTTATCCTTATCTCCATCACCCTCTCTCAAATTCTTATAGTGTAGCTTGATAGTTTGATACCTCTATAGTTATTGTAATTATGAATATCCCTCTTATTTTTATATAATAAAGGGAAAAGACTCAATTATGTCATCGAACTTTTAGAAAAAGACTTATTTATATCACCAGTTAAAAGTTTGGCTCATTTATGTCATTACCATTAAATAAAAGGCTCATTCATGCCATTATTTTTTAACGGTGATTTTGCAAAACCATTTTAATACGTGACCAATTATAATTCGACCACGTCATCAAATTTTTAAATAAGAAAAATCATAATTCTGAAAAAAAATTAAATTAATCATGATTTTAACAAATCAGTCGATCATTTTTAATATCCTAAAAGTAACATTAAATCATCCCATAACATTAACTTATTTTTTTTATTCCCATTGTTAGAATTCATGATTTTACCACTGATGAAAGAGACTATCCTTTGAACTCTCATCTCATGTAAAACTTTATCATCAAATGTCAAATAGAAAATAGAATATTGGAATTTTCTTTTTTGATAATTTGAATATTGAAATTTTCCATATGTCCAATGTAGATATACACAATTTGTTAATTTTGTTTGTTTCCAAAATAATTCAGTTGATTATTGAGGACCATGGAATAAAGTACTTTTCCTTTAAATAGATTAAAAGGGAAAAGGCATTTTTCACAAAGAGTTTCAAGAATCTAGATGAATAGTGAAGGTTGAGAGCAATCATCTAACCATATTTTATACTGATTTAATACCTAAAAGAACCCCTAATATGTTTCTGTTTTATAAATTTAATACTTAAATTATGGATTGTTATTATTACCTAATTAATAATGCATAATATCATATTGTTGGGAAAGACAAGGCACTAACAAAAATGCCTGACAGGATAACAGCGGAAGAATACTCAAGTCTATACTTTCCCTTTTCGCTTTGAACCAAGAGAAGACAAACAACCACAAGCAATATGATAGTAAGGCAGCAAGTAATTCAACCAAACAAATATAACAAGGCAATAATAAACAAATCACACAAGACACCAAGATTTACGTGGAAAACCCTTCGATGTGAAGAGTAAAAAACCACGGGACCAAAAGCTCCACTATAATCACCAAGAGTTACAATATTGTTCTCCAAAATTGGCCACAAAACAAGTGCCAAACAACGAGCAACAACAAAATAAGATTGCACCAAATCTAGAGAATTAAAGGAGCAAAATCACCAATTTCGCAGCTACTGTTCACGACAGCAAAACTGAAGCTGCAGGCCACCAAATCCAACTCTGTCAGTTCCTAATCAAAGATTGAGATGAAGATAATATGCTGTCCAAAAATCAGCTCAATCGGACAAGAAACGAAGCGGGAATCGCAATTTGAAGTTGGCTGTTAGGGCTGAATTTTGACTGCGAAAACTGCTCTCTTTCTCTCTTTTTGGCTGCTGAAAAAACTCTCTGTGTATATGAAAATAAGACCTAAATAGGCTTATATTTGCCTCATAAGAATGGGCCTATGGGCAAAAATGGGTTGGTCCAAATTGGGCTTTTATTTATCCACATAGGAAGGGAAAAAGGCCCATAACCCAACAATTCTCCCCCTCACGACTATGTGGAGGAGACCGCCATCCCGGCGACCATGCAACAATCTTCAAACTTCCCTCTTGGCAAAGCTTTAGTCATCATATCGGAACCATTGTCATTTGTATGAATCTTTTCAAGCTCAAGCAACTTAGAATCCAACACATCTCGAATCCAATGGTATCTCACATCAATGTGTTTAGACCGACCATGGAACGTAGAATTCTTGCCAAGATGTATAGCACTTTGACTGTCACAATAAAGCACATACCTCTCTTGAGCACAACCAAGTTCCCCCAAGAATCTCTTCATCCAAAGCAATTCTTTACAAGCTTCAACGACAGCAATAAGCTCAGCTTCTGTAGTAGATAGAGCAACACATTTTTGCAACCTAGATTGCCAAGACACAGCTCCCCCTGCAAAAGTAACCAAGTACCCTGAAGTAGACTTGCGAGTATCAACATCACCAGCCATGTCTGAATCAGTATAACCACAAAGAATAGGCTTCCCTGTACCAAAACACAAACTCAGACTAGAAGTGCCACAGAGATATCTCATAACCCACTTCACAGCATTCCAATGTTCTCTTCCCGGATTAGAAAGAAAACGGCTAACAACTCCAACAGCGTGAGCAATATCCGGTCTTGTACAAACCATCGCATACATCAAACTACCAACAGCTGAAGCATAAGGAACTTTCTTCATATCTTCCTTCTCATCATCACTAGAAGGACACTGTTTCGTGCTCAATTTGAAGTGCATAGCTAAAGGTGTACTGACAACCTTAGCTTTGTCCATGCTGAATCTGCGAAGTACTTTCTGAATGTACTTCTCTTGTGATAATACCAATTTCTTGGCCTTTCTATCACGGACAATCTGCATGCCAAGAATCTGCCTTGCTGGTCCTAAGTCTTTCATAGCAAAAGACTTACTCAACTCTTGCTTCAACTTCTGAATCCTGCAAGTATTATGACCAACAACAAGCATGTCATCAACATAAAGCAACACAATAATAAAGTCACCATCAGAGAACTTTTGCACAAAAACACAATGGTCTGAAGAAGTCTTCTTGAAGCCCTGCTGACTCATAAAAGAACCAAACTTCCTGTACCACTGCCTGGGAGCTTGTTTCAAACCATACAAGCTCTTCTTCAATTTGCAAACATAATTCTCTTTACCCTTGACTTCAAAACCTTCCGGTTGCTCCATATAAATTTCTTCATCTAAGTCACCATGGAGGAAAGCAGTTTTAACATCCATTTGCTCAACCTCTAAATCTAGACTTGCAGCCAAGCCTAGAACCACACGAATGGATGACATCTTCACAACTGGAGAGAATATCTCATCAAAATCAACTCCCCTTTTCTGATTAAATCCCTTGACAACTAATCTAGCTTTGTACCGTGGAACTGGATTACCATCTTCATGTTTCACCCGAAAAACCCACCTGTTTTTCAAAGCTTTTCTGTCTTTAGGTAACTTAACCAAATCAAAGGTATGATTATCATGCAAGGATTTAATCTCATCTTCCATAGCATCAAACCACCTTTCTTTTTCTTCACTTTCCATGGCCTCATCAAGACTCTCAGGTTCTCCCCCGTCAGTCAAGAGTACATACTCATTGGGAGAATAACGAGATGAAGGAATTCTCTCTCTACTAGATCGTCTGAGAGAACTCTCTGGAGCATCTATAATTGGTTGTTGGACAACCACATCATCTTGCACTGGAGCATCAACAACATCATGCCGGTCATTCTGAACATGATCACCATCTTCATTATCAACTTGATTTTCATCATTATGAAGATTTTCTTCCGGTGCAATAGTCAAAGGAACTGGATCAACATCAACTAAGCTCTCACTACTCTGAAAATCAGCCTTGTCAGCTTTGTCAAAATCTTCAATTGTTTGGTCTTCAAAGAACACAACATCACGGCTTCTAACAAGTTTCTTCTCAACAGGATCATAGAAACGATAGCCAAATTCATCTTGACCATAACCAATGAAGATACACTGCCTAGTTTTAACATCCAACTTTGACCTTTCATCCTTAGGAACATGTACAAAGGCTTTACACCCAAAGACTCTAAGATGATCATAAGAAACATTCTTACCAGTCCAAACTCTGTCAGGGACATCACCATCTAAAGCAACAGCAGGAGATAAATTGATAACATAAGCAGCAGTATTAAGTGCTTCTGCCCAAAAGGAATCTGACAGCTTAGCATCTGAAAGCATACATCTAACCCTCTCAACTAGAGTTCTGTTCATCCTCTCTGCTAAACCATTTAACTGAGGAGTCTTTGGAGGAGTTTTCTGATGCCTAATACCCTGCTCTCTGCAATATCTATCAAAAGGACCAATATACTCACCACCATTATCTGAGCGGATGCATTTCAATGTCTTCCCTGTTTGTCTTTCAACCAAGGCCTGAAAACTCTTGAACACATCAAGTACTTGATCCTTGGACTTCAAAGGAAATACCCAGAGTTTGCGAGAATGATCATCAATAAAAGTCACAAAGTAAAGTGCACCACCATGAGATCTTACCTTAAAAGGACCACACAAATCAGAATGTACCAACTCCAGCAAATCAAGCTTTCTTGAAGGCGGATGACTCTGAAAAGAAACTCTTTTCTGTTTACCGGCTAAGCAATGAACACATTTCTTCAACTTTGCTTGTTTCACTCCAGAAAGCAAATTTTTCTTAGCCAAACTATCAATCCCCTTCTCGCTCATATGACTCAGCCTTCTATGCCATAACTCTGATGAAGTATCATTCTCCACCAAATTTACTGAGTCTCTGGACATGGAGCCCTGAAATACATACAAGTTAGACAACTTGTCACCACGGGCCACAACCATCAAACCTCTAGTAAGCTTCCACTGGCCAACACCAAGTGTATTAACATAACCCTCATCATCAAGATATCCCACAGAAATCAAATTCAAGCGAACATCTGGAGCATGCTTGACATTATTGAGAACTAGTTTGGAACCATTGTTACTTTCCAAACAAACTGTCCCAATGCCAATAACTTCAACTTCATGATTATTGCCCATTTTCAACGTTCCAAAATTACCTGGAGTATAAGAAGAAAATAATTCCTTCTTTGGCGTGACATGAGAAGTAGCACCAGAATCCACAAACCAGCTAGACTCATCACGAACAAGATTAATGGCATTTTCATCACAAGAAACAAGAAGATCATCATTAGCAACAACAGCAACACGATTTTCATTATCGCCTTCTCTCTTTTGTTGTCTCATATCTCTCTTGTGCTTGTAACAATATTTCATGATATGCCCATTCTTGTGGCAATAGTCACATGTAATATTCTTGTATTTAGACTTTGACTTGCTTCTACTTTTACCTCTATCATTCTGACCTCTGGACTTGTTTCTCCCCCTATCTTCAGTAACCAAAACATCGGAGTGTGAAGCTGAAGAAGATGAGGCTTGAGATCTTCTTCTCATTTCTTCATTCAAGACACCACTCTTAGTATATTCCATGGTTACAACACCACTGGGAGCAGAATTAGTCAAAGAAACTCGAAGAGTTTCCCAAGAGTCTGGCAGAGTATTAAGAAGCCAAAGTCCCTGTATCTCATCATCAAACTTTACACCCATTCCGGACAGCTGGTCAAGAACACCCTGAAAATCATTAATATGATCAGAAATAGGAGTGCCCTCTTTATACCTGATATTCATTAATTGTTTCAATAGGAACAACTTGTTGTTGCCAGTCTTCGAAGCATAAAGTGTCTCGAGCTTGTCCCACAAACTTTTGGCATGTGTCTCATTCACAATATGATTTCTAACATTATCTTCAACCCATTGTCTAATATAGCCACAAACCTGCAGATGCTCAAATTCCCATTCTTCATCATTCAAAGACTGAGGCTTATTAGAAGCAAACACAGGTAAATGCATCTTCTTGACAAATAGAAGATCTTTCATCTTGCCTTTCCAAATATGATAGTTACTACCATTTAAACACACCATTTTGCTCATATTTGCCTCCATCATTCAAAACGACAATCAACAATAACCAATGCTCTGATACCACTTTGTTGGGAAAGACAAGGCACTAACAAAGAATGCCTGACAGGATAACAGCGGAAGAATACCCAAGTCTATACTTTCCCTTTTCGATTTGAACCAAGAGAAGACAAACAACCACAAGCAATATGATAGTAAGGCAGCAAGTAATTCAACCAAACAAATATAACAAGGCAATAATAAACCAATCACACAAGACACCAAGATTTACGTGGAAAACCCTTCGATGTGAAGAGTAAAAAACCACGGGACCAAAAGCTCCACTATAATCACCAAGAGTTACAATATTGTTCTCCAAAATTGGCCACAAAACAAGTGCCAAACAACGAGCAACAACAAAATAAGATTGCACCAAATCTAGAGAATTAAAGGAGCAAAATCACCAATTTCGCAGCTACTGTTCACGACAGCAAAACTGAAGCTGCAGGCCACCAAATCCAACTCTGTCAGTTCCTAATCAAAGATTGAGATGAATATAATATGCTGTCCAAAAATCAGCTCAATCGGACAAGAAACGAAGCGGGAATCGCAATTTGAAGTTGGCTGTTAGGGCTGAATTTTTGACTGCGAAAATCTGCTCTCTTTCTCTCTTTTTGGCTGCTGAAAAACTCTCTGTGTGTCTGAAAATAAGACCTAAATAGGCTTATATTTGCCTCATAAGAATGGGCCTATGGGCAAAAATGGGTTGGTCCAAATTGGGCTTTTATTTATCCACATAGGAAGGGAAAAAGACCCATAACCCAACACATATTTCAAGTTACATATATATTTAAATATATGTATTTTTGTTATAAGACACTAAAATAGGGAGAAAGACAACCGCAATAAGGAGAGATCTGAATGAGAGAGTCAGATACCTATGAATCTAATTGGATACAATGTATATATAGAGAGATCAAATTGGGCCTAATTTTGACTTCATGTATTCGTGATACATGTATCTCGACGTATTTAAACGTGTCATATACATATATTCGAAGTACAAAATCTAATAAAGTTCGTAATATTGTAAACTAGAGCGAATCTAAGTATTTAACTCCTAAATTAGTGACATTTATGTAAGTTGCTTGTAAATATATTATGAATTTTATTAGGCTATTATAAAATGTAAAAAATCATCTATCTAAAAGAATCAATAGTGTTTTGAGTAGTAAATTTGATCAAGAAAAGAATATTGGAGAACATGAAGGTGACATGAGAGGATGAAAAAAACCCACGCCTAAAAGACTCTATTCAATATTCAATATTCAATATTCATTTTGGGGTCTGACAAAAAATCACACCTAAAAAGCCTAAAATATTTCCCATATCAAAAGCGATTTCATATTCGAGGCTCAAACTCAAATGCGAAATCTCTAATTATCATTTCATCACAATTTTTTACGGTAGAATAAGGTCCTCCTCCCCTTTTATAGATTCTTTTTTTCCAAACTTTTTTCTTAAAAGATTTGTGCTCTCTTTTAAAGCCCTATATGCCAACTTGACCTTAATTTCCATCTATAAATAGCAACTCAAACTCATAGTTATAATTCAAGGTATACCAAATTCATAATACACACTTGCTCTCCTACATAACCAAAAACTCTATTTCATCCCCCTTAGCTTCAATATCCTCAAAAATGTCGGACAAGCGTGGTAGTTTCAATTACGCTGACGTCAGCAAATGTGTGTAAGTAATTATCGATCTTTAAATTTATATGACATAATTTAACTGAGCAAACATAATTTAATTAAAAAAAAAGTACTACTTTTTAACCTTGTGAATGGATGGAAAGTATTGATTTAATTTGCTTCTAATATTAGTTAAGTTTAGATGTATAATGATGTCTAAGGAAAAAAGTGCCTTTCCACTTTCGAAATAGATAGAAGTGGATTTAATATTTTATATTGATTGGTCATGTGAGACATTGTTACAATTAAAATAATCAGATGTCAATATGTCATGTAAAGCTAGCAAAATAAATTTTGGAAAATCACAAATAAGAAGCGAAATTATCATAATTATTATATTAAAAGAAATATAATTATTTAACATGATTCGAACAATAATCGCTCTAATCCACAAATAGATATGGATTAAAGTTATTAAAAAACAAGTAAAAATAACGTAAAAAAAATAGCCTCATAAAATTTACTCAGAATATAAAGATATACACAAAAAATAACGTAAATTTTATATATATCTCACAAATATTAGCTATAACATCCACTAATTCTTTATCATAATTTATGTGAATTTCTATTAATAAGTATTTTGATTATTTTTTTTTAATTTTAGTATATATAGTTCAAATAAAAAATAATGTATATTAATGTAAAGTAATTTGTTAATGTAACTATTTCAGGAAGAAGGAAAACCAATATGATATGGCCTTCATCGACAAGAGGTAATTTGGCGATTTTTAGCAATACGGATATGGATTAAAATTTACCTTCTAATTTACTTGATGTGTCCTATTTTTTAATTACAGAGTCAAATAATTTTTGAAAATTATAGTTTATTAATTAATGTGATTTTATAATTCTTATGTAGTTTTTTAAATATGTAAACTATATTTTGTGTATTTTTTAAAAAAAAATACTTGCTGAATTAACACCCAAAATGTTAGTTGATTTTTGACACTCGTATTTCAATCAGAATGCAAAATAGTATTTTTTTTTCATTAAAATTTTCCACTAAAAAATAGTTATATGAGAATATTTTTCATTGTCAGTTTTCCTGAAAATCTCGAAAATGAATGAAAAAAATCATATCTTATAGAATAATTGTTCTTTCATTCTTGGTGAAAAAAACTTTATGCCTAGTAGATTAAAACAAAGGCAGAGCAAAATAGATTACTAATTCCCATTAAATTTGTTGGTGCATGTGTTGTCTTTTTGTCTTTCTTCATATAATTAGAGTCGTCTATATGGGCTAGACCTGTTGGGTCGGTCTGGCCTAACCCTGTATTGAATAGGGCTGAGCTACGATTTTTCAAATCCATTTTAGAAAAGGGTTTTTTAGTTCGGCTTGAATAAGCCTGCTGATTTGGGAGGCTTGAGAAATATCGATAGGGCCAACCTGTGGGTCATTAAAAATTAATTAAAATATATGATATAATAATAAATTTTAAAATTAAAGAAAGTCCAAACTCAAAATAATTAGTTTAATATTTCTATTTAGATATTTATACTTTTACTTGAAAAAAAACTTAATATATAATATAAAGATAAAATTCTTTGTGGATTTGATTAAAAAGTAGTAATATTAACATAATATAATATTATTTTGTTGATATTTATGATAATATTTTTAAATTATAATTTATAATTTAATTTAATAATTCTAAAAAAAATATAACTTTTATAAAAGTGGGCTGGCCCGGCAAGCCTGTAGCCCATATACTTGTGGGTTGGGCCGGTCGTTTTGTGGCCCACATAAAAAATAAGCTAGCCCAACCTGACCCGTAAAATATCGAAGCATGTATGAATTAGCCCGGATGGGATGAGCTAGCTTATATTGATAGCTTTAGCTATAATAGTGAGATGTGCTGAGTTATAAGTCTGAATATAAATTTATCAAAATTTATTAATTTTTATTTAAATAGTATAATAATTATATTTAAATAATTATTATAAAATTAAAATTTTAACTTCGTCTCTATTATTGATACAGCGAGATGATGTCAATGATGACATTGGAGTTGAAGAAAATGATGGAAATTGAAAATAGAAATTGCAAATGTGGCAGCACTTGTGCTTGTGTTAAACGTACTTGTGCTCATTAAAAATGTCATAAACAAATATTCATCTAAAATTATATGAGTGCTATGTTTTTAAATGAAATAATCGTACTTTGTTATTTGTGGTGTAATAAGAGTTCCTTGTGCTTAACACAAAATGTAAAGGGGTCAAGTACTCTAGTTAGTGTCTTGTCTCTTTTGGTCAAGTGTGTAGCATAAGTTTCGATTGTTAAATAGACTACTACTATTTATTTCGTCTGTTTCAATTTATCTGATCTACTTAATTTTGTTTTTTACTTTATAAAAAATGACAATAATTATTTCTATTAGATTTTCAATAGTTTTAAATATTACTTCATCTACCATATTTCATACTTGGGATACATAAGTTTGAATTTGTGAGATACACGAATCTGTCGAAAATTAATTGGTTATAATCAATTTCCTTAATATAAGGCGGAAATCAAGAAGTGCATCTATTTTTAATTAATTTCATTTTATTATTATTTGAAATAATAAATTTGTGAATATTATTTATAAAAAACAAACATATATATCTTGGTCATGCAATTTGATTAATATCATGTTATTACTCTTTAATTAATAAAATTCATTAATTTGACGTATTTATTATCAATATATGATGTATCCAACAAACAAAACACTTAGATACATGAGTATCATACAAAGTAGAATCATATGTACCATAGAAGTATCTAATATTAATTTGTGTATTTGTTATATGTGTCTACTATTAATTTCATGTATTTATTATATGATCTAATTTTAATTTCATTTATCTATTATTAATTTGATGTATCAAGTATCAGTTTCATACATTATATCCAAAAGCATGTATCTCGGATACATAACAATATTCACACTATTTTCTGAATTATGAGTCATTGAAATGAAGCAAACAATATATAAACCTGTAATAAATTGGCTAGAAAAAATCTAAAGCATTGAATCAAATATATGATATGATTGAAAACAAATATACAATAGAAAAATCAAAGAAAATCTTACTTTGCACTTTAACTAATGTTGATTATGTAGAGTTTGGTATGAATTTAGCACAGCAAAAGGAAATAAAAATGGTTAAGGAAAAAGGGGAATGTGTGGGAGTGGGAATGAGATACAAACTTTTTTTTTTGTGTGTGTGGTAGGAGAAGGAAACGTTTAATGAAGAAGAAGAAGGGGCAATGGTGGGATACATGATATATCTGTTTTGGGATTTGGGGAGGGAATCGACTGAAAAGAATAAAGATAAATTAATTTGAATTGTTAGTGTCCTACTAATTGATATGTAATTTTAAGATAATGATACATTATCATATTTAAAAGGATTGTGTATCTGATTTTTTTAATAAAAAATATGGTATATTTTTTTAAAAGTGATATTCTATGTAATATTTTTAAAATAGAGATAAAATATGTATATGTGGTAGTTAAGTATGGATAGATAGGTAGTTTTTCCTTTAACTTTTCATCTATAATTTTAAATAATCACATATCTTACAACTATAGATAGGTAGCTTTTCCTTTAACTTTTGATCTATACTTTTAAATAATCACATATCTTACAATTAATTAAGAATTTTCTATCATATATTGAGAAAAATACACCTATATACATGAATTTTTAGTACAAAATACACTAAAGTAGGGAGGGAAACAAGCAAGATAAAGATGAAGGTGAGTGTGACAATCATGTATCTCTAAACATGTGAATCATACCATATACATGTATCTGATGTGATTCGCATGCATTTGTGATATTGATACATAAGAGACTAAAAAGGAGACGACCGAGAGACGTATGTATCCCAAATATATGCGAATATACAATGTATTTAAAATAAATTATACCTAATTTTAACCTCATAAATCTGTATACATCAAATCTGAAAAGAAATTATAATTGTAATTATAAACTAAAGTGTATCCAAGCAATAAGCTCTTAAACTAATTTTGATAAGCTTCCCTATCTAATTATTTTTAGGATAAATTACCTATATGCACATCTTTATTTTTCATAATTTCTATTTTTCCCTACCATTTTAAAATATTTCTAAAATTCCTTATTTTTTTTCAATTCTCAAGTCAATAAGATACATAAATATCACAGCCTTAACACACAATTTTCTTCCTTTTTTCACTCCTTAAATCTCTCCCTAATTTCATTCCATAATCTTATCATTTACAATTTTCATATCAATTTGATTTACAAAAGGATTCTCTCTCCACTAAATCAAATTTAAACTACTTTCTTCAATTTTATTTTTTTTCTTCAATATTTCCTGATATAGTGTGTCACCTCCATAGTCGTCTTCTTCAATTTTCTTTTTCTTCTTATTTCTTGATACATACGGATTAAGATCCTTATTTTAATATTATAATTGCTCAACTAGTCGAAGAAGGATGCATCTAAGACTTCTAAATAGATTGTGAATAAAACGTTCAAAAAGACGGAAAAAGTTAATCTATTGGTGGCTTTAGTATGGACTTTGGATCGAGATTGATGAATGATGTCTACGTTAATAGTTAAAAAAACATACAAGGATAAATGTAGAAAAAAATGGATGTACATTTATCTTCTTAAGTGAATTTTGAGAAGGAGAAGTCGAAATAGATCAAATTGTTGATTTTCTTGTTCATCTTTTTCTGATATATATGGGTTCAGATTTTTAATGTATTATGTTGTTTTTGTTTCTTAAATTAATGTATAATACCTTAATTTCAACATTATGATACATTACAAGTTCATCATGTACAATGTATCGCGGTTAAATACTAAATAATCTTATGATTATAGTTTGTGATTCATTGACTGTTTTTAATGTATCTAGTTAACTTTGTTGCTCAAATTAATGTATAATGTCCTTGTTTCAACACTTCGATACATTACGATTTTATCATGCATAATGTATCGTGTTCAAATATCAGTTTTGATACATAAACTTAATTAGTTTTCATACTTGATACAAAAATTCTACCAAATGTATCATGTATCTAGGTGTTTCTAGGTATCTTCTATCTTGTTCAATTTAGAAGGATATGTATCCGTACACAATACATGATACATTAAAGTGTCACACAAGTATGTATTATATTCATAAATGGTGATACGTAAATGTTAATATCAAAAGTCTATTTAGTTTGAGGCGATATGTGAAGATCTTGAAGATCATGTACACAATATTTTGTCATTTAAACAGTGCTAATATCAAATATATTTTTATCAAACACAACTGTACAAATTGTGTGTTAGATATACAGTTTTATAGAACACAATTTTACATCTATTAAATCGTATAACTAATACATGATACTCTATATTGTATCAGATACACAACATTCTATTTTTGCATGAGCAAATACACAATTTTTTAGACATGATACATAAATTTGAATTTATACTAATGGTATCTAATACGTTGAAACTACCACAAAGTAATATATCAATCTCAAACCTAACATTTGTATGGAAAACAATTACATAATGTATCTAGTAGAATTATAACACTTATCAATTTAAACGAGATACATAAATAGTAATGTATTTATAAATATATCCATATCAAAAATAAAATTCGAAAAAATGATTACGCAACATTACAAAAGGTATGAATGATCTATCAAAGCTATGCATATCTTTAGCATTTGTGTTTGTTGTTTCAATGCATAACAAATATATTGAAAATCCTAACTCTTGTTTCTTCACCTCAACGATGTATTAGATCTCCAAAATTTTCAACAACTTATCGATCTTTAGTTCAACTACGATGGTTGATTTGTGATTCACAAATCAATATTTTGACCAACAACAATTTCATCACTTTTGTATCGTTCATATCTCACCTCACATTCTCATATTTCGAAATGTCTCAACAAGATCGACATGTTCAAATTGTATCAGTACAATTTGTCGACAAGTTGATTCAAAAAATTGAGATTTTTCTTAGAAAGAACCAGAAGAAGAATTTTGGGATACATTAACTAGATTTTAATGTATTATGAAGTACAAATTGAAATGGACAGTAGCTTCTTTGGTCATCTCCTACTGGTGCCCACGATCGAGATGAGATGAAGAGGAGGCCAAGCAACATAATCAACATTTTCCTATGATTTCCTTCTGCTATATATCGAATTTTCAAGTTTTTCCTCATCTCATCGATATACTGCAATGGTGATTTGAGATTCACACAAAATTATTTGTCCAACTACTATTCATTATGCATCTTATCAAATTTTTGACAAATTTGAATGATTATTTGATGAACATGAGACGATGATTAATAAGAAAAAAATGAATTTTGTATTTTTTTATTCTGAAAGGATTTGCATTTGAATGAATATTTGGAAGAGAATTGATGGAAGAAAATTGGTATTTTGAATTGATTGAAGTTGTTACCATTTGGGAGAGATTAACATTAAATTAATTAGCATGATTTGGGGAAGTCACATTTAAAATGAATTCTCTTTTCTTTAAAAGTGTAACTGAATTTGTTTTAATGTATCAAAATTTATGTATCCAGCTCGTTTGCATGTATCCGAATAGCACTTATTTTGAGAGATTTTTATAAATTAACAAAATAGTAGAAATAGAATGTAATTTAGGTCATCACACTCTGAAATTTAGGTAAGTTATACTTATTTTTACACTATTATTATTAGGCTTCTTTATGGTTAGGCCTTTGGCCCAACAACTTGGCCAACCATTGTCCAAAATAAATGGCCCAGAATTATCTGAGTTATCCATATTATTACGTATAACTTATCTAAATTCCATAATTTTAGTACGAAATTACAACTTATCCTATTTAGTTTGTAATATGTATTAATTTCTTAAAGATAAAACACAAATTGGATATATAATATATAGCTCGAATATATTATAACATACCTCGGATAAATTAAATATTGACTCAAGTATATTAATGTGTCACTTGGATACATAAAATAAATAAAGAATTTTAGAAATTATTAAAAATAGAAAGGGATATTAAAAACAAGAGAAACATAAGACGTGTATTTCAGTAATTTTTTTTAATTATATACCACAATTTTATGCATATATATGTTATAAACCCCTATACAAAAAGCATTGATGTCTCCATCTCTACATAATCTCTATGGACGTTTAACTATATTTCACTGTGAAATTCAAAAAAAAAAAATTGGAATCTTCATCATTATAGTAAAAAATGATTTTGAAAATTAAAGTTATTCATTAATCATAAATATAAATCGAAGTTATTTTTTACTTTTTATGAATAATTTAGTGTGAAAAAAATAAAAATATCTTTTTGTTAGTATTTAAACTCTTAAGAATTCTGAAATTCTAGAATTTTAGGAGCAAACATATATATATTTTTTTCTTCTTACTTAAATTCTATGATAAAAAGAAATTTATTTAGTTTGGGCCAATTTCATATAATTGGACCAATTTAGGGTTCAATTGTTGTAAACATTCTAAATGCCCTAATTTGCTGACAGAGGAGTTTGATGAAAAAGTGTCATTTTTCAGTTTTAATAAATTATTGATAAATCAATTCCCAAATTTACGTCATCTTTAGGGAACTTTTTTTTTCAAGTGGCTGTGAAGTTCCCATCTTGAAATGATGTAAAGGTTGGTATACTTTATTTCTATTCTTTAATTCATATACGATATCGAAATCAGAATTTTCATTAAAAAATGTCTTGTCTAAAAATATTATGAGGCTATAATATGGTAGTTTATTACAATAGCATATTAAATTAAAATGTAATTTTTATATATAATGTAATTTTTTAACGACAAGAATAACTCCGCACTGATGTACATGTTTATAAGAGATAATGATAAAATATGCTATTTTTTTAATGACTTTTGCTTTTTTTTTCTTGTTTCGTTTCTATTTGAACTATCATCTTATCAAAACTCATCTGATTTAGTAATAATGATAATTTAGTTGAAAAAAAGGAAAAATGCCCAAATAGCTCAATCTATGTCTGAAATTTTAAAAACACACTTATACTTTACTAAGTTTATATTACTCTCGAACTTATTTTATAAATAATATTCTATTCCTTTTCGACCTACGTGATACTATCATTGAAAAAATTATCAATACGCGCTGGATCAAAAGATAGTGCCATATAAGTCGAAAATAAATAGAAAATTATTCATAAAATAAGTTGACGATGTTAATATAATATAAGTATGTCTCTGAAATTTCAGACATAATTTAAGAAATACTTATCTATTTTTCCCTAAAAAAAATTAAACAACGGATAGTTAGCTTGAATCAGATTTGAAGTATATTTTAATTTATAAACATGATGATAATAGTAAATAATAATTGAGATGTGTTTTTGAGTATAGAAATATTATTTTAGAGTTGCTTGGCATGTTGTAATATGACTAAAGTAGAAAGTATAGTCAAGGTAATAAATGAGTAGTTTGTCAATCTTTGAAATCAATGGTCCTTGTTGTTATAGATGTTTTTTTTTTTTTGTGTAGAATTATTTATTAATTTTTTCTTGGTATTTGGTCCACAGGAAGATGAGCTACATTACTAGTGAGTATTTGGCATCTCTGCTTACTCTCAGAGCCTTTGAGGATGTGAATGTGCCACGTATTTGGGATGTAATAGAACCTAAAAATCAATGAGTTGTAGATAATGAGTGGACCCTTTAAAGCAATAGAAAAATCCATTGACATAATTAAATTAATGTATAGTACACTCTTTTTCCCTTAGAAGAAATGTTAAATGGTTAAAAAAAACCCTTTTTTTTGTTCACACATCCTGTTTAAAGAGGAAAAAGATTTGATTTTTATCACCAATTATCTGAGGTTGTACTTGTTTTACAATAAAATATAGTAATACTATACTATTGTTTTTTTTTTTTTTGTATGTTTTCTATAAACTGCAGTATCTGTTGTGTGGTTTGTGGTTCTTGTGTTTTTGTTTTCTTGCTCTTGTGCTGATATACAAGCTCAGGTTAATGCTTTTTTCTCTGTTGATATTATTTTGAGCGGTGCTGTTAGTCTTTGCTCAGATATCTTATGTTGTTGGTGTTTTGAAAGGTGATAGAAGTACAGTTGTGTTTTTTGATATTTTTGTGTTGTAAAAATGTGTTCTTGATTCAATATGGCTATGTTGGAAGTAAAGGGTTGTGTTAGGTGTTTGAGGATTTTCCAGTTTCTTGATTGTGTGGGTGTTATATGCATTGTCCTATGTGGATAACAATGGAGGGTTCATCTCAGTCTGGTAGGGAGAGGTCTGAGAGTTCAAGGGGTTTGAATAGTTCAGGTGTTGTGGATTGGAATTCAAGATTTCGTTCTGCAAGTACTATAAGGTTGTCTAGTGATGCATCTCATGATTCTGGTTTTGTTTCAAAAGGGTGGGAAAGAATTGAGTCATCTGATGTTAATTGCTTTAAAGATCAAGGGGTTCGAAGTATCGATCGTAAAGATGTTAGTTTGAGGCACTGGTTGGATAATCCAGAGAGAACTGTTGATTCACTTGAATGTATGCATATATTTACTCAAATTGTAGAGATTGTAAAACTCGCACATACCCAAGGGATAGCTGTTCATAATGTGCGCCCATCATGTTTTGTTATGTCTTCATTTAACCGTGTTGCGTTTATTGAATCTGCTTCCTGCTCTGATTCGGGATCGGATTCATGTGAAGATGAACCAAGCAGTTCATCTTCACCTTTGCAACTTGAGATGATTCCTGGGAAGGACTCTGCTATAGCATCTGAAAGCAGTTGCTTGCAGTCAAGTTCAGGTCATATGGTGCAGACTTTGGAAGCTAATAAGAATAGACAAGAGGAAGATAACAACAAGCATAGTTTTCCAATGAAACAGATATTGCACTTGGAAACTAATTGGTATACTAGTCCAGAAGAGGTTAATGATGCTCCAGGCACTTGTGCTTCAGACATTTATCGACTCGGAGTGCTTCTCTTTGAGGTTAGTAGCAATACTTAGCAACTCCGTGGCGTTGAGGTGTGTGCTCATTTAAATTTTACTGTATACTCCATGATGATGTTTTGGCTTAACGATGCTTATAATTTATGAACAGCTATACTGCACCTTCAACTCATCAGATGAGAAAATTGCAAATATGTCATGTCTAAGACATCGTGTCCTACCCCCACAGTTGTTGTTGAAATGGCCTAAGGAAGCTTCGTTTTGCTTATGGTTACTACACCCGGACCCAAGTAGTCGGCCAAAAGTGGGGTGAGCATTCTGTTTTTTTTTGCATCTTCTTGGTTTATCTGTTTTTGCCAAAGAAAGTTTTCCTTCAAGGCATGCCAGTTTTTACTTGTTTACAATCTGATCAGGTTGTTGTTGAAGTCTTTAAGAAGTAATGTTTACTGATATATAACATTATCCTTGAGAGCCTCGATTGTGGTCCTGTAATTGTTGATTTCCGAAGTGTTTACTTATTAAGGTTTATGTTGGAGTATCTGTTTCCCTTTGTGGAAGAAAACTCGAAAGGGTAGAATCATGGGTTTTAGCTTATGCAGGTTCTAGCCGCAGGAATAAAGGCAAATGCAGCAATGAAAACTTATCTTTTTGCTATTAAACTAGAAAAAAAAAATATTGCACGTCATGCAACAGCAGTATCCTTTTTTCTTAATTAAGAATTGATCAGTATAATGGATCTAGGTTAGTGTCTTGGGAGTAAGAACATTTTCATTGTAAGAAGTAAACTAGTAACACCCACCGAGGAGAGGGTGTTTATATATGATTTATGAAGATATGGCAGTACTATATTTCATGCATAATTAGCTAACCAATCAGCAGTGAGTCCCTTTTATCTAATCATGAAATTCATTTCAGAGATCTCGCTGTTCTCCTGAACTTTCTACTTCATCTGCTGCTTTCAGCGGATTTTTATTAAAATGAATATTATGCAATTGATCATCTTAACATAAATATCCTTGACTCTTTGCCTTTCTTTTCCTCATTCATTCCTTTAAATTGATGACAGTGAGTTGCTAGAAAGTGAGTTCCTTAAAACTCCAAGGCATGACTTGGAAGAACGTGAAGCAGCGATAGAGCTTAGAGAAAAAATAGATGAGCAGGAACTATTACTGGAGTTCCTTTTGCTAATCCAACAGAAAAAGCAGGAGGCTGTGGAAAATTTGCACGAAATTGTGTCTTTTTTATCGTCTGATGTAGAAGAAGCCACTAAGATGCAGACAACCCTCAAATTAAAAGGAGGCTCAAGCGTAGAACAAGCAGAAGAGGCCACTAAGATGAAAGGAGGCTCAAGCTTAGAACCAGCTAAGCATTTGAATTCTCAGAGGACAAATATTACTGAAGATCACGATGCAGGGAGCTCTGGATCTCGAAAGAGGTCTAGGCCCAGCACAGGTGCGGAATCTGATGGCCATCCAGATGAAAGTCAGAAATTCGAAAGGCATATTGAAAATAAAAGCAGCATTTCGGCAAAAAGTTCTCGGTTGATGAAAAACTTCAGAAAATTGGAGGCAGCTTATTTCATGACGAGACGCAGGGTTACTAAAAGGGACAAATCTATGAGTAGAAACTGTCAAACAAGTCCGGAGTGTAAAAGTTCCGCTACAGCTACTGAAAGGAGTTCTCTGAGTAATTTGTCATCAAAGGGAGGGTGCAATGGTGATAGACAGAGGGGATGGATCAATTCATACTTGGAGGGCCTATGCAAGTACTTCTCTTTTAGCAAGTTAGAAGTGAAGGCAGATTTAAAGCAAGGGGATCTTCTAAACCCTTCCAATCTCGTATGTTCTCTCAGCTTTGATCGTGATGGTGAATTTTTTGCAACTGCTGGTGTAAATAAGAAGATCAAAGTTTTTGAATATAACTCAATTCTAAACGCGGATCGTGACATACACTATCCAGTCGTTGAAATGGCTAATAGATCAAAGTTGAGCAGTATATGTTGGAATGGCTATATCAAAAGCCAGCTTGCCTCAAGTAACTTTGAAGGTGTGGTGCAGGTACGTCAAATTCATGATCATTCAGTCTTGTTTATTTAGCAGTAGCAGAAAGACGTTTGCTTAGAAACATAATACAGGTATGGGATGTCACAAGAAGTCAGCTTTTCATGGAGATGAGAGAGCATGAGAAACGTGTCTGGTCTGTTGATTTTTCTTTAGCAGATCCAACCATGTTGGCAAGCGGGAGCGATGATGGTTCTGTGAAGCTTTGGAATATCAATCAGGCAATTCTACTTTTGCACTTGGTGGATGTCAGCTTTAAAACTAAATGTACTACAGTCATCTAGTTATTGTTGCTGTGTTAATTGAATGTGGATGTGTAATAAGTTGGTTTGTCTTACCTGTTTGCCACAGGGAGTCAGTGTTGGAACGATAAAAACAAAAGCCAATGTCTGCTGTGTTCAGTTCCCTGTTGATTCAGGTCGGGCCCTTGCTTTTGGTTCAGCAGATCATAAGATATATTACTATGACCTACGAAACTCAAAGTTGCCTCTATGCACATTAATTGGGCACAACAAGACAGTGAGCTATGTCAAGTTCATAGATTCAACAACTCTTGTGTCTGCATCTACGGATAATACAATAAAGCTGTGGGATCTGTCAACATGCACGTCTCGTATTCTTGATTCTCCTCTTCAGTCATTTACTGGACATATGAATGTAAAGGTATCATACTTTGATCCTATCACCTGAATAAAGATTTTGTTTCTGTGATCTCATCGAACAGCGTGACTCTTGTAACATTCTCAGTGATATAGTTAAGAGAGATCTAAGTTGCCCATACAGTTGATTAAATCCATTATTCTAAATTCCTATCTGATTTCCGTTCTCCGGGAGTTCAATTTTCTCTTAATTTTTCTTCTTCTTAGGTAAAAAGGAAAAAGTACGTATGTGACACCCCTGATAATCCAAAAAGGGCTATATCTTCTATGTTTTGTGAATTCTTCACCTGATTTGTGAAAATCAAGATTGAGTGCAAATGAATTTGCCAATTTCCCAGCCATGGACGTATAACGTTTTTGTATAAGATCAATAGGTAGGTTTGGGTCTGTAGTGTAGCTAATCTGGAATATTTTCTATCCGAGCTGGACCGAAATTATTCGAAGCAGAGTTTGTACTGTTTGATTTCTTTCATATCATCTACTCTAACTACTCCACAAGCATATCCGCTTGCTCCAACCCCTGCTAGCCACCTGTCATGCCCCAAAACTTAGTGACTGCATGACGAGCCCCCACAGCTCTAACTTCCATACAGTGAACCAAGTGAACATTTCATACCCATTCATAGACTGTGTGCACCATGAAATTAAGCATTCATGGTCTTTAAAGGTTAACATATGGCTCATTCTTGTTATTTTATCCTTTCTATATCTTCTAAATTATACTATGCAATACATTATCATGTCCCAAACACTTCACCACCTTCATGTGGGTCCATACAGACCTCAGGACTACCTGAATCATGCAATTAGGATTGTAACTTGCCCAAATAATTTTTTAGATGTTTCGGGGCTTTATGCCACCTAGTACTGAATGAGTCTCAACCTAAACATACCCAGTCCTCTACTTGATTTCAGCCAGTTTTGATCCTCTTCAGAACCACGAGAGAAGTTGGATTGTTGACTACCAGCTTGATTCTTCACTACCCTTGGTAGAATCTACCTATGTCCCAATGACAACAAGTCTACCTATAAGGCCTTTCCTGTTCCACTGTTATGGTAAACTTTTAAATAGATGAATTAGAATGGAGTTTTGAATAGCTTTTGTTGCGGGTTAAGGAAATGGAGATTTTACAAAAAAAAAAAAAAGTAGGGTGGGAGCAGCAATAGGGACTAAACCAGGATGAATAGATGAAGAAGAGGTGGACAGAGAAAGGAAGCGATTAAATATGTGTACATGTTGCATAAATTTAATAAATATGCTCAAGCTTGTCTTGGATATCTAGAGAATCAAATTACAGTCTTGCATATGTGACCCGTCTTAAAGCATTCATATGTCATATTGCACTCTCTCTATAATGTAGTTATTCAAATGATAGATTATTGACACGTAACTTATATTAGAAGATCTTGTGTTGGTATATTCCTTTAAGTATATAGAAGCTTATGCATCTATAAAGTAATTCTTAGCCATACCTAAAAAAAGATTAGTTGGTTTGTATCATCAAGACTGTCACCAGTCTCTTCTTTTTGAGATATGACCAAAAGTAACCAAATCATGTCTCTAGTTTCTGCGTACAACTTACTCCTGATTTGTGCTTTGTATCTTCCCTTTCCCGTGATAATGTAATTGTGCTTGAATGTGCTTTGCTACTGATGAAAGCATTTCTTTGTTTCAGAACTTTGTTGGCCTATCTGTATCTGATGGTTACATAGCAACTGGCTCAGAGACAAATGAGGTATCATTTATTACCGCAAAGTTGAATCTGTACTTGTGTACTTGAGTGCATTTTAAATGAGTTATGAGCAATAATTGCACCGAAAATGTTTGTTTACATCATATTAAAGGGAATAGTTTACTAGAACTGGTTCCTTGAGCATCAAGATGCATGCGGCTGCAATTTTTGTTTAAAGTTCCAGATAGCTGTTTACAATAAAGGTACAGAAAGCAAGTATTTTATGCTAAAAATACAAAATGACTTATCATGAAATGATTTTTTTTACCAGAAGGCATACAATATGACCAGTCATGCTGAAATACAATATGGAAAAAGTACAAACTGGTCAAAACTCACTTCTATGAAATGGAATTCGGCACCCTCAACACTAGGTGTAATCTGCATGTTCTAGACAACACGTTGGGTTTTGAGTATGTTCACCTTGTGCCAATTACCACTTGTGCAATATGTTACCCGTCTTTATTTAGACATTTATAGATCTGTCTTTAGATTATACTGTGCATATACGGCATTGAGATGTGCACATGAATGGCATCACTAGCCCTAATCAAACAATTACATCCTTACATGTGTCCTTGTGATGGCTATCATTTATTTGCCTCAGACTGTTAGTTGGTACCGTAAGTTTATCTTTTGCACAAGTAGGTTCCTAGACAGTCTGCAAAAGATGTTCTCCTTGGCTTCAGGAGGAAAGCAAAGGATTTCAGTTTCTTTTTATGGCTCTAAGTTCACATAAATATTACAACCACACAAATATCTAAGGATTGCTTAGATCACAAGTTTCAAAAGTTTCCTTTTTTTTCTTAAATTTCAAGTGGTTTCACACTCCCTTGGCAATTCAAAGAACTGTTAAAGATTTGATGTTCAGTTGGAAGAGCAGGAGAAGGAGAAGAAGACGAAGGGTTTGGAATGTGGTTCCACTTGCATTAATGTGGGTAGGTTGGAGAGAGAGTAATAGGAGAGCTTTTGAAGGAGTAGAATCGAGTCTCCCTCAGTTGGGTAGTAGTCTCCGCTCCCTTATTTTCTTTTGGTGTAAATAGGAAGTTCTTCGTTGTATAGATGATTGGATGGAGTTTGTAGAGAATCATATTTTGTAGAATCTTCACCTTTTAATTTGGTATATATACCCCATGTATACGGCCAGTTTAGCCATGTTTATGAATGAAAATACCTTTACTTGATCAAAAAAAAATATTTATGATCTGATTCATGTATTGTTGAGCCTTCTGTTGATCCTTTGAAGAATGAAGCGCTCATTCTTCTTTGAAGTATATATAAAACTTTAAAAGGAGATGAAGTAATATACTGGTACATCCCATAGCAGAATATCTAGTACTTAGATAATGCTCTAGATACCTTATGTGCGAAAAGCGTCAGTCCATATTATCGAGCCTCCAACTCCAAACCTTAACAATTTAACAGTCTGCCAACAGGAAGAAACTACTTTTTTATCCTGTATCTCGAGTAGTTCTGTTTGATCTGGTTCACTCCTCACATAATGTACACACAGAGAAGGGAAATTTGGTTCGAAAAGTTTGTGATTCTTCTGTAATCATTCCCCTCCCACATTTCCCACCGCAAAAGAAATAAATAAGTATGTGTAGTTCATCTTTGAATTGAGGCAGGTTTCTTTTGGAGTCCCCATCTTATAAGCATTTGAACATTATGTGTATGTTGCTCGGAATCTCCAAAAATGTTTCCGCACCCATATCTGATCCTCCAATAATACACTACTTTTGGAGGATCCTACACGCACCCGTAATATTTTCGAAGAGTCCGAACAATATATTCCATAATCTAATGCCATTTCTGGTGATTATTAGTGCTGATTGCTGCTGACTTTTCCATTATTAATGTGTAATTGTTACACTCTGTCATGCTGCAGGTTGTCATTTACCACAAAGCTTTTCCCATGCCAGCATTGTCATTTAAATTTAACTGCACAGATCCGCTTTCTGGTGATGAAGTGGACGACAGTGCACAGTTCATCTCATCTGTGTGTTGGCGTGGTCAGTCCCCTTCTTTAGTTGCCGCAAATTCTATGGGAAATATCAAGCTCTTGGAGATGGTATAATGTGGTTTAATTCCATGAAGGTTGACTAGTTACTTCAAGATGAGGAAAGGTGTGAAGGAGAAGAGTTCGGTAAATGTCAACGAGGGAGTTACATCAAGATATTGTTGTAGAAGAGATAAACTCGATACGATGCCATGGTAACAAGGAAGTTGCCATCAAGAAACAAATATTTTTGTAGTTAGTTCATAGCGGAAGCAACTCGATGGAAGCATGAGATTTTTCTCATTGTGGAACGTGCTGTAAATAGATATTGGTTAGGGGGTGTGGGAAGGAAGCGATGCAAGTGTTATTCTCTTTGTATATTCTGTAATTTTGAGGTCTAACGGAGATTTCAGGAATGTTATATGTTTGCCTGATGACAGTGAGTAGAAGAATACAAGCAGCGTCTTAGAATCCATGCTGTATCTCATTTAGCTCACACTGATCTGATCAGCTGCTAAACACGCGAGTACAAGGAGGCAGAGGTAACATTTCAGATTATTCACTTTCGAGTACATTCTGTCTAAGATATGTATGCTGTTCATAACCAGCCAACTTGTTTGACAGAAAAAACATACAAAATCATGAATACAAAGTTTCCATCGTTTCTGTGGGGAGATAGTGGCTAATGTGATATGTTTGAATCATTTTCTGTTTCTAGTCTGAGATTGTTTATTATGTTACCACTGTATATACCGTAGATGGACCTATCATTGCAGGTCATATTTACCTGACTCTGTGGAGAACTTGTACACTGCCGGTGCATAGAAGTTAAACTTTTGTTCTAATCAGTTGATGGTGGTGATCTTATCGTGTTATATTCTCATCTACTGGCCTGTTTATTCGACAAATGGCTGAGTTCATTGTCGATATATTTGTCTGGCTCTTTTAATGTTACATTTTTGTCCCCCCTGCTTTTGTGGATTAGCAAGCAAGGATGCAAATACAACAAAGATCTAACTACACTGGTTCTGACCATATTTAGCTGAAAATACTAGTTCACCAATAAGACGTCGAAGCCTTTGACCCCCTGGACCAGGCCTAAGTTTTGTTGGATTTCCAACTTTAGAACAAGGAGGATTTCCAGCACACCAACCACCAGGTGTGAAGCTACCATTACTCCTTTTAAGTAATTCCATATCAATCCTGTCTAAAACAGGATCATCTTGCTTGAACTTGCGCGCAAACGCTGCTCCACTTGCTATCATATTTGCAGTGTCATTGAGGGTAAGTGTATGTGGATGCTGTCTTGGAGGAACATCCCAAGAAATATAGTGCATGTCATGGTTGATAACAGTTGAAGTGAATTCTGGTGCATTGCATACAACAGTCTGAAAGTAGCCTTCTGGAGAGGACACGAAATTCGAGTAGTACAGAAGTAGGTTCCTAGGGAGATTATCCCATCCCCATATACAGTATTCCACAAATGCATGTGAAAGGATCATCCAAGCTGAACCTGTGGTCATGTTTGTAACATGCTTTAGAGTTTGAGTTTTATGCATCGATGTCGTACGTAGTATTTACACAATCAAATCACTTATAAGGTAAGTCAAAATACCAGTAAAGAGTTTAAAGGATGTGGGAACATGTCTTTTTGGTGTGACCCAAAATATATCAGACTTTGTGGTTTTGTACAACCCTGGGTCTATAATTAGTGGCATTGCCCTTTTGGCCCTGCAAAATGATAATAAAATATAGGGAAAAAGGAGAAATATACCCGATCTATCGTAAATAGTATGTAGATACCATTCGTCATACTTTTTTGGGATATTGGTGCTCCTGTCATTCAAAAATTTGAGTGTATATGTCTTTCACTCTAAAGAAAGACTAAATAGGGGCACGTGACGCAATCTTATCCATTGATCTGATGTCAGGTTGGTGGATAAGATTATGACACGTGTATGTCAATTAGTATAAAGGGTATATGCTCTAGTCTTTGGATGGTAGGGGCACCAATGTCCCCAAAGTATGACGGAGGTACCTGCATATTATTTTTGATAGTTCGAGGATATATTTATCCTTTTTTCCTAAAATATATAACGATATTAGAATTAAAGCTTGAATAGTGAATTATTCATAGCCACAAGAGAACTAACTTAAGACACATACTCTTTCCAACCTAGCTCACTTGTGTGCTCAATGAAATTGAAGTCTGATTTCAAATCAGAAAATGTATAGAGTAGATCTGCATAAAGAAGGAAAATCAGAGAAATCCAGTTCAAAAGTTTAAAGTTGTTAGAGAGAGCAATAACGATAACGTATATCAGTGTGATCATACAAGTAGAGTCTTAGAAGAACAGTCGAGTGTACATGGTCCTTAAAGTTTAAACGCCAGTGTTTGGACTTACAATCTATGCACTTTTAAAATACCTTTATTTATGTCACATACAAAATTCCCTCATATAAATCTAATTTAACAATTTATATAGATACAAAAACATAGTCAAACAAGATTAAAACTTTCAAGAAGAACACCGCGAATAGGGCGACCATCAACAAATTAAATTAGTCTTTTAATCTACGTCACATAATATTATTTTTCGACTAAAGAATTCAATTTCATTGAAATATAGCTCCGCCCTTCACTTAGGGTGGAACTAAAAAAAAAAGAACTAATCTAAAAAGTCATTCATTTAACTGATTTAATTTAAAACAGCTGGCAGATAAATCTGTCTGACTATTTGTGTGAACATCGATTTAACAGAATAAAAAAAGTGTACTAAAGGACTAGAGTACTAACCATCTTGAGTAACCAAAGGATAATCAGAAGCACTCAAATTGATAAACCAATCCCAATCTTTATGTTTCTCAAGTAGAATAGCACAAGCATGAAGTGTATTAGCAACCATAGTTGGTCCTCTATATGTAACCATATTTGCTTTACTAATCATATACACATTTCCAACTTGTGTATAAATTTCATCTTTTTTCAATCTTAAAGCAAGTTCCAATCTCTCTTGTACATTTGACTCCAAGTCCAAATGAACAACATAGTAATTCCATGGATGATATATTGATCTCAAACACCTCCATAACTTTTCAAGATCACCCTTTGATCCAGAAATCAAGTAAGCGAATCGAGGTATCGAACGATTATTATTATTATTATTATATTGAGGTATTTGATTGATTTTTGATTCAACAAAGTATGAATTACTATGTTGATGATTTGTAATAGTAATATAAGATGGGAATATTGAGAAGATTATTGAAGTAATTGTGTGAAAAGGGAAAATAAGAGTCATGTTGAAAGAAGTACCAAGAAGGAAAAAACAAATAATAAAAGTTATAGCTAGAGGATTTGCACATGTTTTCTCCATGTTCAAAGATACCATTGTTGAACCTTGTCATGAGTTATTTATAAGAATCCTAAATAAATATAAGGTCCAATATAAAATATTACGCTACATCGTTACTTAATATATATATATATAAAGAAAAGCCGTATATACAATATATCGACCTTGTATAAAACCGTATAATAATTGTATATGATTGACATTTGTATACAAATATAAGATGATTAAATCGACTAACAAACTTACTTGACATTAATATTTTCTCACAATATTCCCCTTTTTATATAATAACTAAAAGTTCTCTAATTTTCTAGTAGAATTGTTCAATCAAAAGCCAAAGGTGAAAAGTTTAGTAAAGTTTTTTCACACAATTTTTTCGTGGTTGCTTAGTAAATGATCTTCTTTTATATTTCTAAATATCCCTTTCGAACATGTTGAGAATTTACGAGAAAATATTAAATTATGATATAACATTTTTGTATATGTTAAAATGATAATCTAATATTTTGTTAGTCCCAAAAACTATATTTACACAACTTTTAGAATTAAAGATAAAATCTAAATAATAATCTAAAAAAAGGGAATATTTATTCTTGATAACAAGTTTTTGCAAAATATTTAAAATAAATAAATTTGAAAAGATCTTTTTAATTTTTAATTACAGTATATTTAAGATATCATTTGATATTTATTAAGTACTTACAAAAGAGAATGCAATATAAAAATGTATCATTGGATATAAGATAAAATATTAAAATTATACAAGAGAGGTCTAAAAGAAAGACAAGTATATAGTACTATAAATTATGTAATTGATTATTTTTTTTTAGGAAAAAGTCAGAACTTAGCATTAGAATTATCGAAAACATAAAAAAAAAAATTAGATCAAGGATAGTAAAAATAATTGAAAATTGTAATTGGCCATGAGCTGACATGTGTGTATACTTCTAAATATTAAAGACAAAACCATTTTTCCTCTAGTTTGACCCCAAGACGGCAATTTTATTTTTAGGTTTGATACTAGGGATAAAAGAATAATTAATTTTAAAATAATTATTGAGTATTTTTTAATTTATTATTTAGTTGTAAAGATTAAATAATTTATTTCAGGATTAATAATTATATTGAGATAAATTATTTTTTTATATTAAAATAAAATATATAAAATAACAAAAATATATAATTCCAGCATAACCACATAAATATTACTCTAAAACACATTTACAATTTTAAGTTAATTGAGTTTGAATTGTCGTTAGGTGGCAAGAAATATAAAAAATAAATAAAAAATTTAATGTCCATTATATTTATTATATATATTTAATCCCGGCATAGCGATATAAATATTACTCTATAATACATTTAAAATTTCAAGTTAGTTGAGTTTGAATTGTTATTAGGTGGCTCAAAATATGAAGAAATAAAGTATAAAAAAATAAAATAAAAATTAAATATCCATTATATTTATTATATATACATATATAGATTAAAAAATATAAGTAGCTCATCTTAAAGAAATTATTGCAAACACATAGCAATATTATCAAGATAACAAATATAACAATAAACTATTTGCTTTTGTAACTAAAAACAATTTATAAACGGAGGAAAATTAAAGATCAGTTTCATTGAAAATTGAAATATGTAATATTATTATTAATATTAATTTTACATGAAAATAAGAAGTGATATTAAAATAAATACTATTAATATTGATTGTAGTAGAGATAAAATATTTGTAAAAATATTTTAAATACATAGAGAGAGAAATATTTGGTGTTCTTTTTATGATATTTTATTAAAGGATGAAAAGAATCCTAAATTTAAGTAGCTTAACTTCTAATTTGTTACTATAACATTAAATTAGGGATTATAGTTATTTTTCCGATTCTTTAAAACCTCCATCTACATAAAATAACTTTTATATATATATATATATATATACATATATATTATCATGATTGATCTTGAATTTATCATGCTGAATATATCTAACACCATATGTAAATAAGAAATTTAAAATAAAGGTTCCTATGAATAAGTCAAGAATAACATTTTGATCACACGTCAATATTTTGGGCCTAAGATAGTAACTTTATCGCTTTTAGTCTACCTTGAAACCTGATATCTAAATTGAAATAAAAATGATCGAATTTTAGATAAAATAACTAATGTTTGATCATATCGAATTTCAGATATCATATATCTTTAACACGATATATTAAAAAAATAGGGGGTCG